>NC_067140.1:16221870-16568745 GCF_903995435.1 Acomys russatus
AAGGAATTGGAGACCTCTATCTGCTGTAAGTGGTTTTAAGAAACAGTTAGTGTGAGCCGGGCGTGGCAGCGCACGCCTTTAATCCCAGCACTCTGGAGGCAGAGGCAGGGGGATCACTGTGAGTTCAAGGCCAGCCTGGTCTGCAAAGAGCCCAGGACAGCCAAGGGTAACAAAGAGAAACCCTGTCTCAAAAAAACAAAAAATAGTTAGTGCAAGCCCGAAGGTCATTTTGTGTCTATATGTGCCATTTAGATCTCTAGAAAAATTGAAAGTGTTTCTAATTCCCCGAGGGAAACTTCCTGCAGCACCACGGATGGCTGGTTTCAATCAGTCAACCACTGCTACCTTGGCATTGCCTCTGCTCACACAGTCTATGGCTGTCACCAATGTGCTGTCACGAAGAACAGTTCCCTGTCCTTTTACCTGCCCATCCTCCCTCCCTGCAGATGCCTGACTCCCAAGGATTTCCTTACTGTGACCTGCCTCACTGAATTCCTGCAGGAAACAGGTTTGTTTGTTTGTTTTTCAAATTCCACCCACGTACTGAAAGGTATCTTGGGTGCTTCCAAACTTTCACTATTATAAATCAGGGTTTATTGTCTTTGTTGTTTTGTTGAAACAAAGTTTCTCTGTGAAGGCCTGGCTGTTCTGGACCTCTGTAGACCAGGTTGTCCTCAGACTCAGAGATCTGTCTGACTCTGCCAGCCAAGTGCTGAGACTAAAGGCATACACCACCACACTCAGCTAGGGTTTGTCATTTTTTAAAAATCACTTTCTCTTCTAGAAATGACACCAGGTCACTATAGATTAGAAAAATACAGAAGAGCACAGAACAGAAAATTAAAATCCCCCACCTCTCAAATGCTTCAACCAAAACTGAGGAGGTGTGTGTGAGACTTCATCCATCCATTCATTCATTCATCCATCCATCCATTCCTCCTGTGGCTGCGTTCAAGCACTGTCCAGGGCAGGAAACATTTCTCAGAACTTCTCTCTCTTGGGGGTTTCTCTGTGTGGCCTTAGCTGTCTTGGACTCATTTTATAGACCAGGCTGGCCTCGAACTCACTGTGATCCACCTGCCTCTGCCTCCCTTAGTGTTGGGATTAAAGGCGTATGCCACCACTGCCCAGCTCTAAAATTCAGTTTTTTATAATTATTTATTTTATTTGCATTGGTGTTTTGCCTTACATGTGTGTCTGTGAGAGGGTCTCGGGTCCTCTGGAACTACAGTTACAGACAGTTGTGAGCTGCCATGTGGATGCCAGGAATCAAACTCAGGACAAAATCAGTTTTTTAAAAAGCATATTATTTTCCAGGTGTGATGGGACACACCTTTAATCCCAGCACTCCAGAGGCAGAGGCAGGTGGATTGATGTGACTCTGAGGCCAGCGTGGTCTACAAAGTAAGTTCTGGACAGCCAAAGTTACACAGAGAAACCCTGTCTCAAAAAAAAAAAATAAATAAATAAAATAAACAAAAACAAAAACAACCAAACAAAAAGCGCATATTATCTATGCTAAAAGATCAGAGCAAAATCAGAATGAGAAATGTCCGGTGAATGATTGCCAGGCAATTTTCCAGCTGTGATTTCTGAGCTAATGACGACTTGCACCCTAAGTTCAAGGCTGTACTGCTCATGACGGTCACATACACAGGAGCTGGGTGACTCCCAGGCCCACAGAGCCAGAACTCTCACTAAGAAATTGTCCACCTGCACTCCAGGCAAGTTCATGTCCAGGTGTTTGACTATAGCCCTCATAAGTGCCAAAGGTGACCAGGGCCAGAACTGTGGACTCTACCCCCCTGGGCTATGCAAGGGATAGATGGAAGTGGGGGGTGACCTCTCCCTGGGCTGGGGGCAGAGCAAAAAGCAAGATTTGAGAACTCTCTCCATAAGAAGTGAGGTGGTGGCTTTTAGCAGCTCCTTACTTAGGGTTTAAAATAGCTTCTGGTTAGAAAAAAGAAGCAAAAAAAAAAAAAAAAAAAAGAAATTTAAGAAGAAAGAAAAGGGAACTCCCACTGCCACCCACACAGCCCACCATGAATGCAGGGTTCTGCTCCGCCCCAGCCCCCACCCACTGCGACTCTGCCCAGATGATGATGGGAGAACCACTCCAAGAGTAAGGAAGGCCGGGCATGGTGGCGCAGGCCTTTAATCCCAGCACTCGGGAGGCAGAGGTAGGCGGATCACTGTGAGTTCGAGGCCAGCCTGATCTACAAAGTGAGTCCAGGACAGCCAAGGCTACATAGAGAAACCTGTCTTGAAAACAAACAAACAAACAAACAAAACAACAACAAAAGAGTAAAGAAGAAGTGGTGCCCTGAGCCACCGGGAGAGCTTCCACTTCAGACTGCTCCCTTAAGGAGAGGCTCAGAGAGAGCAAGAGGCCCGGTGCAAGCCAGCCACTTGTGGGCAAAAGCAAGCAAGCATGACAGTGGGCACAAGAGTCTCAGACTGCAGCCTACTCTGGCTTCAAACTTGAACACACAGAGTATGGTCAGCAGAGCCACGCTAAGCCTGGAGGGAACGAGATCTGATATTTTTCAGGAAAAGCTGGGGCACCGTGTGAACACTCTGATGTGCACAGTTGCGGTATGGAGTTCCACATTGCTGTGCCACGCAGAGAAGCACCACTTGGCTAAGGGCATGTGTGACAGTGTACCATCCCGGCGGGACTGAAGATATCCTAAAGAGACACTTTATGCTATGGGACCAGTGTTTCCCTTTGGCTATCGAACTATGGATACCATGGACTCCATGAAACCTGAATTCTTCCAGGAATCTTACTTGGGAGAAGGTGCGCACTGGCAGAGGAGCTTGTCTTCCGTAATACTTCCCACAAATCAGACAGGAACCAACCTTGGTGGCTCCTGATGGGCGGGGCCAGACCTTGGCCTTAGCTCTGCAGACTCTTGCCCATTACTTACACCTAACCCTCACATTGGGACCCCAAGGAAGAACTTGTGGGGGGGGCAGGTCACTAGATCTCTTATTTATTCCTTTCCCAATGTGCCACACTGGATAAACCTTCTTTTCCTGCCTTTCCCTGCAACTTGTCTCTTTAGGCAGCATGTTAGGGGCGTGGAAAAAAGGTTTAGTCAATGTGGTACGTTGGGAAAGGAACAAATAAGCAGGCTTGGGCCCAATAACTCTGGAGACGGCTATGTGTTCCTCTTCACTTAGCCCAAGCAAGCAAAATGATCATGACAACAAAAACACTGGGTGTCTTGAGGACACCAAGAAGTGTTGGAGACTGGGGACACTAAGGAGTACTGGGGACTGTGGGTGGCCTAAACCCACACACACGGCAGCCACCACCCATCCCCATCTGAGGGCCCTGTTATAGTACAGAATGCGTCATACTAAAGAGTCCCCCACGCTGAGGCTGTTACCTGGTGAGCTCCTGCGGCACACACCCTGAGTGGCAGGTATTAACGTCCAGTCAGTGCTGTTCCTCCCTCATACATGAGGCCTCTGGGTGAAAACATTTGCCGGTCTCTTCAGTAGCTAAACAGGATTCAAACCCAGGCCTTTCCCAAAACTACCTCCAGTTAAAATGAGGCTGCCTGTGCCACAGAACCTATCCCCAGAGTTACTCATTAACCTCTTCAGTGTAACCAAATACCTCCAAAGACCACGCAGAAGCAACTTGAAGAAGCAGGTTCACAGCTTGTCTACATGGGGCCAGCTAGGAAATGCTGAGGGGTCTGGAAGCACAGCTGACCTTTCACCCCCTCATCCCACCCCTATGGCTGCCTATCTCTCCATCAGGCCCCAGCTCCAGAAGGTTCTACAACTTCCCCTAAACTGGAATAAACACAGGAGCCAGTGGTGACATACTCATTCAAACCATAATATGGCTCCCTATCCCTTCTTTAGGACCCCAGAAAAGGGGCGCAAACATGCTTGCGTGCATGTGTGCGTGTGGGTATATGTTTACATGTATGCAATAGGACAGGGCAGTGTGTTTGTGGTGAAAGTGTGTGTTTACTGTGACCAGGCCTTTTGTTAGGTGCTCCGGGAGACCTGACAGGGAGGGGGAAAGATGCTCTTCACACTCTGCCAGGGCTGAGGAAATCAGGAAATGAGGAGCTCCCTTCGAATGGTCAGATGACAAAACAGGATCTGATGGTTACAGTGGGGCAGTGGCAGGAAGTGTCATTATCTGTTCATCTAAACTGAGCACTCAAGAAAAACTCAGGCATCACTGTGTCCCTGCTCAGGCTCTGGGGAGGCCACCCATGCTAGAAAGCGGTGGCTATGGGGAAAGATGCCCAATGCCATGCTTATCAGGAACAAGGGGAGGGGTCAGTACAAAATTGGGGTGTCATCTAGACTGGTGGGGGGTCAGGGAGGACTTTGTGATCGGGGGGGGGGGGCGGGCAAAACCTGAGGTGAAGTAGATGAAAAATGAGAAAATCTAGATTATCAAAAAAGAACTGCTAATGAGAGACCTTTGAGGTGGGGGGAAGGGGAAGGGAGAGGGAGGGGGAGGGGGAAGGAACTGAGCACCACAGGAAGGGACAGCAGCAAGGGCCAGGAGGAGCATGGGCTGGGGGGGGGGGCGGGCGGCGGGCAGGGGGGCGGCAGAGGAGGAATCGGGGCAGCAAGCTAGGGCTTGAGTTCCAAAAGAGTGAATGCAGAATGCTAGCCACAGCTGATGCCCAGGGTCATGGCACATTTATGTGACCACAGGAAGGCTGCTTTTTCCTTTTTTATATAGGAGGGTGAAGTCACCAGGGTTTGCTTACAGTTGTACAGCTGGCATCCCAGTACTTAGGAAATGGATGCCGGAGGATTACGGAAAGAAAAGTTATCCTCAGCTACGTAGTAGCACATTTGAGGCTAGCCTGAGCTATGTGAAACTCTAAAGCACAGAAAGAAAAGGTAAAGGCCGTGTCCTGCCTGGCTGGGGAGACCCTGTCCTGATGAAAGAGACTTGTACTATGGAGCCATTAACAAGGTGGACCCCAAAGAATTAAAATTGCCCTGGGGAGAAGGCCGCCACCTAGAGGGGTTGCTCCCAGGAAGAGATTGCACACAGTTCAGACAGCTTATTAAGCCACCTTGCAGAGGAGACAGTGGTGGGTCAGTGATGAGAGCGGCCAGGTTTTGATCAGCCTGCTCTGTTATGGCCTCCCTCAGCTTAAACATAAACTTGGTGTCAAGCCAGAAGATAGACTTGGGATGGGGGTGGGGTCCCTGACCCCTTCATTTGCTCTTCTTCCAAATGTGGCCAACACTAAACCACATCTCTTTTTTTTTTTTTTTTTTTTTTTTTTTGGTTTGGCTTTGTTTTTCACTCTTGTTTGTCTCTTTGAATGACACGCTGAGGATGCGTGGCTGACTAGGGCAGCCTCCGTGAGTCATGTGTGGACTCTGGTTGCATTGCGTCACCTCAGGTATGAAATTGGGAACTCAGAATTTAGCGGTTCGGTATGTACGGCGGTTCACTTCTGTCTTCCTAGAGCTTGGAAGGCGGTGAGAATGTGGATGCTGGGGTTCAGCTGTGCTCGGGACACAATCTGTGCGGCAGCCCCTCCCTTCCCACAGACACCCTGCTGACATGTTGTCTGGGAGTCTCAGCTAATAGGCTTTCCTGAGCCAGGACCTCTCACCTGGGAAGTGGCTCACAACAAAGGGGTACTGGTAATCAGACATGTGGCTCCCACCTACTCCCCTGCCTCCTGCCTGGGAATCAGAGAGCCTGGCGACAGCTTGTGCTGTGACACCCCCCCCACCCCCATCCCAAAAGGTATAAGAACAGATCCCGTTTCTTGTCACAGCCTCTGATTGCACTCTACAGACTGCTGTGCTGTCTGTCTCTGCTGCTGGGGTCATGCTGTTGCTTGTCTGTTTGTCCATCGCATTAACACTTTTTTGTTTGTTTGTCGAGACAGGGTTTCTCTGTGTAGTTCTGGCTGTCTTGTACTTACCTGTAGACCAGGCTGACCTCGAACTCGGAGATCCACTTGCCTCTAGCTTCGGAGTGCTGGGATTAAAGGCATGCGCCACCACTGCCCAGCTTGGTATTAACGCTTCTAATGAACTCCTTACTCCCCAGCATTCCATCTTGTAAGAAAAAAAAAAGAGACAGAAAGGCAGACAGCCTCCATCTTTTCAACAGGCTGGGGCTACTTTACTGGAGCAGTGAGGGGGCCCCAACCTTTCTTCAGGATGAAGGTTGAGGGAGTTGGTGGGCCTGGGGCACGTGTGCGTAGAGAGCTACCGGGGAGTTACAGCTGCTTTTTTGTGGCTTGACTGTTTCTACAGGTGAAGCAGACCGGTGGGGGTGGGTTGCGGGTGAAGAGGATGAGGGGGGGTGTGCCAAGCACCTCTTTATGTCTAGGAGTTATTGCCCATAAGGCCTGACTCAGTTCCTCGTGACTTGAGGCTACTAACCAGCACATCTCAGTGTCCCTTTTGGGTGCCATCCAAAACCTTTCAGGAGGTGGGCGCAGGAGGCTCCCCGAAAGTTGCAAATCAGTCTGAAAACAAACAACAAAAACTAGAATTCAAGGTTTGGGCTGGAGATAGAGTTCAGTGCTAGAGCGCTTGCCTTCCCAGCCTCCTCGGCGGCGGGACCTGTAATAACACAACCTGAGAGGCCCTAAACACAGAGCAAAGTGTCCCACATTAGGATGCAGGGCAGCGGGAAGGAGGGGGAAGGTGGGGATTTGGAAGGCCTCACAAGGTGACAGGTAAACTAGATCTTCTAGGGAAGACTTGGCTGAGCAAGGGTGGGGGAAGGGTGGGAAGCGGGTGCATTGAGGGTGATGGAGCCTGGAGGCCTGGAGGCCTGGGACACTGGGGCAGTGCTCCTCCTTCAGAAAGGAAGCCGAGGGAAATAGCAAAGGCAGATGGCAGAAGGCCACCCCCTGTGCCCGCTCACCTCAGGGGACTAAAGTCAGTCATTCTGGACTCTTTTCACTCTTTCTCCACACAAAGACACACCTTTGGGGAGGTAGAGATGGCAGATGGGCCACCGATTTGGTAATCTTATCCCTCACCTGGAGGCAGGATACCCTTCACTGGTTGCTACGGAGACTAAGGTTGGAACCTACTTCCTCAGGTGGGTAGGATGGATGTCATTGAGGCCTCTGGAGACTGTGGGATCCACCCTGCAGGGGACAGACTGGAACTCAAGGCAACTTGAGAGATAGATGGCTGTGGTTGCCAGGGGCTTATCTCACTAAGCCAGCTCCTCCTGGGAACCAAGAGGAATTAGAGCCTGACTTGTTTTCGCTTTTTTGGCTCCTGGCTGGCTGTCGGCAGGGGTCTGCTCGGTGTGTGTGTGGGGGGGGGTAGGTGTGCCCGAAGACTGGGAGACAGTCAGGTCTCCCTCCTGACCTGGGTCTTTAACATTACCTTGTTGGACATTTTGTCTTCAGGCTAAGCGGTGAGTACTGCTTGGGGAGCACTCACCAAACAGTTCTGTAACAGAGTATGTACACGTAGGAAGGTCTAGAAAGGAAAGTACTGTCTTTCCTATAAAGAAGCTGCGGCCTATGCTAGGAAGATGATGGTTCAGCAGGGAAAAGTGTGGAGACTGGAGTTTGGCTCCTCAGCACCCAGGTAAAGAAATGCCAGGTAAGTGCGGCGACCCTCTTGTAACCCCAGCACAAGGGAGCTGGAGATGCAACCGCTGGGCAAACTGGCTACTTTGTGATTCCTGAGTTCTGTATCCAGCAGAGAGCCTGCCTCAGCAGATAAGATAAAGTGACCAAGGAAGCTACTGGACACCCACCTCAGACAACACCTGTGCACACTTGTGCAAACACACACATATACACACACACACACACAGAGAGAAGGCTAGTGGGCACAGAAGTATTTTGTTTACAAGAGCTCTTTATCTCTCTCTCTCTCTCACTCAGATGAAGCTCCCTGGGAGCCAGACCATCTCAGTCTCCAAGTCCAGAACTGTGGAGAGCCGTGCTAAATTCTACCATGTCAGAAATCCCGTGCTTAGGCTGCACGCTGTGACCTTCCAGTTGCTGAGGTTTGCCAGAGGAAGTCTTTGTGTTCCAGGCCATCCTTGGACTGTTTACCTTTGAAAGAAGTAGGGAAGTCCCTACTGAGAAACACCTAGAGGGTTAAGGAAATCCTTTCAGAGAGCTACTCAAAAATAAGAAGTTCTTACAGGCTACTGTGTTCTTGCCTTGGGAGCTAGGAAGAAAGGGATCAGAATAGATCCTATTGACCTTGCTATATAAAGTCTTACGCGTCGCCATTAAAGAGAGTCTTGATCAGAAATTTCCCGTCTTGACTTGTTATTTCTCACACTTCTGTACCCTACTTTCAATCCCCACTCCCCCTTTCAGGTGAAGCCTGATTCGATTTTTCCACTGGCCAGACACGTCACAGAACTAAGTAGGAGACAGGGGTGGATGAGCTGGGCATGGTGTCATACTCCTGTCGTGCCAGCAGAGGCAGGAGGATTGTCAAGAGTGTGAAGCCAGCCTGGGCTACACACTGAGGAAGGGAAGGTGGGAGAGAGGTCCACTGTCCAGATCATCTTACTGAGAACTTTGCATTGTAGGAGAAACAAAGTTCAAAAAGAATGCATTGAAAAGTGAGGGGCTCAGGCTGGGCTGTAGTAGCACACACCTTGTAATCCCAGCACTCGGGAGGCAGAGGCAGGTGGGTCACTGAGTTCAAGGCCAGCCTGGTCTACAGAGTAAGTTCCAGGACAGCCAAGGCTACACAGAGAAACTCTGTCTCAAAAAATCAATAAAAAAGAAAAAGAGAGCAAGAAGGAAGGAAAGGAAGGAAGGAAGGAAGAATGAGGGGAACAGGGAATGGGACAGCCTGAGTTCAAACCCAACATCCACATAAACCTGGGTGTACAGTGCATGCCTTTAATTCCAGTGCTGGGGGGCTGCACACAGGAGGATTCCCTAGAACTCACTGACAAACCAGTCTAGCCAACCAGTGAGCTCCAGGTTCAGTGAGAGACCCTGCTACAAAAAAATAAGGTGGAAAGCAACTGAGGGAGACACGCAGCTTTGACCTCTGGCCTCTACATTGATGCACACACAAATGCACATATTCACTGTGCACAAAAAACATATGCATGCACATGTGTACACCAAACACACATATACACAGTGAAATATATTGAGTCACAAAACTGAGAAGTGAGAGCTGAAAGGACTTCAGACACGACTGGGTCCAGGAGTCAAGCAAGTTATGCTTTTTCCCTTCTGCTAGTAATGTTGGCTTCACACCCAAATAGAGTCTCTTTCCATGTAGCTGTTGATAGTGAGGTCTCTTAGCAGGGACAGCAGATAGAATTCCTTTCCTCCCATAGTTTTGGGGACAGAGCTTGTCCTGGCCACAGCTGGAGTAATGTGGGCTTTTACCAACTGGTGGTGGGAGGGGCAGCAGATGGGCAGGTCTGTCTGAGTATCTGTTCATTTCTCCCTTGCTACCAGAACAAACACAAAAGCTTAGTGGTCCAGTTAAAGCATTTTACTGAACAATCGAGCTAGAATAACCTTTTGGGGGCTTTTTTTATCTTTTTTTCTCTTCCTTTCTTTCTGTCTTACTTTCATGTGTATATGTGCATTTGTGTTTGCATGTTCCTACGTGTATAAGTGTGTGTGTATGTGTGTGTGAGTTTGCATGTTGAGGTACAAGTTTGAGAAAAGGTCTCACCAGGTGTGGTGGTGTACGCCTGTAATCTCAGCACTTGGGAGACAGAGGCAGACAGATCTTTGTGAGTTCAAGGTCTACAAAAAGAGTCCAAGACAGCCAAGGCTACACAGAGAAACCCTGTGTCAAAAAACAAAAAGAAAAAAGAAAGAGAAAGGGTTTCATTGAGAAAGGTTCTCTCAATCAAACATAGAGCTCATTGATGGGGATAGTCTTTCTAGGCAGATTGCTGGGGAATCCTGTCTCTGCTTTCCCTTTCTGATACTGGAGTTATAAGGAAGTCACCATGCTCACTGGCATTGCATGTGTTCTTGAGGTGCGAAGTCCAGTCCTCTGGTTTGTAAGCCATCTCCTCAGCCCTTGTACTTTGAGACAGTCTCCTGTAGCCTAATCTGGCCTTCAACTCCTCACATAGCTCAAGCTGGCCTCAAACTCCTGATCCTCCTGCCTTCGTTTCCAACCTTGTACTGCCATACCTGGTTTAGAACTTTTGTTGTTGTTGTTTTCGGAGACAGGGTTTCTCTCCGTAGCCCTGGCTGTCCTGGACTCACTTGGTGGTAGACCAGGCTGGCCTCAAACTCAGAGAGATCTGCCTGCCTCTGTCTCTCAATGAGTGCTGGGATTAAAGGCGTGCCATCACTGCCCAACTTGGTTTAGAACTTTTTTTTTTTTCGAGACAGGGTTTGTCTGTGTAGCCTTGGCTGTCCTGGAGTCACTTTGTAGACCAGGCTGGCCTCGAACTCACAGAGATCCGCCTGTCTCTGCCTGCCGAGTGCCGGGATTACAGGCGTGCGCCACCATGCCCGGCTGCTTTAGAACGTTTTAAAGATCCCATTCAAACCACTTCACTGTTCTGCTCTGCTGAAGTCTTCCCTTTGAGAGTCCTACTCCAGCGGGTCCTGTCTGGCCTGGCCCCCCACGCTCTGCTCCTTACCACTCTGCTACAGCATGTGGTTCTCACGTATCCACAAACAGCCGGGCAAAGCCAGACCATTGGTTTTCTTCCTAATAAAATGGGAGTATCTCACTCACTTGTCTGCCCACATTCCCAGAATTCCCAGGTTTTCTAACAACTTAGTGACACACTCCCCCTGTCCACCTTGTCTTCCAGGAAGTATTAACACACTTTGGATCTAGAGATGAACACGTGACCAAGCCTGGCCAATGAGAACACACAGCAACAAGTATTCTGAATGGCTTGTGTTTGGTTCAGGGGAGGCCAGAGCTGGGATTACTAGGAAAATAAAAGCTCTGGGCCCAGGGATGTGTTTCAGTAGGTAGAGGGCCCGTGTTTAATCCCCAGCACCATGTAGACAGGGCACCGTGGCACACCCCTGTAATCTCAGGAAGCAGGAGGTAAAGAAATTTAAGGTCATCCTTGGCTATATAGCCAGTTTGAGGCTAGCCTGGGTTACATGAGACCCTCTCTCAAAATAATAACAATAAGTAAATAAGTAAAAGACTCTCTATGCTGAGAACACTGAAAGGTGATGAAAGCCTTTGCCACATGGAGAGAGCCACCTCGGGGGAGGGGCAGAGCCAGGGATGAAGAAATAGAACTCTGGTGACAGCTTTGAGACCATGGATTCCGCTGTGCCTGAAGCCTGCTGGAATTTTTTGTTGTCTTTTTTTTTTTTTTTTTTTTTTTTCCTGAGACAGGGTTTCTCTGTGTAGCCTTAGCTGTCCTGGACTCACTTTTTTTTTTTTTTTTCCTGGACTCACTTTGTAGACCAGGCTGGCTTAGAACTCACATCGATCCGCTTGCCTCTGCCTCTGCCTCCTGAGTGCTGGCATGCACCACCACGCCCGGCCTCTGTTGTCTCTCTTAAAAAATTATTACATTTTTTTATTTATGTGTGTTCCAAGGACAGTGCACACATGGGGGTTAAAGGAACAATTTGTGGGTCCCATGGATCAGACTCAAGTCATCAGTCTTCGTGGCAAGCACCCTCACCGTCTCACTGGCCCTCTGTTCTCCATCTTGGTAGGGTCTCTCCTTTCCTCAAGTGAATTTGAGATGGGTTTCAGTCTTTTGTAACCAGGAGAACCCTGTCCAGGACAGCCCAGCAAGGGTTACATGAGACCACAAACTACAAAGTGTTTAGCCGGAGCACCCCTCCCCCCGAATGGAAGTCATTATTATTAATATTTTATGATTTCATCTTCCACACAGAGACTCAAATCTGTTTCCACTTTTAAAATGTTTACTTATGAAAAACAAAAAGTTTGGACACTTGTGGGATTGGGGCTGATTCTCACTTGATGACAGTGTGACCACACAGGTTATTCGGATCCTGAAATATTCTGTGACGGTGGACTCTGGCTGAGGCTTGACTCAGCCCTGTTCTAACCACCGTCTACCTCCCTGCTCTCCAAGATGTGTCCAACCAATGATGAAGTGCCTAACAGGTTAACACAGGGCCCGGCAGAGGCCTCCTGGTCTTCCTGTCCATGCTACCTGGATGTGTTTGTATATGTGTGAACACATTCGTATGTGCGCAAGTGTGAGCGTGTAGATGTGTGTGTGTTTGTGTTTGATCCGTATAGAAAAAGCAGAATTTGGTTTCTCTTCCTCAACTGCTCTCCACCTTATTTGTTGAGATAAAGTCACTTACTGACTCAGCTAGACTTCGTGTCCAATGAGCTCCAGGGGATCTGGGGCTGAAACCCCAGACCTTGTGCTGTAGGGCAAGTGTGTTGCTGACTGAGCTGTCTCCCCAGCCCCCATGAGGAGTGTGTTTAAATTCATCTCTGGTCCAGCTCTCAAGGTCCTCAGAAGGAATGAACACATTTACATAGAAACATTGAACTAGCAACCGTTCCTGTGCTGCAGCTCCTGCTGGTCATGAACCCCTGTTCACTGTGGGACTCTCCAGTGATGCTTAAAGACTCCAGAGTCCTGATCGTGCACAGTGGTGACAGAGCCATGTCCAGCCCCGAGGCCCCTCCGTGTCACCGAGACACTGAGTGGTGATCTGATAGTCTCTGTTTTACTGCCCACTGGCTGGCTGCCCTCATCCATGATGGGACATATGGTCTGCCTTTGTTCAGCTTTTTGAATTTTAAAAACTCACTCTGTTGCAAATTGGATCCCCATGTGGTGCCCATCTTGGGGTAATGAGCGGCGGATTTCCTTTCTCCTGCAAACTCCAGTTTTGCGACTCTCGGGGCACACTGTCACTCTCGGTCTGGAAGCGTTTTCTGCTGTCAGTCTTTGAAACGCGAAGCCCAGGGCTTGATTGTATAATGCAGTTGTTCAATAAATTATTTAGTTTAACTCTAAGTCTATAAAAGGCTTAAATGGGTTATAAAATATATATATATACACACACACACATATACATAGAGGGAAATCGATGTGTGGGAGAAGTTAAAATAGGAGAGCTGGGGCTACTATGTTCAGCTGTTGCTAAGAGAGACCAGAAGTCAAAGAGGCCTTAACATCACAGTTGTGCATTTTTCTCTTGCATAAATTAAATCTAGAGGGAGAAATCACAGCAATACCACAAGGTCGAGTGCACGGTTAAATCCTTCCGTTATTCTCAGAAGATGACATCACCATTAAGTCCTACCTCATACCTCTACAGGGCGATGGCTGCTCCAGCAATTGCAGCTACCTTTCAAGCAGTAAGGAAAACCCGAACCCTTACCATCCCAGTTTTCTTTTTTTTTTTTTTTTTTTTTTTGTTTTTCGAGACAGGGTTTCTCTGTGTAGCCTTGGCCATCCTAGACTCACTTTGTAGACCAGGCTGGCCTCGAACTCACAGCGATCCACCTGCCTCTGCCTCCCGAGTGCTGGGATTAAAGGCGTGCGCCACCACGCCCGGCTTACCATCCCAGTTTTCAAAGGGACCTTCTTTGTTCTTCTTTTTTTAAGATTTATTTATTTTTTTACTTATTGTTTATACAGTGTCCTCCCTGCATGTACCCCTGCACACCAGAAGAGGGATTCAGATCTCATTATTGATGATTGTGACCCACCATGTGGTTGCTGAGAATTGAACTCAGGACCTTTGGAAGAGCAGACAGTGCTCTTAACCTCTGAGCCATCTCTCCAACCCCACTTTAAGGACCTTCTTAAATTGTTTTAGCCCCTAAACTTCGATGCATGTGTGTACTTATAATTGCTCAGAACTTAGTCTTAACTGCAAAAGGAAAAACTGAGATGAAGCCCAGGATCTCAGCTGGTTCACAAGACTATCTTCCCTGGGGACCTTTAAGGTCTCTGGCTGCCCGTTACCAAAGGCAAAGCGATATATATCCCAAATCCATTACACAGGGAAGATAAAGGTGTCATTTGCCCAAAGCAAGTGTTGGGAAGGAAACTGCCCACCCCCTCTCCTACCCCCCCGCCACTCCCACCCCCGAGGCTGAGTGAGGAAGACATGGCACTGGGGAGCGACATTCACGCAGCATGTCTGCAATTATGAGGTGATGCCATACTGGGATTTACTTCAAAAATTCAGCTCGAGGGAGTGGGTAGATTGTAGCTGAAGCAGATGGGCAGCGGCAGCCACCAGACTGAGCAGTGAAGGGCACGGGCTCGCCTGGCCCTTGCCTTCATTTTGCCATATAGTTCACTCTGTTCTACAATAAAAAGTTCAACTACGCAGCAAGCTCTTTGCTTTTAAAACCTTCTTTTTCATAAGCTTGATTTGAACTCAACTGACAAGAGGTTTCTGTCGTGATTACGCTCCCATATTTTAGGCCTTTTAAAAATCCACTTTCCTTATTTATTGATGTGTTTTTAACTTCTAACTGGAGATGCCACACATACCTTTATGTTCACTCTTGGAAAGGGCACCACCTGATGGTTCCCCACAACCCAATTTTAGAAAACTCCTGTATGCTCACTCCCAGGAGCTCTCTGCCCCTCACACTTTTCCACACTCAGCTGGGGCACCCACACACACAACCCCACTCCCCATTCTCCACTCCATCCCACCCCCAGAGCATTTTTTTTTTTCTCTGTAGAGTTCTGGAATCCTGGCTTTGTGCAGCTGCCTCCTTCCTTAGAATAATGCTTTCAAGGTTTGTTGCCTTACAGTGTAGGTCAGTGCTCCCTGCCTTTCACAGCTAAGTGGTCTTCCGTATCCACATTTCTACTGTTTAGCTGGCAGGTAATGGGTGTGTGGGTAATATCACAAACCTTCATAGGCAAGTTGTGTGTGTGTGTATGTGTATGTGTGTGTGTGTGTTCTGAGACAGTCTCACCATATAGACCTAGCTATCCTTAAACTCACTATGTAGACCAGGCTGGCCTTGAACTCACAAAGATCTGCCTGCCTCTGTCTCCTGAGTGCTAAGATTAAAGGTTTGTTGTTGTTTAAACTTTAGACAGCTTTAGCCAATCTGTGGTGACATACACCTTTAATCTCAGCACTCAGAAGTCAGGAGCCATCGAATCACTGGCCAGCCTAGTCTACAGAGTGAGTTCCAGTACAGCCAGGACTACATAGTGAATCCGTCTCAAAACAAAATAAATCAACACAACACAAAAACTGCACAGCTTCTCTGACCAGTTAGTTTGCTGTGTTTATAAATCCCATGGGTCTCTGATTGGGAGCTGCAGGATGGAATGTTTTCAAAAGTACTCAGCTGGAGTGTTTGTTTTAAAGCCTCTTTGGATGCAGGGATTTCCTATAAGGCAGCTGTGAGACCTTCCTATGCAAAAAGTTTCAAGCAGCCTGCTGTGGAATGACCACAACAATTATCTCCCAAAGCAGAAGGAATAAGATCTAGGGATTTTCCATTGATAATTTTGTTGGAATAACACGAGGCAAGTCTGGCTGCCCTAACTGCACACCTGGACAAAAAGCCACAGGATACAGAGTCAGTCCACCTGTGCTGGGCTCTCATGCCCACTTTCACCAGTTGGTCAAACTCAGGCAACTCCCTCAGCCTCTTTGTGCGTGTGTTACCTCATCCATAGAATGGAGATGAGGTGGGAGATGGCTCAGCAGCTAAGAGGCCTCACTGCTCGCTCCTACAGAAGACCTGAGCTCTGTTCCCAGCACCAACACAGGGCAGCTCCCAGCTGACTGTAACTCCAGCTCCAGGGAATCTGATGCCCTCTTTTTGGCCTCCACAGGCAACCGCACTCATGTGACACACACGCACACACATAAGTAAAAATAAATAGATAAAGTGGAGTTAATTAAGTAATCCTTCCCATTAGGATTCGAGTCTGGAATGCCCTCACACACACAGGCTCATGTGTTTGAATACTTGGTCCCTATCTCGTGGCACTGATTTGGGAGCTTGCAGAACCTTTTTGACATGGAGCCTTTTTGAACCTTTTTGACATGGACATTGGGCTATAGAGGTAGAAGTTGAGGTTTACAGGCTGACCCTGCTTCTGGTCCAGCCCAAATACAACCTTATATAACAGGCTCCTACAAACGTGGGTGGAGCACAGGGGTGGGGTCAGCGGAAGCCCCGCCCCTTTCCAGATCAGGCATTCAGTGAACTGGTGCATCTCCCAGTGGGGTTTCAGGGAACTGAATAACACACAAAAAGGTGAGGAGGGGCTGGGGAACAGCTCCGTGCTGATGCACTTGGGGACTTTGGTTCCCTGAAAACACAACGGAATAAAATCCAGACCTCACAGCCAGGAGCCTGACTTTATCTGACGTCATCAGGGCTACGGTAGCCCACCTGCACCAGGTGGATACCGCTCTTGGAGCGACCTGGTGCTGTGTCGTTGTTTGCACCCCAGGCCCTGAAGCAGTAGCTGTGTCTCCTCACAAGTGCATGGTAAATATTTCTGGAATAAATAAATACTTACCACTTAGGGAATGGGTGATCGGGAAGAAAGGCATGAGTGTGGGGTGGCTTTTGCTACAAGATGCTGTCTGATGCCACTGAATGCTGCTGGGCCTGTGGAGCCCCTGGAATGCTTTTCCTTGCAGGCGGGATACAGAACCATAAAAGTCACTGAAGAAACCCATTTGGTGATTTTGGTTTTGGGGTTGCTTGTTTGTTTGTTTTTTCAAAACAGGGTTTCTCTATGTAGCCTTAGTTGTCCTGTACTCTCTAGGTAGACCAGGCTGGCCTTGAACTCACAGCGATCTGTCTGCCTCTGCCTCTGCCTCCTGAGTGCTGGGATTAAAGGCCTGCATCACCATCACCTTACTAGAAGCTTCTTACATAATGCATATCTGTACCATCCCACTCAGCCAGCAGTTATATTCTTTGGCTTGATATTTATGCCCTACCCACTACCCCCGCCACAAAAAACGAGAGCCTGGCAGTGTGGTGGATTCTGAAGCAGAAAGATACATATGTGTAGCCACTCACTGACAGTGGCAGCTTGCCATTATACATTTGTTGGAACCCATAGAAGTCACAACTCCGATGCCCACTTTGGCAGCGTGCACACTAAAACTGGGACAATTCAGAGGAGAGTCTCATAGTCCCTGTGCAAGGATAGATAGCAGGTACATCTAGGAAACTGTCCACATTTTTTAAAAGTTATTCATTGTTTATTTTGTTCTATGTGTCTGGGTGTTTTGCCTTCATGCGTGTGTGTGCATCACATACATGAAATGCCTGTGGAGGGCACCAGATCGCCTGGAACTGGAGTTACAGAAGGTTGTGAGCCACTGTGTGGGTACTGAGCATTGAACCCAGGTCCTCTGGAACAGCAGTGAGAGCTCTTAGGGTGAAGCCACCTCTCCAGCCCCAGCTGCCCATGTTTTAACAAAAGGATACATTATACTGAATGGACCTTCACCTACACACGGACTTTCAGTGACTACATTGTGTCACTGTGTGATCTTCCTGTTCGTGGATCTCTCTAAGGTTTAGGTTTCAGCAGTGGAGTGGCATGTGTGACTTTCTGGACTGACCATGAGCCTAAAGAAAATCGGCTACTGAAAATGCACATTGGCAGAAGTTCCAGAAGCCTCTAGAATCTGGCCAGGTGCATGGCAGCTTTTGCTTAGCCTCCAGACACTGGTCATGTCGAGACAGAGCCTCTCACTTCCTTCCCCCTAAACTGAAGCCACTTGCTCAACACCAGAAAAGAGAAGCCAGTTCCACCCCCGTGCTCAGGACCTGTCTTCTGTGAGCCGACAGCCTCAGCTGGCCATTGCTCAGCTGGATCTGACCCCCAGAAGCATGTACTGAAACGGTCATGTGACCTACAGCCTGTCTCCCCGGGGCCTTGCCATGGAACATCCAGGAAGCTAGGCCCAGCCAAAACCAATCCCCAAAGGGACAGACTCTGGGCCAGGACTTCGGGAACAGACCCAGATGCTGGCTATTTGGTTCTGCCCCAGGCTGCACTGGGCTGCACGGCGGTCAGTGCACATTTAGACGGGTAAAGGCTAGAAGTGAGGGACACACCTTTTAAACACAGAACTTCCCAGAAGCTGTTGAAGGAGCTATTATCAGGCTCATTTTATAGGGGAGGGAGCCGATACACAGACCGGCTAAATGAGCAACCGGAAAATTATCCAGCTAATGGATGTCAGGGCTGGGTTACAACCCAAGACCCATGGTGCTGGTCACTGCGTCACTGTGCCTCCCTGCTCACAGCACCGTGCAGTTCGCAAAATCCGTTAGGTATGGAGCATCTCTCTGAAACCTCGGTGAGCTTTTAAAGCCAGACACAGATGCACAGGTACCTCTGGGTGGACAAGACATGAGAAACAGCCCAAGGCCAGATGTGGCAAAACTCAGCTGTAATCAGCTTTTGGGAGGGGGAGGCAAGAGGACCAGGAGGAGGTCCGTATCATCTTTGTTTACACAGTGAGTTCAATGCCAGACTGGGCCACATCAGACCTGGTCTAAACAAAACAAAACAGAACAAACAAATAAGCGTTGGCAACAGGTATAGTAGAAATCACCATAGAAGCTGGAAAAAACGAGAGAGAAGGCAGGTGATTTACCTAAAGTCACATGACAAACAGCGTGGACTTTGGAGCACAAGTCCTGATTTCAAGTCCCAGCTCTGCTTTGTATTGCCTGTATAGCCTTTGGAAAGTTAACCCTTCCACGTCTCCTTTATCCCATCTTTGAGTCCCGAGAGGCAATATGTGGAAAGCACTCTAGGGTCTTGATTTAAAATGTTAGTGCTTTCCTGGGGTGCATCCATTTTGATTTCTACAGGTATATGTGGCTCTTTTTAACAGATGTTGCCGTGTTGTACCGATACCTCACGTGAGGTCTGGCCCCTCAGGGAGACGTTTGCATGCAGGAGGCTCAACCCACATAGTCACTGCTGCTGTAATCCGGGGCTAACTGCTGCTAACTGCATGGCAGCAACTGTTGTTGGGAATCGAATCGTATTCATAGGTCTGCAGAGTGGTTCAGTCGCTGTGCTGCTTTGCCTGGTTTCAGCCCTCCACCCTTCATAGAACCCGGTTTGGTGGCATATGTGCCCCAATAACCCAGCACATGGGAACGGAAGCTGGAGAATCGGGAGTTCAGGGCCAGCCTTAGCTACTTAGTGAGATCACGCCCAGGCTAGGCTATGTCAGATATTGTCTTAAAGTCAGGAGGCAGGGGAACTTTATAAATAAGGCTGGAAAGGCATCCCTATGGCAGGGCACCAGGATCCATCTGTAGCTGTCTCCTTAAAACGTTTTCTAAATACGTCCCATACAGCAATGAGAAAAGCCAGAGAACCACACTGGACAGTGACAGAACTGGAAAAAAACCTCAGCATCTAATGCAGACAAAAAGTAACGCCCCAAACACAGACAGAACCACAGGTTTTGTTTGGAGGGGCATGGAGGGTCTGCCGCTGGCTTGAAAGCCATGCTGCAGATTCGTGTTATAAAGAAGCAAACGCCCAGATACGGCAGGATGGGAAGGAGAGACCCAGGCAGCTCACAGAGAGGGAAAGCAGATGGCTGAGGGCACATGAGATGCCTCGGCCTTGAAGGTTGTGAAATCCACATTGTGGAAGTTCACGTTGTCACGCGTCAGCGACAGCTAGGAAACAAGACCGTAAACTCCAGTAAGCTGACACCATCTCTTGGTGGGAAATTTTGGGTTTTATGAAATTAAAACTGCAATCCCTTCAGCTGTGGTCTTTCTTCCCCTCACCCTACTTTCTCTTTCTCTCACCCCTTTAAAAAAAAATCTCGGGCTGGAGAGATGGCTCAGTGGTTAAGAGCACCACCTGCTCTTCCAGAGGTTCTGAGTTCAATTCCCAGCAACTATATGGCGGCTTACAGCCATCTATAATATGACAGTAAATAAATCTTTTTAAAAATTTAAATAAATAAATAAATAAAATTTCTGAGGTGGGAGCTGGAAAGATGGCTCAGGGGTTAAGAGCACTGACTGCTCTTCCAAAGGTCCTGAGTTCAATTCCTAGCAACTACATGGTGGCTCACAACCATCGATGATGAGATCTGGTGCCCTCTTCTGACCTGCAGGCAGAATACTGTAATAAATAAATAAGTCTTAAAAAAAAATTTTTTTTTTAGGTTTACTTTATGCATTCAGGTGTTTTGCCTGCATATACGTCTCTGTAGGTCTGGTGCTTGTGGCGGTAGGAAGAGGGTGTCAGGTCCCTTCAGACTAAAGTTACAGTTTTGAGCCGCCATGTTGGTGCTGGGAACAGAATCCAGGTCCTCTCTAAGAGCAAGCAGTGCTTTTGACTACTGAGCCACCTCCCAGACTTTGTTTCTTCTTAAAGACAAGATCCCAGGCAAGCACGACAACACACATTTTTTTTTTTAACTTTTTAAAAAGGTTTATTTATTTATTATTGTGTACACAGTGTTTCACCTGCAGGCCAGAAGAGGGCACCAGATCTCACTATAGATGGTTGTGAGCCACCATGTGATTGCTGGAAATTGAACTCAGGACCTTTGGAAGAGCAGACAGTGCTCTTAACCTCTGAGCCATCTCTCCAGCCCCAACAACACACATTTTTAATTCAAGCACTCAGGAGGCAGAGGCAGGTGGTTCTCTATAGGATTTGGTCTACATATTGAGTTCCAGGCCTGCCAAGACTACCTAGTCAGACCCTGTCTCAAAAACAAACAAACAAACAAACACCCCCCAAGCCAAAAACCCACCAAACAAACAAACAGGGTCTCATGTAGCTCAGGTTGAGGTCAAACTTGCAATGTAGCCAAGACTTGAATACTTGGCTACTTCACCTCCTGTCACCCTGGGAAACATGAACACTTAAGTCCTGCTTATAGTGACTTTGTGATGACAATAAACAGAAGACATGCTAGGTACCCCCAAAGTGACAGCTGACAGATAAGCTACAGTATACCCAGGTATGAAGTACAAGCAGCTGGGATGTTTTTGTTGTTGTTTTGGGGTTGTTTTTTGGGGGGGGGTTGGGTGTGTTTTTTTAATATATTTTATTAATTTATTCATATTACATCTCAATTGTTATCCCATCCCTTGTATCCTCCCATTCCTCCCTCCCTCCCATTTTCCCCTTACTCCCCTCCCCTATGACTATGACTGAGGGGGACCTCCTCCCTCTGGTAAATGCTCATAGGGTATCAAGTCTCTTCTTGTTGTTGTTGTTGTTTTTTTTCCAAAACAGGGTTTCTCTGTGTAGTCTTGGCTGTCCTGGACTCCCTCTCAAGACCAGGCAGACCTGCCTCTGCCTCCCAAGTTTTTGTGTTTTTTTATGGTAGATATTTGGGCCAAGGAGGGAAAAGGCCGAAGCAGGAGAGAAGCTGTCCAACAGCTCCAGGGCACCTCTGCTCAAACTCTCCCAAACACTCACTTTGGGTGGCACTATGCCACAGGCCAGGGGAGAAAGAGCCTTGAGAACCTCTCTTGGTGCTGGGACCTTCTACCTTGCTCTGCACAGGCCCTGCTAGCCATCCCTGGAACTGCCACCCACACATCCCCTGAGAGAGGGAGAGAGAGAAAGAGAGAGAGAGAGAGAGAGAGAGAGAGAGAGAGAGAGAGAGAGAGAGAGGGAGGGAAGCACAGCCACCCCTGGGGGCCTGAGCAGAACAGGCCTGCCAGGTAAGAATTTGCTTCCTTCCTGCAATGTGTAAGGGCAGCCTGCTGCTCCCACCACTCTGGGGCCCAGCTAGTGTTCTCCAAATCTGCCCTTCCCTTTAGGAGAAGGTGAGCATCCTTCCTGATTGCCAGGTGCTGCATCCATGCCAGGGTAGCGCTGTCAGACAGTAAGCCCCTCCCTCTCCGGTTGACAGAGACCCCCAGGGCAGTTCCTCTGAGCTCCTTCAGCTTCAGTCCCAGCCCCTTTAAGCAGGGATCCCTTTCCCCCAAACAGTCCCAGCATCTCAAACTCAGCTGCCCTGGGAAGTGAGTCTTGGTACTGTCCAGTGGCTGGTAAAGGACACGGGGTCGGCCATATTTCTACTTCTAAATCTTCTGGAAGGGTTTCAGAGGTGAGAAGGTTCCTGGCTAGGTGGGTTGGCCTGCAGTCTCCTGCAGTTCACACAGCCCTTGGTTCGAGTCCCAACTTTTAACACTCCTCTGCTGTGTGACTGTGGGAATTCATTCTGTGTCTCTGAGCCTTGACCAGTCTCCATCTTTACAACCCCCTGCAGGGTTGTTGCACTTATCATATGAGCTTGCACTCAGCTCCCTGCAGAGGGCCCCGGCTTGAGGAGGGACCCTCCAAGCATGCCATTCTAGAAACAGAAAGAAAGGCTTCCCAGAAAAAGTCAGTGGGGAATTGAAAGGACAGGGAAGGAACAGGAAGTGCTGAGTGTGGTCAGTGACGGCTGTGACAGGGGAGGGGACCTTCGGGAGGGGGGCTCTCTCCAGGGAGGGCGGCTGCCTGCTGAGGACCAAGATGTGCATGAACAGTGGAGGGGATGGGCCCTGGAAAGAATGTGGTCTGTGACAGTGTAATCCTGGGTGGCTCACTTCCTTTTAAGTTCCTTGAGTTTGGAGCTGGTATCCAAAGCACTCTCCACACCGTGTCACCTGTGGACACTTCAGAAACCAGACAAGTCCCCTTCTGTGGCTGTCCTGGATTGGAGCATTTGGCCACCACATCCTTGGTTCCTGTAGACACCAGCAGCTCCCCCCCTCTCCCCCTTCCCCCTCGTGCATGACAACCAACAGCAGCTCTGAAAGGAGGTTCTCCTCGTGTTGAGAATTTGGACTCTAAATCTAATGAAGGCCCAGTCAGTGTGGGCCCATAAATGGCAGCAATGCTACTGTGGATGGCAGTCATGAGGACTGGCCTCCTTTGTGGCACATTTATTGAGCATTTGCTGTGTGCTAACAGCTGTGTATGCTGCATGCATCAGCTGGTCCAGCCCCACAGCCCATCCTGCAGGGCCAACACCAGCAGCAACACTGCCGTATTTATCCTCAGGAGATGCTTTCCAGAGTTGAGTTTTGAGCAGTAGCAGCTCCCCGGGGCTTACAGAAAGCAAAGAGGAGACAGCTCCAGTGGAGAGTCCATAGTTTTGAGGGTACTTAGCCAGTGGTGGAAGGAAGAGAGAGAATGGGGTTACGGGGGTGCTCATCTCTTCTCTGGAGGGATGGCTCAGCAGTTAAGAGCACTGAATGCTCTCCCAGAGGTCCTGAGTTCAATCCCCAGCACCTACATGATGGCTCACAACCATCTGTAACTGTAGTCCCGTGGGATACAAGTCCTTCTTCTGGTGTGCAGATGTACATGAAGACAAAACACCCATATACATACAGACATCATGCATACATACATCTAAAAAAAAAAAAAAAAGCCTGGGGTGGGGTTAGAGAGATGGCTCAGAGGTTAAGAGCACTGACTGTTCTTCCAGAGGTCCTGAGTTCAATTCCCAGCAACCACATGGTGGCTCACAGCATCTATAATGTGATCTGATGCCCTCTTCTGGCCTGCAGATGTACATGCAGGCAGAGCACTGTATACATAATAAATAAATCTTAAAAAACAAAAAACAAAAAACAAAACCTGGAGGGGGGCGCCTAGAGAGATGGCTCAGCAACTAAGAGTCCTGGGTGCTCTTTTAGAGGACCCAGGTTCAATTCCTAGCATCCATATGGCATCTCTCAAACCTTTGTGACCTAAGTTCCAGGGGATTTGGAACCCTCACAGAGACATACATGCAGGCAAAAACAGCAACAACAAAACAATGCACATAAAAACAAATAAATATTTGACTCAAGCAAGGCAGTGATGGTGCATGCCTTGTAATCCCAGCTCTCAGGAGGCAGAGGCAAGCAAATCTCTGAGTTCACGGCCAGCCTGGTCTACAGAGTGAGTTCCAGGACAGTCAGCGATACACAGAGAAACTCTGTCTCAAAACACACACACACACACACACACACACACACACACACACACACACACACACACACTCTTCTTCTTCTTCTTCATGCAGACATGTGTGTACACAAATGTGCATCATGTGTTTAGGCATCTGTGCATGGGCAGATATGAGCGTTTATGTGTGCATCTGTGTGTGCATGTGCATATATGAGCATTTGTGTGTGTGTGTGTGTGTGTGCTTCAGTAGCTGCTGTGTCACAGCTCTGACACACATTCAGCCGTCCATCTCCTCTGTTAGGCTCTTTCAAGTTCCAGCTTCCATCCCACGACCCCAGGTTAGCTCTGCTTTGCAACTTCTCTGTGGTCTCTGACACCCACCTTACCCCAACCTTCCCCACCTGAGGGCAGCAGTGTCTTTCCACTATGGCTATTCAGCTGGTAGGCAAACTGTTTGCCTCACTTCTGCCACCCATGGGACAACCCCTGAATTACACCCTGCCTGCTGAAATACCCACCGGGGTTCGGCTTCTCTGATTGGATACCTGGTCATTAACTAGAATTTGGCTCCATGGGAGATGATAACAAATCAGAATGAACTCTTGGTAACATGTGGAACAGAGCACCCAGCCGTGGAAATGCATGTTTGACAGCCAGGACTTTTGACTGCAAGTGACAGAAGACCTAACCCAATGGTTTAAAAAGGAAAAAATAATTAGTGTTTGTTTGTTTGTTTTTTGAGACAGGGTTTCTCTGTGTAACAGCCCTGGCTATCCTGGACTCGCTTTGTAGACCAGGCTGGCCTCGAACTCACAGAGATCTACCTGCCTCTGCCTCCCAAATGCTGGAATTAAAGGCGTGCACCACCACACCTAGCCGTTCAAGACATTCTTGGCCCTATAGTTTCCTAACCACACTGTCCATCTCTGCAACAGGTTCACCTTCCCCCAACACTCCACATCCATTAGGCCAAAGATCCTGATGCTCTTCCTAACCCTTTTAATTCTAATCAGGCCTGGAGAGATGGTTCAGCTGTTAAGAGCACTTAGTGCTTTTGTAGTGGACCTGGGCTCGGTTCTCAGTACCTACATAGGGCAGCTCACAGTCACATGTAACTTGAGCTCCAGGGTAACCAAGCACCCTTTGTAGTCTTCTCCATCCTTGGACACAAACAAGGCAAATTGTGTTTTCATACCTGTGCCCAAGACTGCGCTTTGGCTCAGTGAAGTTCTGCTACCATCTGCTGGGCACAGCTGCTCCCCCACACAGTTCCTCCACCACCATGGCACCACAGATGCTTGCTGGGAAGGCATCCTGCTAATTGAAGGTCAGCAGCAGGCCAGGCTCTCCCCGATAGATGGCTGTAACAGGCTCCGCCACAGCCAGGACAAGCAGAGATACCTCCAAACACAGTTGAAAGTCTCCAGGGAAACACAGTGCCATGTAGCCACAGAGCGGTCCCTTCTGCCTGTGTCCCCTGTGTCAGCATGCCTCCTGGAACAAATGAGGGAATGAATGAACAGACAGGAGAATGAAGGAATGGCTGGCTGCGTGCAGTGCCACCACCAACATGGTGACAACATGCACTTCAGCAGCCCCATAAGTCGAAGTCCTCTGGGTCCCCAGGGCACATCTGAGAAGAGGAGCCTCTTCCCCAGCGTCAGACCACAGGATCTCCCTAGACAGTAGGTAGAGTCAGGGCTGTGCAGACACGATGACACCAGCAGGCGTACAGTGACCCAGAAAGCCAGCCCAGCCAGGCCATGAGGACACTTTATCTAAGGAACAGGCAAAGATTTTAGAACCTGTGAGCAGCAGGGTTTGCTTTTCAGGTTTTTTTTTTTTTTTTTTTTTTTGTCTATATTATATTATTATTGTTGTTGTTGTGTGGTGTGTATACAGGCATGTACTTATGCTCATGTGTAAAAGAAGTCAACTTTGGATGTCTTCAACTTACTTTTTTTATGTTTTGGTCTTTTTTTTTTTTTGGTTTCTCAAGACAGGGTTTTTCTGTGTAGACTTGGCTTTCTTGGACTGGCTTTGTAGACCAGGCTGGCCCCAAACTCCAGCGATTTACCTACCTCTGCCTCCCGAGTGCTGGGATTAAAGGCGTGTGCCAACATGTTTTGGTCTTTCGAGCAAGGTTTCTCTGCATAGCCTTGGCTGTCTTGGACTTGCTTTGTAGACCAGGCTGGCTTTGAACTCACAGAGATCTGCCTGCCTCTGCCTCCCAGAGTGCTGGGATTATAGAAGTGTGCCACCACACCAGCTCTCTTTTTTTTAGTTAGGATTTTGTTTTTATTTTATGTATATTGGTGTTTTGCCTCCAAGTATGTCTGTGTGACGGTGTTGGAGCCCCTAAAACTGGAGTTACAGACAGTTATAAGCTGCCAGCTGGGTGCTGGGAATTGAACCAGGGTCCTTTGGAAGAACAGCCATTGCCCTTAACTGCTGATCCATCTCTCCAGCCCCAATCCAGTGGATTCTAACGTCAACTTTTCTTTGTGGTCTGTCTGTGCTAGGCTTCAAGGAACAACAGTCTCTCTAGCCTTTTGGATGTCTCAAGGCCAGTAGCAAGTCCTAAAAACAAAGCACATGCCTGGAAGGCCAACCTACTTTTTATATGGGTAAGTAAAGGCTTAGGGCAAAACGAAGAGTGATATTTGTACTATTGGAACATTGTAGTACACACCTTTAATCCCAGTACTTAGAAGGCAGAAGCAGGTGGATCTCTGTGAGTTTGAGGCTAGCCTGGCTTACAGTGTGAGTTCCAAGACAGCCAAGGCTACATGAGAGCATATCTCAAAAAAATAAAAGAAAAGAAAAGAAAAAGAAAAAAGAAAGAAAATATTTGTACTAGTACTTCACAATAAAAGAATATGTAAGAGCAGGGCATTTGGGAGTCAGAGGCAAGGGGATCTAGAGGGCAAGGCCAGCCTTGGACACATATCTTGAGGAAAGTCAGACTGAGGGAGAGCTTGTCTCAAAAGATGATTTAAATAGAATCTCCTCGTAACCAGGCTCTTCTGTGTCTCGGGCTCACCTCAAGCTTTCTGTGGAGCTAGAGATGACCTAGAAAGTGATCCTGCTTCCGAGGTCCAGCACTGGGATTCCAGGCCTGTGCCTTCGAGACTAATTTTCTGGGAAGTTGGGGGATCAAGCTCAGGTCTTCCTGCATGCTGAACAAGGGCTCCACCAACTGAGCCACATCGCCAGCCTCTACAATAGAATGCTTTAAGTCCCACCAATATCACTGCACTAATGGAAAATGAAAATGTGAAATAGCACTTGACATTTATAAAACTGCCGCCACACGACTGTGTCTTCCCTAAAGTACCCTTTGTAGGAAAAACAACAAGAGGCACATCTTCACGGACTATAGCTACTGAGAGTGGGGCGAGGTGGGTGACACCCCGGCTCTAAAGAATGTGAGGTGTAGCCGGGCGTGGTGGCGCACGCCTTTAATCCCAGCACTCGGGAGGCAGAGGCAGGCGGATCGCTGTGAGTTCGAGGCCAGCCTGGTCTACCAAGTGAGTCCAGGATGGCCAAGGCTACACAGAGAAACCCTGTCTCGAAAAACCAAAAAAAAAAAAAAAAAAAAGAATGTGAGGTGTAGGAAATAGTTCTTGCCTTCAGGCCCTCTTCAGTGTCTGAGTAGGGATAAAAAGCCAGGATGGCATCTTTCAAGAGAGAACAGGAGACAGTTCTGCATGCAGTGTTGGGACCAGGGATCCGGCTGGCAGCAAGGCTCCCTACAGATTCGGACGGCAGAGATGGACTCCATGCCCACAGTCTGGGAGATAACTTAGCAGACCAGAGAGGACCTGCAGCTCCTAAGGTCTTGGGACTTCTAGAACAGACTGTTGCCAACAATGTATTCCATTTGGGACATCAGTGAAGACAGTGGGGGTTTGGCTCCCTCCCTTCAGTCCAGTGAGCTTACAAGGCTTCAACTCAAGTCCCTTGCAGTGTAGATGGAGGAGGGACTTGGCAGGGCTTTGGAGTCACTCTAATAAGAGGACAAAAGGAAGACACATTGGTGCAGCTGACATTCCAAGGGACATGTACCTCCCCTCAAGTTCACAAGTCCCCTTGGAGGTATGCGGTGGGAGGCAACTGAGACTGACGTCATGGTGAGGGAATCAACCTCCGGTTTTCCAGGGACCTGAGGATGGGGGGAAACAGGTCACTGCTGATGCACAGGTATCCTAGAGAAAATACCAGTACCAGGATCACACTTCGTGGCTCCTCACCTAAGGGTAGGGGCTCAGGATCACTAAGTGTCCGTTTCCTGGACTGTGAGGTAGGCTCAGGCACCAGGAGAGATGTGGTTCTGTGTACTGAACAGGTCAATACCACACCTCTCCTCACACGCGATGTGTGACGTCAGATTTCATTCTGGTTCTTAGAATGGCGCTAAGAGAATAAAGCCAGAACCTACAGCTCTTTTTATAAAACCAGATGGGGAGCTGGCAGGAACTCCATGGCACTTGCGCCCTCTGGTGGACACAATGGAAATGACATTGAGGTGGCGAAAATGGATTTGGTGGGGTAATAGCTTCCTTTCCTATTCTAGCCCTGACAAAGGTGAGCTCTGACAGTGCTTCTGGCAGTGCTTATGCGTACTTTTGGGCCAGAGTCTCGGGCCTCCTTTTCTGGAGCTTTTCTTATGTCTCATGTACTTGGAACAATGGGTGGGTGGGTGAGTGAATGGGCAAGGAGATGTGTGGATAAATGGACAGAAAAATACATACATGCTGGATGGATAGAGAACAGACCTATCTTGCCTTGGGGAAGATCCCCAAATCCATTCATGCTCCTAACTGGGTGGAGCCCATCCTAATGAAGCTTGCCTTAACCACACATTTCAAAAACACTGCATCGGGGACTGAAGACGCAGCTCGGCAGTTAAGAGCACTTGTTCTTGCAGAGGACCTGTGCTCTGTTCCCAGCATCCACCCTGCAGCTACCAACCATTTGTAACTCTAGTTCTAAGGTCTCCAATACCCCCTCCTGACCTCTTTAGGACACGCTACACATTTACAAATGCAGGCAAAACAGTTAAACACATAAAATAAATAAATCTAAAAAGAGAGAGAGAGAGAGAGATTTTTAAAGTCCATTTTCAAAGGGTTGCAATGATGCAAGGGCAGTCACCCAGGCAGACAGGCTGGCTGCTGTCCAGCGCAACAGGAGAATAAGGAGAGTCTGTGTGTGCTGGGGAGGGAGCAGACAGGCTGCTGGAAAGTCGGGCATGTACCCAGACACCAGACCTTCAGGACTGCTGCCTTGCCATGTGGAGACATTCCTCAGGAAGGCAGGGCCCAGGAGAGCCTGTGGGCAACTCCACTACTGGTCAGCTGCAAGGGGAAGAAAACAAGAAAAAAAGTGCTGGGTCCTGTCTCCTGGGAAAGCTGAGGTGCTCCCCAGACTCAGCCTAGCTTTCCAGGATGCCAGGGACCCAGGTGCCTTTGCTGTTGCCTCTGACAGCGACTCGTGTTTAAATGACAGGACTCATAGGTGCCGTGTGGCTGCTGGACAGAGGGTCCTAGGGCTAGCGTCAGCTGTCTCTTAATGTCAGGCAAACTGCTTATAGAGTCACTATACATCCATTATTGCAGGGCAAGGTGTGTTAGTTATTTTTGTGGCTGTGACCAAATTACTGAAAGGACCTTAAGAGAGGAAAGATTTATTTTGGGCTTATAGTTTCAGGGGATACAGTCCACCATGGTGGGGAAGGCACCCAAGTCAGGTGGGGCGGGGGTGGGGAAGAGGGGAGGGAGCAGCATGGTGGGAGTAGGCCAGCATGGCGGGAGCTCCTCTCATATCCTGGAGAATTCCAAAGCAGAGCTTGGCTGTACTGCACTGACTTCCATTAGCTAGGCCACGGTCCTAGGAGTGCTGCAAACTCTCAGAACAGTGCTGACCGGGGACCAGTGTTACAACATGTGAGCCTGTGGGAGTTTTTTTGTTTTGAGACAGGGTTTCTCTGTGTACTCTTGGCTGTCCTGGACTCGCTTTGTAGACCAGGCTGGCCTCGAACTCACAGCGATCCACCTGCCTCTGCCTCCCAAGTGCTGGGATTAAAGATGTGCACCATCACGCCTGGCTCACTTTTTTTTTTTTTAAAGATTTATTTATTTATTATTATGTATACAGTGCTCTGCTTGCATGTACACCTGCAGGTCAGAGGAGGACATCAGATCACATTATAGATGGTTGTGAGCCACCATGTGGTTGCTGGGAATTGAACTCATGACCTCTGGAAGAGCAGTCAGTGCTCTTAACCACTGAGCCATCTCTCCAGCCCCCACATGTCACTTTCATAGCACATACTAGTATTGACCAAACATAACTGTCATTTGTCTGAAATTCTTACTTTGTTATGGAATAATTATTAGATTCTAGAGGGCTTCTCTACCCCCAGCTAGTTCCCAAATAACAGAGATAGACACCTTTTAGATTAATAAAAGCTTTAAATCACAGTATCTGGGCAGGTATGAACCCTCTAAGCTATTTTGCTATTCCGCAGCTACACATCCCAAGTTACTTGGTATATTGTTCCTGCCCGGGCTGCTCCTGTTCCATCAGGCCGCCGTCATGGCCACGTGCTCACGGTCCATACTGCCCCATGGCGACTTCCTTCTCCCTGGTTTCCTCTCCTGCCTTTCTCTATCTCCTTGTGGTTTCCATCTGAGACCCCCAAGCCCAGGAACCTAAGCTCCTCCGACTTTGCTTCTGTCCAGTTACAGGCTTCTAGCTATTTTTATTGACCGGTCAACTTTGAATTGGAGAGCAAAGTTTACCCAGCAAAAGCTGGCGTTTGTGAGAGTGCACTAGGCTAGGTGGCAACAAGCTCAGACACCAGACCAAGCCCCAGCATGGCTTACTTCTCCTCCTTCCATCATGGGTCTCAGGGATGGAAACTTGGGTGAACAGCCTTGGTGTCTGAGGAGGGTCTCGTGCAGTGAGATCTGGTCCCCACCCTGCCGTGGGTGGGCATTGTTATGAATGTTGAACCATCTTCTGTAGTAGGCAGAGTTTAGGCTCCGGGGCTGGGAGTGGAGGGACCATGAGGATGGGTGGAAGGGAAGTCACCATGGGGACAGGCATCTTGTGTCAGCATTTCAGCATCCTCCAGGATGAGTCCCGTAAGAGCCCATCCAACTTTTCCAGTGTCTGGTTCTTCTGTTCTGAAAACATGTAATTTCTTTTTCTTTTCCTTTCTTTTCTTTTCTTTTTTTTAAGATTTATTACATATACAGTGTTCTGCCTGCATAAGAAGAGGGCACCAGATCTCATTATAGATGGTTGTGAGCCACCAGGTGGGTGGTGGGAATTGAACTCAGGACCTTTGAAAGAGCAGACAGTGCTCTTAACTACTGAGCCATCGCTCCAGCCCCCAACATATAATTTCTTACAAGTAATATATAGCGCTACAATTCCATATGCATGGAATTACAGTGAGAAGAGATCAGTTAAAGAATTTTTTCTCTCTTTGTATGAGCAAGAGAAAGACATTTGTCTTTTTTCTTCTCTTTCTTTCTTTTGGTTTTTTGAGACAGGGTTTCTCTGTGTAACTTTGGCTGTTCTGGTCTCACTTTATAGACCAGGCTGGCCTCGAACTCACAGCAATCCACCTGCCTCTGCCTCCCTAGTGCTGAGATTAAAGGTGTGTGCCACCACGCCCGGCCGACATTTGTCTTTCTATATAAGCTAGTTTGGACTGTGACTAGACTGCAATATAGATCTCCACCCATGTCATAAGAAAGGATGGCATGTGCTAAACACTCATGAGGATTCTGTAGCCAACAAGATTTGTTAGCTATGCAAAGATATTTGTGTCTCAGCCACTTTTTTTTTTTTTAAGATTTATTTTATTTATTGCATATGAGTGCTTTATCTGCAGAAGAGGGTATCAGATTACATTACAGATGGTTGTGAGCCACCATGTGGTTGCTGGGAATTGAACTCAGGACTTCTGGAGGAGCAGGTGGCGCTCTTAACCACTGAGCCATCTCTCCAGCCCCCTCAGCCACTTTCAAGGCTGTCCCCAAGTAACAGGAACAGCCATACAAGTTACCTGCTTTGTTGCTGTGTTTGTAGCCAAGATCTGTAGGAGGCCTCCTTCTGTCAAATCTGATCCTTACTACGTTGGATGGTATCCAAAGCATTTTTTTTTTTTTTTGGTTTTTCGAGAGACAAGGTTTCTCTGTGTAGCCTTGGCCATCCTGGACTCACTTTGTAGACCAGGCTGGCCTCGAACTCACAGTGATCCGCCTGCCTCTGCCTCCCGAGTGCTGGGATTAAAGGCGTGCACCACCACGCCCAACTCACCAAAGCATTTTATTTCCGGTTGACCTAAACATGAAGCCTCTCTGCCAACGTGACATCACCTTTCGTCCTGTAGTTTGAAGCCAGATAAGAACAGACGGGTATTTCTTGGTTTTGGGGTCAAGTAAGGGTCAGGGTGTGTAGCCTTTTTATTTTATTTTATTATTTTTCAAGACAGGGTTTCTCTGTGTAGTCTTGGCTGTCCTGGACACACTTTGTAGACCAGGCCGGCCTCGAACTCACAGAGATCCACTTGCCTCTGCCTCCTGAGTGCTGGGATTAAAGGTGTGTGCTACCATGCCTGGCTTTGTTTTTTTGTTTTCTTTTCTTTTCTTTTCTTTTTTTTTTTTAAGATTTATTTATTATTATGTAGACAGTGTTCTGCCTGCAGGCCAGGAGGAGGCACCTGATCTCATTATAGATGGTTGTGGCCCACCATGTGGTTGCTGGGAATTGAGCTCAGGATCTCCGGAATTGCAATCAGTTCTGTTAACCTCTGAGCCATCTCTCCAGCCCATAATCAGCCTCTTATTTAGTTCTGATAAGCCCTCGATCCACCAGAACCAGTCACCCTCATTCTGAAGATGAGAGATGGTGCTGGCTACTGCACCAGTTAACACAGATGGGTAGAAAACTCTGCCTAACGTGTTCTTCCCGCTCAGATTACAAAGCTTGTTTCCATAGATTGATGAGTGAGGAGCACAAGTTCAAAGCTAACCTGAACTACACAGTGAGACCCTGTCTTAAGAAAAAGGAAAGGAGCCAGGCAAGGTGGCCCACGCCTTTAATCCCAGCACTCAGGAGGCAGAGGCAGGTGGATCGCTGTAAGTTCAAGGCCAGCCTGGTCTACAAAGTAAGTCTAGGACAGCCAAGGCTACACAGAGAAACCCTGTCTCGAAAAACAAAAAAGAAAAAGAATCCTAGTAAAGGAGCACGGCATCCCCAATATTTTAAAAGGATGCCAAACCCTAAGCATCATCAAAGGGCTTCAAGAGAGAGCCAAAGAGAGAAAAGCTGTTGAACGGAAGTTGATGAGCGCTCAAGGAGTTGGACGAGATGCTGAGGGAAGGGCCAATTTGGGTGTCCATAACCGACAGGCCTAGCCATTCCCGCAGGGCGGAAGTGTGCTGGGGGCGCGGTGTTCTTCCCGGAAGAGGCCGAGGGATTTCCGAAGCGAGAGGAAGCGCCTGCCAGAGTCTGAAGGAGCCGAAGGGATGGCTGGCGTGTCCCGGGAGCCGGAGGCGGAGGGGGAGGCCGAGGCGCTGGCTGCGGCGCGCGAGCGGAGCCGCCTCTTGCTGAGCGGCCTGGAGCTGGTGCAGCAGGGCGCCGAGGCTCGCGTCTTCCGCGGCCGCTTCCTGGGCCGCGCGGCCGTGGTGAAGCACCGCTTCCCCAAGGGCTACCGGCACCCGGCGCTGGAGGCGCGGCTCGGCCGGCGGCGGACGGTGCAGGAGGCGCGCGCGCTGCTCCGCTGCCGCCGCGCGGGTGAGGCGGACAGGACGGGGCGCGGGAAGATGGACGGGTCGCGGCCGGACGGACCGGCTTCCGAGTTCCGGAGGGACGGGACGGCAATGTTGAAGAGCTCACGGCGTCGCGCGGGACGCCATTCCGCACGGCTCTGCAGCTGTCTCTCAACTTGTCGTTTTGCACTGGGATCCTCAGTTTCTCCACTTCTGCCTTTTCCACTCGCTGCAGTCCTCTCTCCATTTGGTAGTTTTAAAAGCAGCAGGTGTCCCGACAAGCAAGTGTCTGGAGCCAAGCCTCTGAGCGCTGCTTCCCCCATGGCCCTTTTGTGAATTGCCTTGCCTTAATCTCTTTATAATGGGAAATCATAGTGGCGATTGTATCTCAGGGGTGCTGTGACTGTTAGCGAAGGCATATACACAGGTTTGTATGTTGACATGACATTGAATAAGCGTCAGACTTCATTATCTCGGTTTGTTTGTTTTGAGACAGGGTCTCATTGTAGCTGTGGCTTCCCTGGACCTCACTAAGTAGACCAGGCTGATCTCGAACTCAGAGATCTGCCTGCCAATGCTACCAGCTTTTTATTATTATTATTTTAAACTACACTTTTTCCCCCCGCCAAAAAGCTCTGTCCTCTAGAGAAACTTGAGACCCAAAGAGGGAAAATGCCCGATATTCCACAGCCACCAAGTTGCCTGGCTTTGTAGCTCAGAACTGCCGGCCTTTTACACTTCTGCAGGTTTCTCCTTAGTGGTTGATAGGAGCCAGGGGGCTGGGAAAACTCAGCAACGAACAGGTTGATAGTTTTCTGCCGTAGTCTGTTGGCTTTGTTTCTTAACAATTAAACTTTATGATACAACCCAACTAGCTTGCACAAGAAGGAAAAAAGGTTAAAGGGACAAAAGAGTGAACCTTCCAGTATCCGTTCCACCGGACAGGTCCTTAGGTGTCTCTCTGGCCTGCGTGTTGGTCTGGCCTGTTAGCTGCTCCACACACGCTCAAGCCCGGGCTGAACATGTTGTTCTCTCCTCCCCACCTGCCTGAGTCACGTGGGAAGGGTGGTCTCCTTCTCTCGTTGAGGGTCAATTAGAAAAACAATAGCCCAGTTGGGGTTCCCAGGTCTGCTTCCTGAATTCCAGGCCCAGGATGGCTCCACTCAGTCTGTCTCAAGGTATTCATGGGGTGCCCCAAGGGTAAAGCCCGCCAAGACTGCTTCCACCTGTGACAAAGCTTCATCTTTCCCACAGTAGTCATATATTCTGTTTTGTAAGACTGAAACCTTGAGTCAAGTTGGACTCTTCAAGGTTTTTCCTGTCCCTGCCACACACACACAGTGATCTGATATCTGTCTGTCCTTGGTTCAAGCTGGACCCTCTAGAAATTTACATGCTTTGACCTTAATGGAGGTCTTTTTTTTTTTTTTTTTTTTTTTTTTTTTTGGTTTTTTCGAGACAGGGTGTCTCTGTGTAGCCTTGGCCATCCTGGACTCACTTTATAGACCAGGCTGGCCTCGAACTCACAGCGATCCGCCTGCCTCTGCCTCCCGAGTGCTGGGATTAAAAGCGTGCGCCACCAGGCCCGGCTTTAATGGAGGTCTTTAAGGGAGGACTGAGTAGGCCAACTTTTACATTTTCCCAGACTTTGGCCTTAATGGGGATCCTTAAGGGGGATGGTTCCTTCAGTTTCACCCTTTGTAAGGTTTTTCTTTTTTTTTTTTGTTTGTTTGTTTTTTGGAGACAGGGCTTCTCTGTGTAGCCCTGGCTTTCCTGGAACTTACTCTGTAGACCAGGCTGGCCTCGAACTCACAGAAATTCTCCTGCCTCTGCCTCCTGAGTGCTAGAATTAAAGGCATGCGCCACCACTGCCCGGCTAGCTACCTTTTGTAAGTTTCATCAGAGGGCGATGGTGGCTACCTGGAATCTCATTGACAGGTCTCTAGTTTCTAGGAAATTGTCTTGAACGTGGTTGACATTCAAGAGAGACTCCTGGAGTTCACTGGAGGTATTGTTACCACGTGACAGTTGGGGAAACTGAGGCATGGAATATCTAACGGGGCGGGAGCTGGGATTTGAACCCACGCAGCATAGAGTCTGAGATGACATACTCTTAGCCTCCTGCCTGCATCCCTGTCAGGTAGAAACTGCTCAGACTGGAAGATGCTTTCCTTCTGGCTTCCTGCTTTGTTTGTTTTTTTTTTTTTAGGGGGTAGCAATGAATTCCAGCCCTAAGGAGGCTTGAGAAAGGAGGAGCAAGCTTTGACAGTTCCAGACTCAGCCTTAAGTCCGGAAGGCCTTAAGCAGGGCAAGCTTCTGGATGAGTTGTCTCGTTCCCCACAGTATTCCTAAACCCTGTTCCAAAGCCAGCAGATTGGGACTGCGTCCCGCTGTGCAGCTGAAGCCTGCCTTCCTACAGAGCGCGCACTAACGCGGGTGTCCATTGCAGGGATCGCTGCCCCGGTTGTCTTCTTTGTGGACTATGTTTTCAACTGCTTGTATATGGAAGAAATCCAAGACTCCGTGACTGTTCGGGATTATATTCAATCCGCTATGGAGACTGAAAAGGACCCGCAGGGCCTCCTGGGCTTGGCCAGGAGAATCGGGCAGGTTCTGGCTGGATTGCATGACCAGGACCTCATTCACGGGGACCTCACCACCTCCAACATGCTCCTGAAGTGACCCCCAGAGCAGCTGCACATCGTGCTCATCGACTTCGGCCTGAGCTTCATGTCAGGACTGCCGGAAGACAAAGGCGTTGACCTCTATGTCCTGGAGAAGGCCTTCCTCAGCACCCACCCCCACACCTAGCCTGTGTTCCAGGCCTTTCTGAAGAGCTACGGTGCCTCATCCAGGAAGTCCAGTCCGGTGCTGAAGAAGTTAGATGAGGTGCGCCTGAGAGGGCGAAAGCGGTCCATGGTCGGGTAGCACAGCGCTGTGATGCCTGGCTCACGGCGAAGGATGCTGTGGATGCGGCTGGACCATAGCAAGGCTGTGGGGTCGTTAAGTGGTCTGTGATCGTGCTGTGCCACCATCGTCCGTGGCTCACTGTTCTCAGGGGTTTATTGTATATAAGGTTTGTGCTAGGCAGAACTGGGTGAGTAGCCCAGGCTGGCCTTGAATTCATGGCAATCCTCCTGCCTCAGCTTGCTGGGAGGAGGTCATAAGCCACCATGGCTTTGTACTGAACATGTAAGAAATGAAACAACAGCTATGACTGTATTTATATCTTATATTTATTTTGTGTGTGTGTGTGTGTGTGTGTGTACATAAGAGAACAACTTATGAGAGTCAGGTCTCTGGTTCTACATTGTAGAATCTACAGTATGGATTCCAGGTGTTGAAGTCAAATGATTAGGCTTGGCTGTAACACCCTTTATCACGTAGCCATCTCACTGGCTCACAGAACAGTGTTTATGTTAATGAGTCGGATAGAGATGGGACTTGGGGTGCTGGCTGCTGGGGCTGAGTCTGGTTGAAGCAGGAATGCAGAAGGCTGCTGCAGCTCCTGGTGCACATGTCCTGTTGTTTGGCAGAGCAGCAAGTGTAGCGGGACTTTCTTAGACTAGCCAGGGGATGAATAAAGACATGGAGACGTATAATTATTTATAAAAGCTTAGTCATGGTAGCTGGGCAGATTCTCAGCTATTTTAACCCGACAATTCCTGGCCCCAGAATGTTCCCTCCCGTATCTGATCCTTCTCTCAGAGACCCTCTCTCAGCCCGGAAGTCTCACCTTCCCTTATTAAGCCAATCGGTGGGTGAGGGAGGAAGAGTGTTTACAAAATATGATACAGGTGCTGAGCCACAAGAATAGCAATACCAAAGTCTGGGCAGTACCCAGCTCTCACCGGTACAGCAATGAACATTGAATATACAGAGAAAACTTTCACAGAGTTCCCCAACAAGCAAGTGCTCTTAACTGCTGAGCCATCTCCAGCTTCCTAAAGAAATTTTGTTTTTCTTTTTCTTTCTTTTTTTTCTCCTGAGGCAGGGTTTCTTTGCATAGCCTTGGCTGTCCTGGACTCACTTTGTAGACCAGGCTGGCCTCAAACTCATAGAGGTCCACCTGCCTCTGCCTCCCTGAGTGCTGAGATTACAGGCATGTGCCACTGTGCCTGGCTTGTTTTGTTTTTTCCAGGCAGGGTCTTTCTGTGTAACTTTGGCTTCCTTGGAACTCTGTAGACCAGGCTGCCCTTAAACTCATAGATCAGCCTACCTTTGAACCTCTGCCTCCTGAGTGCTAGTATTAAAGGTGTGTCCCACCACTGCCCAGCCAAGACATATTTGTTAAAGATTTATTTATTTATTTATTTATTTATTATGCATTGCTTTGCCTGCATGTGCACCTGTACAACAAAAGGCACCAGATCTCATCATAGATGATTGTGAGCCACCATGTGGTTGCTGCGAATTGAGCTCAGGACCTTTGGAAGAACAGCCAGTGCTTTTAACCTCTGAGCCATCTCTGCAGCCCCAGAAATGTTTTTTTAAAAATATTTTTATGTGTGTATGTCTCTGGGCATATGTATATGCGGGTGCCCAAAGAGAACAGCAGAACCTCTGTAGCCCAAGTTACAGTCAGATTGAGCTGTCACATGTGAGTGCTGGGTGGTCCTGTGTGCTGGTCCTGTGGAATAGCAGCACACCCCCTTAATCACAGCCATCCATTCAGCCTGTCGATAAACACTTCACCAGTATCAATATCCCTGTGTTCCTCAATGGAAAATGAAAGGACTACAGAGTTGATTAGGTCTACAAAACTGTAGCTCATGGCTATGTTTCCCCCAGAATGCCATGAAATGGGAAAACCAACGAAAGGCACATCTTCGAGAACTATAGTCTATTTAGAGTGGGGTGAGGTGGGTGACACCCCAGCTTTAAGGAATCTGAGATGAGAAGGAAACAGGCTCTGAGCAGGATAAAAAAGCCAGGAGGGCCTCTTTCAAGAAGACTGGGAAGCTGGGCATGGTGGTGCACTTCTTTAATCCCAGCACTTGGGAGGCAGAGGCAGGCAGATCTCTGAGTTCGAGGCCAGCCTGGTCTAAAAAGTGAGTCCAGGACAGCCAGGACTACGCACACAGAGAAACCCAGTCTCAAAAAGCAGAAGCACAAACAAACAAACAAAAAAGACTGAGAGAAAGCTGGGCATGGTGGCACATGGCTTTAATCCTAGTACTCCAGAGGCAGATCTCTATGAGTTCGAGGCCAGCTTGGTGTACAAAGCAAGTCCAGGACAGCCAAGGCTACACAGAGAAACCCTGTCTCAAAAAAATAAAAAGTCTGGGAGAGGACAGGAGACAGTTCTGCACGGGGATTGGGGGAAGGGATCGGGCTGGCAGCAAAGCTCCCTACAGATTCGGATGGCTAGAGATGAACTCCACGCCCATAGTCTGGGAGATAAGTTGGCAGACCAGAGAGGACCTGCAACTCCTACAGTCATAGGACTTTTGGAGCAGAGTCTGTTCCTGCTAATGTATTCCATGTGGGGCATCGGTGAAGACGGTGAGAGGTTGGCACCCTCACCAGGCGAGTGGCTGTTCGGAGATGGGCTGAAGAGGCTGACTTTGCTTAGAACCGTGCTCATCTGAGCCTGAGTCTAGAGTGCCTTTCAGAGGTCAGCTTCTGTGTCCCCTGGCTTGGTAAACCACCTATACCAAGTGGATCTTCCTGGTCTACTGAGTGAGTTCCAGGACAGCCAGGGCTACACAGAGAAACCCTGCCTCAAAAAACAGACAAGAACAAAACTGCACTGAAGGTTTGTTGAGGGCAGCTGAGCAGTGATGTGGGGACAGTCACCCAGGCAGACAGACAGGCTGCTGGAAAGTCGGGCATGCGCCCAGACACCAGATCTTCAGGACTGCTGCCTTGCCATGTGGAGACATTGCTCAGGAGGGCAGGGCCCAGGAGATCCTGTGGGCAACTCCCCTACTGGTCAGCTGCAAGGGGAAAGCTGAGGTACTCCCCAGACTCAGCCTGGCTTTCCAGGATGCCAGGGACCCAGGTGAGTGCAGGACATTTCTCCTTCAAAGTATAACCCCTCTTAGCAAAATGCACTTGTTTCTCTGAAACTCATTTACACATTTAGTCACCTTAGGAGGAGAAAGCAACAGAAAGGGGAAAAGAATATGCTTCTTGTTGCTGTAGCTAAATAGGAGGAGGGTTTATTTGGTGCAGAGGCTGAGAGGATGTAGTTCATGGTGGGAGGGAGCAGTAGCAAGCTCTAGCGAAGGGGATGAGGCTTCTGTAGCTGGAAGCAGAGAGACGGAGTCTGGTGCCCAGCTTGCTTTCTCCTTTACATGTGATCGGGATGGTGCCACCAACATTTGTGTGCGTCTTCCTCCTCAGTTAAACCTTGCTAGAAATGTCCTCACAGGCACTCAGAGGTGCGTCCCTTCTTTCATTTTTGTTTTTGTTTTTCGAGACAGGGTTTCTCTATGTGTAGCCCTGGCTGTTCTGGACTCACTTTGTAGACCAGGCTGGCCTCGAACTCACATTGATCCTCTTGCCTTTGTTTCCCTGAGTGCTGGGATTACAGGCGTGGGCCACCAGGAGGTTAGAGGTGTGTCTCTTTAAGAGATGCCAAATCCAGTCCGCTTGGCAAGGAACAGTGATTATCAGGGACAAAAATAGAGCAAGGAAAAGATGGACAAACAGCAACATGATCACAGATGCACGGAATAGGAAAAGGCAGCCCGGAGAAGAGCCTGGGAGAGAAGGAATGCTGGGAGGAACATAGCCTAGCCAAGGCCAAATCAAGGGAAATTCACCCACAGTTCTCCAAGAGCAAAGAAGTCATTGTCCACACACAGGGAAGTCCCACTTCCAGAAAGTGTTCAAATAAAACTGCTGCTGGCAGGCCAGCCAGATGGCTTCAGCCAAGCCTGATGACCGTGTTATCAGAGGTGACTGGGCTTGTCGTGATAGAGAAACCAACACCTGAAAGCTGTCTTCTGACCTCCATGCCCACCCATGAGGGAATACACACATGCACCCACACAGAAAAGACATTTACACACGTGCACCCATACAGAAAAAAAACATAACATACACATGCACCCACACAGAAAATACATGGTTTTTGTTGTTGTTGTTGTTTGTACAAAAATTGCTGGAGCTTTGGTCACTCACACAAGATCAAGCCAACTAGAGTAGTCGATATTCCAGGAGGTGACACTGGTTGAACTCAGTGGATTACAAAGAAAAAGAGGATAAAGTAAGTAGAAGTGGGTATGATTAAGATACATTATGTATGTTCTGGCTAAGATTTATTGATTTATTTATTACATATACAGTGCTCTGCTTGAATGTGTGCCTGCCCGCCAGAAGTGGGCACTAGATCACATTACAGATGGCTGTGAGCCACCATGTGGTTGCTGGGATTTGAACTCAGGACCTCTGGAAGAGCAGTCTGTGCTCTTAACCCCTGAGCCATCTCTCCAGCCCCTGTTCTGGCTAAGTTTTATGTCATCTTGACACAGGCTAGAGTGATCCCAGTTGCGGTGGAACCTCTACTGAGAAAATGCCTCCATTATATTGGGCTGTAGGCAAGCCCAATATTTTCTTAACTAGTAATTGATGCGGGAGGGTACAGCCCAACATGGGTGCACCAGCCTGGACTGGTGGTCCTGGGTTCAAAAACAAAGCAGGCTGAGGAAGCCATGAGGAGCAAGCCAGTAAGCAGCACCCCTCCATGGCCTCTGCACCAGCTCCTGTCTGTGCCACCTAGGTTGTGGCTTCCTTGCAAGCTGTGATGGCTAAGCGGTTTTGTTTTGTTTTGTGTATCACTTGTTTGGGGCTTTGTTTTTTGTTGTTTTTGTTTGAGACAGGGTCTCTCTATTATGTATCCTTGGCTGTCCTGGAACTCAGTATGTAGACCAGGCTGGCCTTGGACTTACTGAGATCCACAAGCTGCTGCCTCTTGAGTGCTGGGATCAAAGGCATATGCCACCATATCTGGTGTCTGACTGAATCTGAAGTCTCATTGGCCTTGGTTAAGTCACCCGAAGCCATTCCTTGCACAGAGTCCTGACTGGGTGTCTGGTGTCCTTCCTGGGCAAAGACATGGGGATTCAGCTAACACATTGCAGAAACACTCCTTTGAAGGTGGCATCTGATAATTCCCTAGTGTGTCTGGACTGGTCACTCTAAAGTAACTTGGTGTGGACAAAGACAAAGCTGTATTGTGTTTAGAACTTTAGCAAGTGTTGCTCATTGTTGCAAGAACACATCCCCAACACCCTTACCTTCTTTGTGTGAGTTGCCAGAACACCCCAATCAGGCTGCACAGTGAGTTGCTTTGAGGGCTGTTGTAAAACTCACTTCTGTTTCTCACTAAGGCCATGTCAGGGGCCTCTGGGAATTCACCTTCCCAAGAGAACTTCCCACAATGCCTCAAGTTCCCAGCCCATAGGAAGTATAGGTGTATTTTTTTTTTTAATTGTTTTCTTTTTTTATTTGGATTTTTTTTTTAAAGTCAGTGTCTTGTTATATAGCCCAGGCTGACTTCAAACTTGCAGCAGTCCTCTTGCCTCAGTTCCCAGAGTACCAGAGTCATAGGTGTGAGTTACCATGTCTGATTTTGTATTTATTTATTTATTTATTTATACAGGGTTTCTATGTGGCTCTGGCTGTCCTGGAACTCAGTCTGTACACCAGGCTGACCTCAAACTCACAAAGATCCACTTACCTTTGCCTCCTGGGTGCTGGGATTAAGGCATATGTTACCATACCCAGTTATTATTATTATTTGTTTGTTTGTTTTTGAGACAGGGTTTCTTTGTATAGTCTTAGCTGTCCTGAACTCGTTTTGTAGACCAGGATGGCCTCAAACTCACAAAGATCTACCTGTCTCTATCTCCCGAGTGCTGGGATTAAAGTTGTGTGCCACCAAGCCAGGCTATTATTAATTTTTTTGTTTTTGTTTGTTTGTTTTTGAGACAGGGTTTCTCTGTGTAGCCTTGGCTTTCCTAGACTCACTTTGTAGACCAGGCTGGCCTTGAACTCACAGCGATCCGCCTGCCTCTGCCTCCCAAGTGCTGAGATTAAAGGTGTGTGCCACCACCACCTGGCCTATTATTAATTTTTTAATCTCATCAACTTGCCCACTCTCATCAGTCTTATCAAGTTGAACTCACTCTCCTTCTGTCTGGACTCTGAATAGCTTAGCTGGTGTCACAGATGTGTACCACTACCCCGCTCTGATGCATAATTTTAAACCACTAGATATTCAGATCATTTGTTATATAGCCATAGATAATATGCTGCAGAGAGACACCATCCTTTTAAATTAAGTGCATTGCCAGTAAGAAATGATCAGGATGATGTGGAAACAGGTGGTGAGGAAGGGGCTTCAGGCAGGGGGTTAGAGAGGCCCCTGTTGGTGACACCGAGCTGAAAACAGAATGGCAGGAGGGGGCTGGTGGCATGCTTGCAATCTCAGCAGATAGCACATATATCGTTTTATAACCAAAGGCCTCCAGTAACTATTTTGAAGAAGAAGAAGAAGAAGAAGAAGAAGAAGAAGAAGAAGAAGAAGAAAGAAGAGAAAAGAAGAGAAGAAGAAGAAGAAGAAGAAGAAGAAACCAAAAAGAACCCAACTCATAGATAATAGCATCTTCCTATACTCATAGTCTTTTTTTTTTTTAAGATTTATTTATTTATTAAGTATACAGTGTTTTGCCTGAACGTACACCTGCACACCAGAAGAGGGCATCAGATCTCATTATAGATGGTTGTGAGTCACCATGTGGTTGCTGGGAATTGAACTCAGGACCTTTGGAAGAACAGGCAGTGCTCTTAACATCTGAGCCATCTCTCCAGCCCTATACTCATAGTCTTAATAAATGTTAATGAGTCTTACAAGATGAGTCAAAAGAAAGCACTGTGTAATTTACTAATTTTATTTCAATAGATAAACAGGCACAGTTACACTACAAGGCAAGATAAAGCTGCCACCCACAGCTGCTGCAGCTACACATCCACCAGTCCTGCACCAGTTCTTAGTAGGAGCAGTGAGGCCCAGCGTTCCGGGTGGCACAAGGATTAGAATCTCTGACAGGAAGCATCTTAAGGGAGGAGGGGTTTGTTTCAGCTCACAATGTGAGAAGGGCTTACAGTCCACTGTGCTGGGAAAAGCTTGGCAGCTTGAGCATATGGCAGCTGGTCACATCACATCCTGTAGTCTACAGTGGAGAGCAGACAGGAAGTCTCTAAAACCTCAAGGCCTGCCCCCAGTAACCCACTTCCTTCAGCGAGGCTCCACCTTGTAAAGATTGCTCAACCTTTTGAAAGAAATGGGACCACTCGAAGCATGTGGTCGTGATCATTGCACGTTTAATCACAGCGGGTGCTAAGCATTATTTGGTGAGATTCCAGACAAAATTCAGGTTCCCTTGACTTACGATGACAGTGTATTGCTGGAAAACTTTTTAATATTAAAACTGTGTAGTTTGAGCATGGTGGTGAACACCTTTAATCCCACCACTTGAGGGAGAGGCAGGTGAATCGCTAAGAGTTTGAAGCCAGTCTGGTCTACAAATCCAGTCCAGGACAGCCAGGGTTCTGTTACACAGAGAAACCCGGTCTCAACAAACAAACAAACAAACAAAAAGCCTGTGCAACTGGGAGTAGTGGAACAGAGTTTAGACATAATTACATGTAACCCATATTAGTTGAGGATGACTTTGAAACACACTCTCTCTCTGTCTCCCTCCCTCCCTCCCTCCCTCCCTCCCTCCTTCTCTCTCTCTCTCCCTCCCTCTCTCTTTCTCTGGTATCCCAGCTCTTGGGAAGTGGAGGCAAGAGAAGCAAGAGTGCTAAGTCAGCTGGACACGGTGGGCATATGCCTGTAATCCCAGCACTCTGTAATCCCAGCACTCTGGCAGGAGATCTCTGTGAGTTTGAGGCCAGCCTGGTCTATAGAGTGAGTCCTGGACAGCCAAGGCTACACAAGGAAAGCTACACAGAGAAACCCTGTTTTGAAAAAAAAAAAAAAAATAGATGAGTTCAAAGTCATCCTCAGCTACATTGTGAGTTCAAGGCTAATTTGGGTCCCATGTAACTGTGTCTAAACATGGGGGGGGGGCAGAAAAATGCTGTGCAAAAGATACCATGTGTTTCCATTGCCCAGCCATATGGTACACATGTGATCCTTGCTCCTATGGGCTGACCCAGATCTGGACAGTACTTGGCCAGCATTTCCACAGTCCAGCCTATAACAATAAGAGTATTTCCCCAGCAAAATTGCAAAATGCCAGCCGTGGCACAGACCGGCAGCCCCAGCAACTCAGGAAGCTGAGACAGGACGTCACAACTCCGGGCCCACCTTGAGTTCAAGGCCTAAGTAACTTAATGAGAACCTGTCTGGAGAGATAGACGGCTCAGAGGTTAAGAGAACCTGTCTCAAAATAAAATGTGAAATTAGGACTGAGGGTGTAGCTCTGAGGTATATACTTGCATAACATGTGGCCCTGGGTTTAATCCCCATTACCACACGCCCACACTTCAAACAACCCCAAGGAACTTGGTCTTCATACAGAAGATTTTATTGAGAGCCACGGGAGCTGCCAGGCAGTGGTGGTGCACGCCTTTAATCCCAGCACTCAGGAGGCAGAGGCAGGTGGATCACAGTGAGTTGGAGGCCAGCCTGGTATACAAAGGGAGTCTAGGACAGCTAGGGCTATCACAAACAAACATGCTCATGTGCCTTTCTTTTTTTTTTTTTTTTTGAGACGGATTTCCCTGTGTAGCCCTAGCTGTCCTAAACAAACAAAGCTGAACCTCACAAAGTGGCCAGTCAGGAACTGTCTCTCCTGTGACACCAGGACTGTGTGGATGCCCTATGGTTGCTGACAGGGATGCAAACCCCAAAGGGATGGATACAGTGAATATACCTCTGGCTTCTCCTTCACCTCTGTTCTCTCCCCACAGCCTTCCTTTCCCTCCTCTCTGCCAGCATGTTCTTTCCAGATTTCCTCACCTCCGCCCTTTCTCCTCCCTCCAGTACCATCTTTCTCCACTTTGTCTCCCTGCCTTCTTTTCTGTTCCCCTCTGCTCTGCCCTGTCTAATAATCTCTTCCTGACTCCTCTCTTTCTCTTCTCCCTCACTTCTTGGCTTTGTCCTCAGCCCTGGTTCTCACTTCCGTGAACCTCCTCTTTCTTCTCCCGTTTTCTCTGCTCTCCCTGGGTCTCCCTCCTCACCATCTTCCTATTCTCAATCTCCTGGCTTCTCCTTTTTCTTCATTGCCCCCCCCCCCCTTCTTTCGGCCTCTTCTCTCACACCTTTTCCTCCCTTTGCCTTCACTTCTGGTTTAGGCCCCGCCCCAACAGTGCAGACCACGCCCCCAGCGCTCCACCCCCGGTAGTGGCCCCGCCTCCAGGCTGGCCCTCACCCTTGGGGTCACAGGGTTGACAGACGCAGAGCAGACGTAGCGACACCACCAGTCACGTGGTCACGTGACGCGCTCCAACATGGCGGCGCCGTGGGGCCAGGGCGTCTCTTCCTGACAGGGCGGCGGGCACGGACGCGGCCGGTGCCGGCCGGGACGCCGGGCCCTCAGCCTCGCACTCCTGCTCGCTCGCGCCGCCGGCTCGCGGGGCTGCTCGCCCCCGCCTGCCGGGGCCATGCAGGAAAGCCAGACCAAGAGCATGTTCGTGTCCCGGGCCCTGGAGAAGATCCTAGCCGACAAGGAGGTGAAGCGGCCCCAGCACTCCCAGCTGCGTAGGGCCTGCCAGGTGGCGCTCGGTGAGTGAGCCGCCCCGGCCTGGCCCGCGCCGGCTTCCCCACGCCGGCCGTTACCCTCCCGGCCTTGCTGGCCTCGGCTTCCCCCAACCCGAATCCCACCCTCTCGGCCTCTTCCGCCCTCTGCCCCCGGGGGAGCTGGTGTTGGGGCGGCGGAGACTGGCCCAAGGTCACCTAGCAAGTTGGTGACAGCCAGGGCTGGTTCTCCAGCTTCCCTGCCTAGGGCCCTCGCCACGACTTGTTGTCCGGTTTCCTGGTTCCTCCCCTCACCGTCTCCAAGTCCTCCGAAGCCGTACCCCTTGCTCTTAAGTTTTTCTTTTATCTGGACTGTGCTCGGGTTGGGGTTCTCCCACGTCAGCGATCAGAGCAGGTGAGAGAGCTGCCCAGTTGGTGTTGAGGAACCCCGGTGGTTTGTTTTGGAAATGTCTCATAGGAGAGAGAACATTCGGGCACCGAGAGCGCTTCATCTCGAAGGATATATAGCGTGATCTCTGTTTCAGGCATTGGACAGTGTGGAAGACACTCATTTTAGGGCGGGTCCCTAAAATAAAGGTTCTGCAGAGCAAAGATACTTGTCTGATTTATTCAGTGCGGTATCCTGTGCACCTATGACAGTGCTTGGCACATAGTAGTTGCTTAGTAAATATTTACTGGTTGAACAGACCCATGGATTCTGGAAAGGGAGAAGTCTCTAGCTCCTCCATAGGCAAAAAGCTTGGTAGTCGACACTAACATCAGTCTCCTGTCTTTTAGTTACTTATCAAGTACCTGTGTACCAGGCGTGAGGGAGAATATGGCCGTGACGGAGAAATGGGGTCCTGGTTTGCCCTGTGGCTCTTATTATATTCTGGTAGAGCTGTGAGAATAAAGGAGCAAGAAGTGATACAGAGGACCTGAGGTCTGCTTTAGGGCAGATGGTCAGGAAAGCAGTCCTTCCTAAAAATGTGACGTTTGAGCTCAGTCCGGAAAGCCAGGAAGTGTCCCCCATGTGGAGTTCCAATAGGAAGAAAAGTTGTGGTCGGGGAGCACCAGGACATTTGACCAGAGCTGTCTCCCTTGTTTTCCTAACAAACTGAGTGACTAGAAAGGCCGCTTTTCTGTCGCCCTCCCCTTTCTCTGTTTGGTGCCAGGAGAGAGGTGATCTTTGCACTTCCCCTTTGAATAAGGTCCAGGCCCTCAGTGCAAAGAAGCATTTGAGAGTCTCTTCGGGTCAGAAACTATTGTTGGTAGCCAGGTGCTTGCTGCCTGTGTATTCCAGAAGCAGCTGACCTTGTGAAATTCAGGGATTTACTGAGTCCTAAATCTTAAAGCTTTGAACCCAGCTTGGTGTGGTGGCAGAGGCAGGCGGATTGCTGTGAGATTGAGGCCAGTCTGGTCTATAAATGAGTCCAGGCCAGCCAGGGCTTTCAGGGCTTTGTTAAACAGAGAAACCCTGTCTCAAAAAGCATATATATATATTAAATTAAAACTTAAAGTTTTATGGAGGGCTTTGATCTGAGGCTCATGCCTTAAGTAACAGCTGCTTTTGTGATGCTTACCCTACATTCCTGAAAAAACAAAACCCAATCCTTAGCCTTAGCTTTCAAAACAGAAAGCTTTAGGTTCAAAGCTTTTTTTGTTTTTGTTTTTGTTTTTCGAGACAGGGTTTCTCTGTGTAATAGTCTTGGCTGTCCTAGACTTTGTATTTGCCTCCAAGTGCTGGGATTAATTAAAGGCGTGTGCCACCACACTCGGCTTTAGATAATCTTGGATTACATTTTTTTGTTTGAAGGTTCAGATTTTTCCAACTCAGGTTGTTGAAATGCACATGTGAATTATTTTACACACCTGTCCTCATGTGTGAGGATGCATATGTACTGCATTACACATGTGTGTAAGAAATGACCTTGGCCAGGAAGTAACTTCACTATAGGTTATGTCAAGTTGGAGCAATGGCTTGTTATCAGTGATTAGGGAACTCACACGCAGGGAGTTAAAGGAGCCATCATTTAAGAGAGTAGCTGTGTGCAGAGTTAAGTCAAAGACTTGCTTTTATTTCTTAATAGTAAAAACAATGCAGGATACCTGTTGTTCCTTCACTGTGTATCTCAAGGCCTTGTCTTGGGTCTAAGTAATCCACTTAAGAAATGTGTGGGACTGGGAAGATAGCTCAGTGGATAAGATGCTTGCAGCCTAAGCGTAAGGACCAGAGTTCAGCTCCCCAGAACCCATGTGTCTATAGAAGCCAAGCAGGTGTGGCTGCCTGTAGCACAGGCACTTGGGAGGAAGAAAAAGAAATGGGGAGTTCTTGGGCAAGCTGGTCAGCCAGCTAGCTAAGTTGGCAAGCTCCAGAAGAAAGGCATCCAACATCAACTTTGGGCCTCTATGCACATGTGCATGCATGCATACACACATATATACATATATGAGTGCACCTTCCCACACATGACCACATATAACCACAAAAAAGAGGAAGAAATAAGGAAAATGGCTGAAGTGACGGAGTGGATAAGAAGTATAATATGTTAAAAAATATAACACATTTTAAATATTTAATAAATAATAATTATTATTATTAGTTAATTAATTAATTTATTTTTTGAGATAGAGTTTCTCTGTGTAGCCTTGACTGTCTTGAAACTCTAGGCTAGACTGACCTCAAACTCAGAGCTCTGCCTCCTCTGCCTTCCATGTGCTGGGATTAAAGGTGTGCACCGCCACCACCCAGTTATTTATTTTTTTAAAGCAGAGAGTTTTTGTTTCTCTTGCTTTTCTTTTTTCTTTTTTTCTTTTTTGATTATTTTTATTCTGTGTGCATTGGTGTTTTGCTTGCATGTATGTCGGTGTGACAGTGTTGGATCCCTTAGAACTGGAGTTAAAGAGCAGATAGTTGTGAGCTGCCATGTGGGTGCCGGGAATTGAGCCTTGGTCCTCTGGGTTAAGAGCAGTTAAGCCAGTGCTCTTAATTGCTGAGCTATCTCCAACCACAAGAAGTATAATGTGTTTAAAGATAATGTATAGATTGTCGTTAATTTTGATAAGAGCTCTGACTACTGAAAGCTGAAGTGCTTGCATGATAAAGAGTTCTTACTGGAAACTGTCTCTGTGACAGGTTTCAGCCAGTTTTAGCATGTCAGAGTTTCAGGCCTGTATCCCTTGTCTTGAGAAGCTCTGAGCCTTCTGGGATTCAAGAGTTCCTGGGTTCAAATCACCTGCCTTTACTTGCCATGTTTCTACTTAACCATACACTTTTGTCAGGGTTACCATTAAGATAAAGTTAGTTGACAGGTACAAACATTTGGAGACTCATGGACGCTCAGCAGATGCTTGCTGCCATGCTAATTAGCACAGAATCTGTAAGCACTCTGATTTGGTATTTTTAACCTTGGTTAGGTCTTTTAGGGGTCACTTGCTGATCTGCTTGGCCTGTAGATACAATAAATAAGAATGTAATTATGGGACTGGAGAACTGGCTTAACAGTTAGGAGTGTTAGGAGTGCTGACTGCCCTTGTAGAAGACCTGGATTGTTTTGCAGGACCTATGAGGTAGCTCACCACAGTCTATAACTCCAGTGCCAGGGGACTCTTAACACCCTCTTCTGGCCTCTGTGAACACCAGGAACACACAAAGTATACGTGCATACATATAGACAAACACTCATATAAATAAAGTAAAAATAAATCTTTTTCTAAGAAAAGAAGGATGTAAATATGTGACAGAAAGGCTGTCCTTGTTACAGTGAAGACAAGGATGATCTTGTAAAAGCAGGGATGATCAGGGTGGAACAGGATTGGAGTGACCTTAATGAGTCACCTCTGTAAATATCAAATGCATAGCTAAATGACTGTCCTGATGGAGGGGTGTGTGTGTTCTTCTATCGGGAGAAATCAAGAGCCATGAGTGTTCACCCCAAGGACATTGCTGCTCTTGTCCCTTTCATGAAGCCTGGACATGTGGAGCCTTTCAGCCTCTGTCGCGGAGTCTAATTCCATTCCTAAAACCTTTCTTTTATAATTGTCATACTTAAGGCCCATCTTCCTCCATGTCTCTTTGTATTCTGCTCTTTAATTGTATAGAGTTTGGAAGCTTAACAAAAAAAAAAAAAAAAAAAAAAAAAAAAAAAGAAAAAAAAAGAAAGAAAGAAAAAAAAAGAAAGAAAGAAAGAAAAAGTCTTAAGTGTTTTTAAATTAAATATGGAAAAATTTGTCTACAGTTTAACTGAATCAACCTAATGATCCTCTTGTGTGTGTGGGGTGTGTGTGTGTGTGTGTGTGTGTGAGCGAGAGAGAATATCTAATAATATACACAAAGTGGCCTGTGATTGTTAGCTGTCATGCTCAGGTATCAGGAAGCTGTAAGAACAAGCATGTATCTGTTTGCCATGTGAAGCTGACCCTGTAGTTATATGCCATATAGCATCTGTATAATATCTACTGTATACTAAGTTTCTGGATCCCAGGCACCGAGCCACTGTGAGCTTTAGTTTAGGCCTTACTATTATTATCGTCTTCATTAAGGCCCAAGAGTTAAGCAAGCTGGCCAGGGGTCAGTAATGATGGAGCCAGCATCTCTTTGGAGTCTCCAAGTAAGGACTCCATGAAGTCTCTGAAAGTAAACCCTTGCATTCTGGGGAACTTTTGGGGAAGAGACTGGTTTTGTAGTTGAATTCTGAGTTACGCTTGAAAGCTTCTGGTCAAAAAGATCTTTTTCTGTAGCATTTTACTCTGCCCTGGTTGTCTGGAGGTGGTTTCATATGAGTGCTGCTGAGCTAGCTTTTTCTGAATCAGCAGTACTGAGTTCTGTTCTACAGATTCTGGAGTACCCATGCAGTGGGAGACAAAGAAGAGTAGTTTGTCCACAGCTACACGGTGGGTGGGTAAACGAGGCTGCACCTCCCATTTATCTAACCAGTGGAGGATGAAGTCTAGTCTCAGGCCTGCTGCTCTCTCTGCTTGATATCAGAGTTTAAAGACTCATATGTGGCCATAATTGAGCTGTTTGGATGGCACACTGCAGGTAAAAGCCAGACTGGTGTGGGAGGAGGTGTGGGTGGGACGTGGGGACATAGTGGGCACAGGCAGGCCATTCTCACAGTTGTACTGTGAAGAGGATGAAGGAGAGGTGGCTCATGGTGGTGTTTGTTGGTTTGTTGGTTGAGCTTGTTTAAATGTCACTCAGAAGAGAGGCAGTTAAAAGATATATTTATATGCCCTGGTTGTGTGTGAATAGTCAGCATTTAGGCTTAGAGACGTCACTCAGTGCAGCGTGTTTGCCTAGCATGTCTTATCCACAGCACAGACTCCCTCAAAAGAAAATCCTCTTGTCACTGTTAGGAAGAACCTTATGTGTGAAATCTGAAAAATATTAAAATGTTACCATTTGCCTAATGTGGCCCATATGTATCTGTAACCCTAGTGTTCTGGAGACTGAAGCAGGACTGTCTTAGTTAGGGTTTTATTGCTGTGATGAAACACCATGACCACAAAGCAAGTTGGGGAAGTTATTCAGCTTACACTTTCACATTGCTGTTCACCAGCAAAGGAAGTCAGGGCAGGTACCTGGAGGCAGGAGCTAGTGCAGAGACCATGGAGGGGTGCTGCTTACTGGCTTGCTCCCCTCTGGTTGCTCAGCCTGCTTTCTTACAGAACTCAGGACACCAGTTCAGGGATGGCACCACCCACCATGAGCTGGGCCCTCCCCCATTGATCACTACTTGAGAAAACGCATTACAGCTGGATCTCATGGAGGCATTTCCTCAACTGAGCCTCCTTCTTCTCTGATGACTCCAGTTTGTGTCAAGTTAACACACAAAACCAGCCAGTACAAGAAGGATCATGAATTGGAAGCCATGCTCTGCTATTTATTGAGCTCTTGTCTCAGAAATGACACATGATCAGGCATTAGTGTGTACAGCTTTAATCCCAACACTCAAGAGCCAGAGACCAGGTGTTGCTGTAGTTTGAGGCCAGCTTGACTTGCAGAGTGAGTTCTGAACCAGCCAAGGTTCTGCAGCAAAATTTCTTATCTCAAAAAGCCAAAAATAAATAGAATAGTTAACTGAAATACTGTCCAGAATAAAGCCTTTAAAACAAAACAAAACGCCGGGCAGTGGTGGCGCACACCTTTAATTCCATCCAGCACTTGGGAGGCAGAGGCAGGTGGATGGATCTCTGTGAGGCCAGCCTGGTCTACAAAGCAAGTTCCAGGACAGCCAGGGCTACACACAGAGAAACCTGTCTCAAAAAACCAAACCAAACCAACCAACCAACCAAGCCAAACTATAATAACAACAAAAAAACAAGCTGGGCAGTGGTGGAACATGTCCTTAATCCCAGCATTGTGGAGGCAGAGGCAGGCAGATCTCTGTGAGTTCCAGGCTTGTCTGGTCTACAGGATGAGTTCTGAGACAGACCTTAGCCACACAGAGAAACCCTGTCTCAAAACAAAACAAACAAACCAAAACTAACTAAACAATTAAAATACCAAGAGAGAGGGGACTGGATTGATGGCTCAGCGGTTAAGACCACTAGCTGCTCTTCCAGAGGACCTGGGTTTGACCCCAACACCTATGTGATGACTCACAGCCATTTGTAATTCCAGGCCCAGGGGATCTGACATGCTCTTCTGGCCTCTCATGATGCACAGACATGCAGGCAAAACACACATACACATAAAACAATAACATAAAAGTTAAAAACACAATTTTTTGATTTTTGAGCAGAGTTTCTTGTGTAGCCCTGGCTTTCCTGGAAGTTGCTCTGTAGAGCAGGCTGGCCTTGAGCTCAGTGAAAATCTGCCTGCCTCTGCCTCCTGAGTTAAAAATAGCCTGATTCTATCTTTTTTTTTTTTTTAAAGATTTATTTATTTATTATATATACAATGTTATGCCTACATGTATGCCTGTACACCAGAAGAGAGCACCAGATCCCATGTGGTTGCTGGGAATTGAACTCAGGACGACCTCTGGAAGAGCAGACAGTGCTCTTAACCGTTGAGCCATCTCTCCAGCCCCTGATTCTATCTTTAGTGTATGTGTGTACATGCATGTGTGAACATGGCCATGAAAGTTAGAAGAGGGCACCAGATGCCCTGGAAGAAGTGTGATGCGTGGCCTGTCATGGGTGCTGGGAACCAAACGCAGGTCCTCTGCAGGAGCAGTGTGTGCTCTTACCTGCTAAGCCAAATCTCTGCAGATTGCTCTTTGTTGAAAAGTGCTGTAGTGTTTCCAGGAGGCAGCTCACCTTTTAGCAACAGCTGCTAAAACATTGTGTCGTGTTGATAACTGAAGTGTATGTCAGGATTGGTGGGACAGTTTGACCCTTTGCTTAAAATCCTGTGGCCTGGTTACTAATCTAGCTCTTGGTGCCTTGTTTCTGAGAAGATGAGAATACCTACTGTTTCTGAGGCTTGTGTGGCTGAGGAGGAAGACCTGGGTGCTTACCTTTCTCTGCCACATGAGTTGGTCTGTGGAGCTGCATCCATGATTCTGGCTGAGCAAGTGTCTGGCTGCACAAATGAATCCAGACTTATGCTCAGTACTTGTAAGTCTCGAGAGACTCTGATAGCACTGCCAGGGCCAATAGCAAGCCTGTTCTTTACAGAGAAGAGCAGGCCTGTGAAAACAGGCTTCATCACAGAACACGGAGTCTTCATATGAATAGCTCAGAGTCGGCTTCCGTATTGCTGCTCTCTGCAGTCACCAGGGACCTGCCAGGACACTGCTTGACTTTCTCTCCTGTGAGGTGATCTTAGGTTTTACGTTTGCTGATTCATTCTTGGACTCTTCCTGCCAGGCTAGTTTTGGTTAGCTTGGCATTTTACTAGGTTTTGTTTCTCTCTGTTGTCCAGACCAGTTTGACCCTCACTCAGAGGATGTACTTGGATGTCACAGCTGGGGTCATGATGCCAGAGGAGCAAAACAAATAAGGACTGTGCTCTGATGCAGCCGCAGTCACACCCTCTGGCCATGCCAGCAAGAAGCCTGTCCCTGTTAGAACCTGGGCACTGACTTGGATGACGTCCCTAAGGATGGCTGAGATATGAATGATGAATGCAGACACAGACGTTGGGGTGGGAGGTAGCTCAGCAGAGGGACCAGCCCAAGCAAAGGCTTTGTGACAGAGCAACACGTGGCTGAGGCCTAGTGTGCTTGGGAGTGAGGTAGGGGAGGAAGCAGCGGGTGTCATTGAAGAGTCTGAAACAGGAAAAAGGTGCTGGCACAGTCAGGCTTGTGTTCTGAAAAGGTCCCTTGGGCCGCTGTGTACACATCTGATAGGGAGACTAAGAGGGATTGCCTGGGATCAAGTAAGAGGCAGTTAGTGTCCTGCTGGTGACAGGGGTGGGTGACTTGGAGTGATGGCAACACAAATAGAACTAAGTGAGTGGATTGTTGGCCTGGTGAAAAGTAGAACTAAGGGAAGCTGGGTTAAGAGCATGGGAACTGGAGTTGTGCCACCACCTCCAGATTCTTGACTCTGGCCTGAGCTGTCAGATGGGAAGAGCAAAGCCCATATGGGGAGGGGGAGGGAGAAGGCGCAGCTGAGCTGGAACTCAGATCTGCCTTTCGATGTTGGTTAGTCAGTGTTTCATCGCTGTGCCAAGTGTCATAGAGGAATAACTTAATGGAGGAAACGTTTGGATCATGGTTCCAGAGGCCTCAGTCATTGGTGGCTAGCTTCATTGTTTTGGCACTGAGATGAAACAGAGCATCAGGGTAGAAGTATATGGTGGATCAGAGCTGTCCTCCTCACAGGGAGGTACAGGGGCAGGGAGAGAGAGAGAGAGAGAGAGAGAGAGAGAGAGAGAGAGAGGAGAGAGAGAGAGAGAGGAGAGAGGGAGAGAGGAGGAGGAGAGAGAGAGAGACAGACAGACAGAGAGAGACAGAGACAGAGAGAGAGAGACAGAGACAGAGAGAGACAGAGACAGAGAGAGAGAGACAGAGACAGAGAGAGACAGAGACTGAGAACACACCAGGAACAAGCCATCCTTCAAAGGCACATCCCTAAGTGGTCTACTCCCTCCAGCCAGGCTCACCTTTGATAGCTCACTCAGTATGAACTCACCTGTGGATTAACCTCTTGATGCAGTTATCACCCTTATGAGCTAACCACCCCTCAACAATTGGCTGCACCATCTAGGGGCCACATCTTTAAAATGTGGGTCTTTGGAGGACATTCCATACACAAACCATATTAAGCACCATCCAATTAGACACAAGAAATAGGAAGCAACAGCAGAGATAAGCCCGAGAGCCCTGAGAGGCCTGGTCTAGAGACTTGACTGTCTGGGTGGGAGCGTGGTGCTGGGACCCCAGTCTCTTCCTGCCAGGGCAGAGGAGTGGAGTGTGCAGAGGGAGCTAGAGCAGAGACAGTTGAGAATCACAGGGCAGATGCAGAGACAGTTTCTGGGAGCATGAGGTTTGTACATGGGGTGCTGAGGGTGGCATGTCAGATGGAGACTGGAAGCAGGCCTATTAGGTTCAGAATCCTCTTAAGGTTAGAGACACGTGGTCAGTGAGGGCCTCCTGAGCTGTTTGGGTGAAGTCCAGCCTGGCGTGGGCAAAAGGGAGAGTAGGAGGTGATGAGACAGACAGTGCAGGCAGTGTTTGGTGTGTTGTCAGGAGGGTATGTATGGCCCGGGGAAGAGTGTCTTTTTTCTTGGTTTGAGGCAGGGTCTTGCCTGTAGTGGTTGGCCTGGTACTTGCAGCAGCTGTTTCAGCTTCCTGACAGTTGGGGTTACAGGTGTGTCACCATGCATACTTTTAGTTTTCTTCCTTTAAGGTAGAAGACACTTGAAACTTTCTAAATGTCATTGAAAAGGGATCTACTTGAGGGAGAGGTTAATTAATACAGGACGGTTTAGGCAGGAGTTGAGCACACTGAGCTTCAGTCTGCTGGTACATTCTAGTGGACATCATAGGCAGGCCTGTTGTAGAGTTTCTACTCTGCTGGGGAAGCAGGTGTAAGAGGCTGGTACATGGTGTGTCAAGAGTGATCACTCAGTACCACGACGAAAGATGAGAAGAATAAACCAGAGTGGGATGTAAAAGGTGTTAGGGATGCAGAGCATGGCTGGACCAGGTGGCAGTTGTTAATGATGCTGAAAGGCCTCTCAGGGGGGTGACCTGTGAGCCTGGGATTGAAGGCAGAGCCTTGGGATATGGTAGAAAGTGGAGGGCAGCATCCAGAGTTTTGGATAGGGAGACCAGAGTGGTGACTGGAGTCAGATCATAGAGACTCGGCAGCCATGCGGATGCTGAACTCACTTGGTGATGTGGGAGAGTTGAGCAAGTGAAGGCCATTGACTCCATAGTATGAGCCACTCCCAACATTGCCTGTCTCCTTGCTGCCACAGAGCAGCCTGTGGAAGGGAGGAGTTTGATGGATAGTACACTGTGGAAGTAGCTTGAGGGCCTGGTCACATGTTCACAGTCAGGAAGCAGAGAGCAGTGGATGCTGGTGCTCAGCTTTTTCCCTCTGCTTTTCCATCCAGGACTCTGGCTACAGAATGGTACTGCCCACAGTTAACGTGGCTCCTTCTATCCCAGCTAGCCTAACCTAGGCAGTCTGACAGGCATGCCCAGAGGCTTGTCCACTAGGTGATTCTAGACCCTGTCACATTGACAGTATTAGCTGTTACAGCTATTAGATGCTTCCTCTGCTTGCTGTATGGAGAAGAGCTGTGAGGTGGGAGAGATGGAGGGGGAAAGCCAGAAGCAGAACAGTAAGACTGGTAAGTATAGCAGTGAGGGTAGTCTGGTGATGAGAAGTGGTCAGAGTTGCCACTTCTGAGAACATCAAGTCCCCAAGCAACCAGGTAGGGATAGGAGGGCATGGTGTGTGTCTGTGCGGGGGGAGGGGTATCCCATACACACAACAAGGGGTCAGAGGGTGGGCACAGGCAGGTCCCTCTGTAGGCTTGCTAACAGGAAGTTGAGGGAGTCTTTGGTGGCTTTGGGGTGGAGAAGCAGGTGGTCTCTAGAGGTGCCAGTGCCAGCCACTGAAGGATACTGCGCTCCTGTCCCTAAGATCTCATCTCCCTGATGCCTTTCTTGGCATTTCCTGCCTGGCCGACATAAGCCTTCAAGTGTGTAGCCCTGCACTGGGTCTCGCTGTTTTGGGTGCCTTGCATGGCCAGTGAATGGCCATACTGGTGACATTTGTAGATCACTGGCTTGGCAACAGTGATATTCAAAAACAGATGGTTGGAGACTCAAGAACCACTCGCTTCTAGCCTGGGCTTGGCTGTGTCAGATGGTTCTGACTGAGCCCAGGAGTGCTGCTCATGACCAGAAGGAACTATATGTTTTAGCCGACAGCAGAGTGTATCTGGTGTGTCACATGAGCTTGTAATCTAAGCAAAGCTGTTGTGTTATGTAGGTTGATGGAAGCTACATCTTGTAGGCCAGCCTTGTAGTCTTCTGTTGGAGGTGGGGCCCTCACTCTTAGACTATTCATGCCCTCTGAGGACAGGGTCCTTGTTGTACAGTTCTTGTCACAAGCGTCACAGGTTTTGTGGCTTGCTATTAGTCATCTGGGCAGTTCTCTCCTGTTTTCTTAGGCATGCAGTAAGAGTGTGCAGGCCAGCCAGAAGGTTAGACATTACCACCTCTAGCCAGGCCTGTTCCTTGATTTTCCAACCAAATGGAACTAACAACTTCCTGAACTGTGTCTTGGTGCTGTTAGGATGGCTAGTGCCCTCATCTAACTGCTGGCTCTCAAGAGAGGTGTAGAAAAGCTTTGGTGTGTGTCCTTCTCCCCTTTACCACCCCCCACCTTCTTCCCTTCCTGCCTCCTTCCCTCACTTGCTTTGATATTACTTGGACCTGGCGGCCTACCGTATGATCGCGAAGTAGATTGGGGGGGGGGGCGTCAGGAGTATTTGGCTAGGGTACTCTCTTGTTTTGGTGGTACCAACTTCAGAAATGTTTAGATCATAGAAAATGTGGAAAGAAAAAAAAGAGGGGCTGGAAAGATGGTTCAGCAGCTTAGAGTTCTAGATGCTCTTCTAGAGGACCTGGGTTTGATTCCCAGCAACCACATGGTGGCTCACAGCAGTCTGTGACTCTAGTTGCAGGGGAGCTGGTGCCCTCTTCTGGCCTCTTTGGATATCAAGTATGCATGTGCATAGACATACAAGCAGGCAAAACACCCGTACACACAAAAGAAAAAGAAAAACATGAAAGAAAGAAAGAAAGAAAAAAGAAAGAAAAAAAGAAAGAAATAGAATAGGGGCCAGTATGATGACTCAGAAGGTGTAGATGCTTGCTGCCAAGGCTGGTGACCTGAGTTCAATCCCAGGGACCCACAAGGTGGAAGTAGTGCACAGACACCTGACAATTGTTCTCTGATCATCAATGCACGCTGCTGCCCTTCCCCCAGTAACTATCTGAATAATGTAATTTATAAGAAACATCACCACTCCACTATCTAGTTGGCTTCTAATATTTCCCTTATTTATCTTAGTATTTTCTTACTGGGTTTCCAGGTTCCTGTGTATGGTTTTGCATAGTTAGATGTTGTGTGTTAACCATTTTAACACATACCTGCTATGCAGAAAAGGTAGAACATAGACGCCAGAGCCAAGATCTGGGGCAAGTCCTGGCTCCCTTATTTCTTAGTGTAATGTGGGTAAGTTCCCTATTCTCAGGGTGCCCGAGTTTCCTCATTGAAATATCCATTCTCGGTGCTAGAGGTATGGCTCAGTGGTTAAGAGCATTGTCTGCTTTTCCAGAGGTCCAAGTTCAATTCCCAGCAACCACAGGGTGGCTCAGAATGCACATAGCGCTCTCATATACAATAAACAAGCAAGCAAAGAAACAAATAAATAAATCTTAAAAAAAAGAAATATATCATTGGAGGGAGTTTGCTCAGGAAACATTTGGTATTCAAGACTGGCAACACTGAACGAGCTGAAGCAGGAGGACCATGAATTCCCAGTTAGCCTAGGCTACATAGAGAGACCTCATCACAAGCCACAGCACAATACTGCAGGGGTGGAAAGTGCTGCGGTCACCTAGAGGGTAGAGGCTGCGCAGGAGGGCTCCAGAGTGTCTGTAGTGCCAAGGATGTGAACCTCCTCTAAACAAGAGAGAGAAAACAGTAGTACCCACCCACAGGGTCCTGTGGTGTTAAGTGACCTCAGTGTGAACTCACACTCATGCCTAGCATAGTGACTCCCAGAGGCATCATCGCTGCTGTGATAAGTTGTGGCTTCATGTTGTATCAAAGTTTGAGTGTTCCACAATTTCATAAATATTCTTTTCAATGGTTTCCAGATATGTTGTAGCAAACCTTTCTCATCTACAAGTGTTCTGTGCTCCTAATGTGCTTTTTCTTCCTCCACCAGATGAAATTAAAGCAGAAATTGAAAAACAGAGGTAAGCAGCAGTGATTCCTCCTTTTGGGGGTACAGCAGGTGGTGGCCGTGGGAACCCCTTTCCATACATGTTTACTTTTAAATTTAAAGGGGTAGTACACCCCTAGCTTCTGGGCGGGCAGGTGACTGGCTCAGTGCTGTGTGCCTGGAGGGATGGTTAAGGAAGGCCAAGTGAGGCCTTTATACTTTCTCTTGAGGAGGAGGCAGAAGCCTTGTCACTGTGGAAGGGGCAGCTTGCTATGGCAGTGCCTGCTTCTTATGCTTCTTATCTTGATGGGGCCAGCCAGTCATAGTTGAGAGACGTGGGTGGCTGGAGCAGATCCAGACCAGGCTGCCAGTGAGTCTAGTCACAGGTCTGGACTCTTGTTTTCTGCATATGACATTCTAGTGGTTTCTTTCTCAAATTACATGTACTTGGCTTGTAACCATATCACCCCAAGATAGAGCTCCCAGCACTTTTAACTAAGCACTTACAAGCAAAATGGGAAAATAGAGTAAGGTAGGGAGAAGTGACCTTTTTTCTTTTTTCATTCTTCCTCTTGGCCCTTTTCTGCTTTTCCCTAGGCTTGGCGCTGCGGCTCCACCAAAGGCCAATTTCATTGAAGCTGACAAGTATTTCCTTCCGTTCGAGCTGGCCTGCCAATCCAAGTCCCCTCGGGTGGTCAGCACCTCCCTGGACTGCTTGCAGGTACCATGTTTAAACTTGGTGTGAGAGGTCCTTCAGAGCCACAGCCAATCCTTTACCCACAGCCATGCTGCTCTGGCACCCAGAATGGCCCTGGAGGTGGTGCATAAGAGCAGTTTGAATCTTCCTCTGTGAAGATCTCATGGTGGGAAGATGGTCTGGTTTCCTCAGCGGTACATTGCTTGTAGGTCGATTGTGTTTGATATACACAGGCACATGACATGCTCCCAGCCTTATTGTTGATGGCATTAATGTGTACTCTCAGGTGTAAAAACAGGTGCAGCCACACCTGATTATTTGTGGAAGTTCTGATCTATAGGCGCTATGAACTAGCCAGCCCCAAGAAGTGCAGGCTTGGATTCCCTAGTTCTTCAGTTAGAGTCAGCTGATTAGTGTATAACTTCATTCTCTGTGTGTTTCTTCTTAAAGACATCTCTTAAAATGCATCATTGGCTCATTGAGTTCACAGACTGCACCATTAATAAAATGCTTGAACCAAGTTTATCTAACCTGCGGTCTTTTGTAAGGCAGTTCCAGCCTTCTTGCTTCTTAACTCCAGGAAGCACTTCTCATACAGCAGGAGGGTGTTCTAGAGAGCATAAAGGACACTAAGTGTGGTGGCACATGCCTGTCATCCCAGCACTGTGGGAGGCAGAGGCAGATGGATCTTCTGAGTTTGAGGCCAGCCTGGTCTACAAAGCAAGTCCAGGACAGCCAAGGCTACACAGAGAAACCTGTCTCAAAAAACCGGGTTGGGGGGGCATAAAGGACAAAACTGTGAAATATGGAGAAAAATCTGAAAGAAAGCAATGTCACCTTGTTCCACCATCACTGTGATTTGGGGATTTTACAGTTCTGCACATTTCTACAAGTAACCACAGAAGTTCCACACTTCTGATTTGAGGCTTTCAAATACACATAAGTGAGTGGGTAGGTGGGTGAGTGTGTGAGTGAGCACATTTGAAACCAACAGTCTGCATGTGATGAAGACTGACCACAGTGAGAGCGTCACTGATGTCCTCATAGATGATCTCTAACTGCTGAGGACTCAGGAATTTAGTGGGGAGCCTGTCTGATCAGACAGCTTAGGCTCCTTAGTTCCCAAGCCATATTTGCTTTTGCTCTAGGTAGCTCCAAGTTTCTGATCACCTCTTAACCTTAGTGGGCAATCCCATTAGTGGAAGAAGTTTAAAATATATATCTGACCTGCACACCAGAAGAGGACACCAGATCTCACTATAGTATAGATATAGATATAGCCATTATGTGGTTGCTAGAAATTGAACTCAGGACCTTTGGAAGAGCAGCCAGTGCTCTTAACTTCTGAGCCATAAAATATATTTTTAAATTAATTTATTTGTACTTTATATACATTGGTGTTTTGCCTGCATGTGTGTCTGTGTGAGGGTGTTGGATCCTCTGGAACTGAAGTTACAGACAGTTGTGAGCTGCCATGTGGGTACTGGGAATCGGACCTGCATCCTTAGAAAGAGCAGCCAGTGTTCTTAACCGCTGAGTGATCTCTCCAGCCCAGGAAGAAGTTTTTAAAATATTTAAGTTTATCTGAAATTCCTGGAACAGGGAGCTGTGAACAGATGATTCTGTTAGAATTGCTTGGAGAGTTGAGTTCTGTAAAAAGGTTCATGAGGCCTTATGCAGATAAACAGTTCTTGAAAAGGAATGCTGTCATTGATTGGCTCTGTGTGCCTAGGCACAGAACTGCAAAGTGGCAGGGCACATCACATTTTTGGCATCCTCAGTATAATATTTACTCGGTTAATCTCTTTTCTTTAATATGCACATGCTTCAGAATTATGACAGTTTTTTTTCTCCACAGAAGCAGTTCTTCCAAATGAAAAATTGTTTCTCTTCATTGCAGTTAATTCTGTATATGTTGTCCTATGTGAAGCATCTAATGAGCCAAGAATTCTTAACTGCAGGCTCAGTCCTACTTCTGTTCTAAAATATTTGATGCTGTGAATGTTTGCTGAGGACGTTTGACACAAGCTTAATTTTAGTTGCCCCCCCGCCATGAGGTTTACTTAGGAAACTGGTCCCCATGGCTGACACATTAACGTCCAAGGAATGAATGTTCACACCCTTCACTGGGCTGTCAGCCCTGGCCAGGTGCTTCCTGGCCCATCACCTTGTTTAAGCTTTGTAAGATCCCTCTGAGGTGTTATTTTCATTCTTGTTTTTGCTTTGTTTTCCTTGTTTTTTCAAGACAGAGTTTCTCTGTGTGGCCTTGGTTGTTCTGGAACTCACTCTATAGACCAGGCTAGCCTCAAACTCACAGAGACCCACCTACCTCTGCCTCCTAAGTGTTTTTTCATTCTTGTTTTAGAGTCAAAGAATCTGAGGCCTAGATAATAAAGTGGCCAGCTCAGCTAAGGCCACCTGTCCAATAAGTAGTAGGCTTGTTTGGGTATGTAGCATGTCCTAACCCCACACTTAGGGTCTGGTCTGTTGTCTGCTTTTGTAAATAATTTTATTGGACCACAGTGGTCTCAACTTGGGCTGTAACAACTGAGTCTCATAGAACACCAGGCCCTCTTTCATACCTCTGAAGGGTAGGCAGACCAAGATCAAGTCCCTGGCTATTTGGTGAGGACTCTGGTTCAGCTTATAGACTGCCATATTCTTACTGTGTGTTAGAGTACAAGCTAACTGGTCTTTTCTTAATAAAGCACAGAGGCCATTGTGAGGGCCCAGCCCTTGTGGCCTTAAGTCTAAGGACCTAATTTCCAGTTAAAGCAACAGAGAGATGTATGTTTCTCCGCTTACCTGAGGCTGTCTTCCCATCACTGTAGCTTCAGTGAATAGTTCCAGTGGAGACCACCTGACCCATATGTTCAGTGCCTGCTCCTTTATGGGAAAGATGGCTGACCTTGCTTTTAATTGTCACCCTGTGACCTGGCGTTTTCAGTGACTGCATTAGTGTCTTCACTCTGCTTGCAGGATTTTAAACACCTTAGCATTGTTTCACTTCTGCCCACTGGGAGTCCTTAGGCTTAAGGTGTGTGGTTCTCATTTTGGATGGAATTCTCTGGAATTTAATAGGTACACTAGGGTCTCTTTGTTTAGTATACAAGGTGTAAAGTGATACCTTTTTTTTTTTTTAGATTCATTTATTATTATTATACAGTGCTCTGCCTGTGTGTGCACCTGCAGGGCAGAAGGGGGCATCGTATCACATTGTAGATGGTTGTGAGGCACCATGTGGTTGCTGGGAATTGAACTCAAGACCTCTGGAAGAGCAGGGAGTGCTCTTAACCTCTGAGCCATCTCTCCAGCCCAGTGATATCCTTTTTATGACTTAGGAAGTGGATGGGCATCCTGGAAGACTGCATGGAAAAGGAGCTTACCCTCTGCTGCCTTTCTAAGCCTGCCTGCTGGAATTTCCTGGCAGTTGAGGAAACTCATGTCTTGGAAACCAAAGGCCAGACTCTAGGGGTAAAGTCTGATTTTGACCAGAGTAGAGCCAGCTGAAGTCACCTACACTGTGCCTTGTTATTCATTTATCTTGGAGAAGGGGCAGGGACAAAGATCCTTTATGATTTGCTTGTAAAGAGCACAGTTGGCTCAGATGCCTCTCCCTGCTAGGAGAAGCCTAGAGTCAGTCTCCTACTGTAGCTTCTGCAGCACTGAGGAGCCCTGTGCTCCTGTTCTTTAGCGATTGGTCACCCACACTGCTCAGGGTCAAAGCCTGTCTTGCCTAAACTAATGTTTTTTTCTGGTTGCATATTAATATTTTTTTGGAATATATTTCAATATATTTTAACTTAAAATTAACATTATATATATTGTTACTAAACTTTCTTCATAATAAAACATACAAAAATAGGTTGGTTTTTTCTTTTCCTGAGACATGCTCTTACTATGTAGCTCTGGCTGTCCTGGAACTCACTATGTAGATCAGGCTGGCCTTGAACTCACAGAGATCCTCTACCTCTGCCTCCTGAGTGCTGGGATTAAAGGCCTGTGCAACCATGTCCGACTGGAAGCCTGTTTTCTCTTTTTTGATGCTTGGGATGGAACCCAGGTCTGATTCCGAAGCATCAAGCTGCTTCACGGTTTCAGGGAATCTCCTTTTCAAACGTCAATATTTGGGAGTTATAACTCATCCACTCATAGCCCAGTGCTCATGATAGAACTTGAATCCTAATGTCAAGAGGGAGAAGCAGTGTCAGAACTTGATACCTGCCCACCCGAAGCCAGCCCTACCCTCTCAGGGGCCCGAGCAGCAGGTCAGGGTGGGGTGGAGGGTTCTGGCTTGTCCTCCATTCTACCCGATTCCTTCTGGGTCCCAGAGTTGGGCTTGAACAACAGAGGGAGTGGGTAGTCTGCTCCCTCTGTCACAGCATTGTGCAATGTGTTCTGTTCTAAGCTGCTCTCTTAATCTTTTTCTCCTTATTAATGAAGGTGCTTTGTGATGGAGAAAGCCACAAGCTTCTGCAGGGTGACCTCTTGCCTAGTTCAGTGGTGGAGGCTCTGTGGGCAACCTCAGGAGCACTGGCTTGTCTGCCTGTGTAGGCAGGCAGGAGTGTGAGCAGCCAGAAGCACTACACATAGAACGCAGCATGTCCACATCCTTGCCAGCTCTCTGACACAGAGTGTGCCTTAGAAGTCTGGGCCTTGGGGCTGGAGAGGTGACTCAGTGGTTAAGAGTGCTAGCTGCTCTTCCAGAGGTCCTGTGTTCAGTTCTCAGCACCCACTTGGCAGCTCACAACTGTCTGTAATTCCAGTTCCAGAGGATCTGGCATCCTTTCATAGACAGACATACATGTGAACAAAACACCAATGTACATAAAATAAGAATAAATAAATAAATCACGTAAACATTAAAAAAATAAGTCTGGGCCTTTTGTCAGGCTGAGCTTTAGAATAACCTGGGCAGCTGAGAGAAACAAATGGAGTCCTGAGCTTCCATCCGTTAACTTCTGGTTCAGTAGGTCTGGGTTAGAGTCCAGGAGACAGTGTTTTTGTGAGCGCCTCTGAGTGACTCTGAATCTCAGCCAGGTGTAGAACTCACCCTAGTCTCTGCCCTCAGCTCTCTCTCTAGGCCAAGGTCGAGGGCGGGTTTGAGGTGGCACCAGCAGGTAGCTTCTTAGAGGCAACCTGCCCACTGGGGATGGTAAAGCTTGTGCTCCGAACAGCTGTGCTTACTTGGCTCCTGGGTGTGACTGTTGCCATTGGAACCAGAAGTTCATGGCCATCCATCCCTCCTGTCTTGTTGTCTAGCCAGGCAGAAGCATGTAACTCTGGCTCCTTTTGTGTGCAGAAACTCATCGCATATGGGCACATCACTGGCAATGCCCCTGACAGTGGAGCTCCTGGGAAGCGGCTGATCGACAGGATTGTTGAAACCATTTGCAATTGCTTTCAGGGCCCTCAGACGGACGAAGGGGTTCAGCTACAAATAATTAAGGTATTGCTGTTTGTCTGGTCCTGGTGTGAGAGTGTGGGGTTTTAATTTGCCCTGTGTTAGTTGAGTGGTGTCAGAACAGAAGTGTAGAAGTGAGCCGGGTGGTGGTGGTGCACGCCTTTAATCCCAGCAGTCGGGAGGCAGAGGCAGATGGATCACTGTGAGTTTGAGGCCAGGCTGGTCTACAAAGTGAGTCCAGGACAGCCAAGGCTACACAGAGAAACCCTGTCTCAAAAAACAAAACAAAAAGAAAGAAAAAAAGAAAAAAAAAAAAAAAAGAAAGAAAGAAAGAAAAAGAAGTGTAGAAATGTTACTTAGATCTTTTCTTAGTGACATGACTTAGGAGTATGCAATGAGCCCGGAAGAGTAGGCCCACTGACAACGTAATCACCTGTGAATCCATTTGCTTGAGAGCCTCTGGGATGTCCTCTGGGGATTCTGGGTCCCAGCTGACCATCGTTCTGCAAGTCTTCATTGGTACTCTAACACCTGAACCCACCCCTGTTTCTTGTCTTCCCAGTTCTGTGTCTACTGCCAGGAAGGGCTCAGCAGGAGCTGGTAGCACCAGTGTGTGGGGAGTGAGTGGGATGGATGAAGGCATCCCTCCAGATCTTAGGTCCTGAGTATCTCAGATCTGTGGGAGTGGCTCTATGCCAGCTGTGCTTTCTTAAAGCTTTTTGAACCTGACAGGGACCTGGGAGCCACTGATGCTTTGTATTCCTGTGGGTGAGGTCAGGGGGTGTGTTTTGTGAGGGAAAGGACTAGTTTTCATTTTAGGTTTCTTTCTTTCTCTTATTTTATTATTTTTTCAGTCAATATTAACATTCAGAGTAAAAAAAAATTAACGAGCTACTAGAACACCTACTTCAACACAGCTTAATTACTTCAAATGGTGTGAATTTTAGGGAACTGCTTTTTTAACAATAGAAACAAAAAGAAAGTTGGCTCTGGGTACTAATCATCCAGATGGGTTTGCAGGACCATCTAAGAATTTTTTAAAAATCACACTGGAATCTTAGCACTTGGGAGACAAAGGCAGGAGGATTGCTGACAGTTTGAGGCCAGCCTGTATATAACAAGTTTCAGAGCAGCCAGGATTATTGAGTGAAACTTGAGACTGGCTTTAAACAAACAAAACAAACAATAACAACAAAAACACAGCAAAACCCCTCAACTGCTCTAGAAAAGTTTGCTAAGGAGGAGTATGGGCATTCTGGAAGGTGACCATTTCTGATCTGTCTCAGGCTCTTCTGACTGCAGTGACTTCCCCACACATTGAAATCCACGAGGGCACTATTCTGCAGACAGTGAGGACATGCTACAATATCTACCTGGCTAGCAAAAACCTCATCAATCAAACCACCGCCAAGGCCACACTCACCCAGATGCTGAACGTTATCTTCACCCGCATGGAAAACCAAGTGGTGAGTGACAGCTGGGCTGCCCACGTGTCCTGCTGATGCCAGCTCATCCATGTGCATGGCCATTTGACAATTAAAAGTTTATCCTTTCCTAAGACTTCCAATTTTAAAATCAGAGTGCAACTCTAGCATGCGTTTTGAAGTTTGGTCATCACATTCTAAGTTTGATTTGAACTTTTAGAAACATAATACTGGGCTGGGATATAGCTCAGTGGAATATACAAGGCCTAGGTGTAACCCTGCACCCAGGAAAAGAGCACAGAAGTTTATCTAGCTGCTTGAAAAATTTTAAAACTGTAGTCTAGGAGCCCGACATGGTGGTGCACATCTGTAATCCCAGCACTTGGGAGGCAGAGGCAGGCAGATCTCTGAGTTCGAGGCCAGCCTGGTCTACAAAGCCAGTTTAGGATAGCCACGGCTACACAGAGACACCCTGTCTTGAAAAACAACAAAAACAAAAAAACCAGTGGTCTAGTAGAATTTTTGTTTCTTACTAAAAATGCTAAACTATTTAGAAGGAATGCCTTCTCCATTGTGTTTTAGTTACAGGAGGCCAGAGAATTGGAAAAACCAATCCAGTCAAAACCTCAGTCCCCCGTGATCCAGGCCACAGCAGGATCTCCCAAGTTCAGCCGATTGAAGCAGAGCCAGGCCCAGAGCAAACCAACGACTCCCGAAAAAACAGAATTACCCAACGGTGACCATGCCAGGAGTGGCCTAGGAAAAGTGAGCTCAGAAAATGGAGAGGCTCACCGAGAAAGAGGCTCCTCGTTCTCTGGTAGAGCTGAGCCTGCTAGGGGTGAGCGGGCATTTTCCTGGGGTTGTGGGATACACTGGGAAGTGTTGGCTGGTGGTTAAGGAAACCCCTGGGGGCACCTTGTCTATTCTGGGCCTTTCCTTGGCTTTCCCTTTTCTCTTACTGCATGTGGCACAGCCAGCGAGGCCTGATGGAAGCCTTGATATGGAGCCAGCTGCTGCTTCTTCCTGTCAGCCTTAGAGTAGTTGGTGCTGTTGCGGCACTTGGTCTCCACAGGAAGTTAACTAGGCAATTAGTCACTTAGTCCTTGGCAGTCTGCTGCCATGGATAGGCTCCTGTGAAGAGCTAGAACACCAGATGGGCAGGCATGGAGACAGGTAGACGGCATGGAGACAGGCTGACTTTTCTGTTTGCTTAATTTTTAGAGGTTTGCTTGTGTGCACTTGTGTATGAGCATGGGTATTCTTGTGTCGTAGAGCACCCACGGAGGTCAGTCTGCAGCTCGTGGGAGTCATTTCCGTCCTGAGAATAGTGCTCATGGAGTCAGACTTGGCATCAAGCACACTCACTTGCTGAGCCATCTTACTGGCCCTTTGTTTCCATTTTTAAGCAAAATAATATGCCAGGCCTGGCTATAATCAGACAGTGGATGATTTATTAAGCATAAATTATGATGACTTAAGTATGTCCACATCTCCTGAGCCATTGGAATAACCCGGTCTGGAAGTCTTCAGCTATTATGACCTTGTCTTTCCTTGGTGGCTCTGATTCCTCCCTCACAGTCTTTGCTCTACTCTGTATTTCCAGTTGACGCCATCTCTGCTTCAGTTACATGACCTATGATGCCTTTAGGCAGTAGTAGCTCCTGCTAGGGCACACATCTTTTTTTTTTTTTTTTTTTGGTTTTTTGAGACAGGGTTTCTCTATGTAGCCTTGGCTGTCCTGGACTCGCTTTGTAGACCAGGCTGGCCTCGAACTCACAGCGATCTGCCTGCCTCTGCCTCTCGAGTGCTGGGATTAAAGGCGTGCGCCACCACGCCCGGCTCACACATCTTATTTAAGGGACATCTTATTAAAGTACAGTAGTAACTGTGGCTGTGCAAGCAGAAGAGCAGTCCCTTCTCAGCTACACCAGAGTGCTTTCTCAGTCGAATGTTCTGGGCTGCAGTTGGAGTGCTCTTTGAAAAGCTCAAGTGAGGTACCAACCTCCCTCTACCAATCAGCAAAAGCTATGCCCTCCCTGCCCTGACTGCTTGCAGAGCCTTGTGAGAATGGGCCCCACCTACCTCTCTCTCCTATTGTTTAAAATTTCCCCTATTCTCTTTTATCCTTTCTTCCATCTGCTCCCTTTTCTTCCTCCCCCCACTGCAATCTCTTTCCCTCTCTGTATAGTATGTGGGCCTGTATTTGGGGTTGTGAACCCGCAGAGGCCAGAGGATGGCATCAAGTGTCCTCTATCAGTCCCTGTTCCTTTGCACCGGGACTGTGCAGTCATCCAGGCTCCTCCTGTATCCACCTCTGGAGTGCTAGGATTACAAGGGTGGACCATCATGACTGCTTTATATGGTGCATGGGCTCAGACCCACGGATTGCTGCATGCAGGGCAAACATTCTTCTACGTGAATCACATCCTGAGATCTTATCTGTCTTTTTTTTAAAAAGATTTATTTATTTGTGTATTTGTCTATATAAGTACTCTATTTGCATGTATTTCTTCTGCACGATAGAAGACAGCATCAGACAAAAGAGGACATTGGGTTTCATTATAGATAGTGTGAGCCACCATGTAATTGCTGGGAATTGAACTCAGGACCTCTGGATGAGTAGTCATCTTTCCAGCCACTTGTCTGTCTTTTTATTGTTTGTTTGTTTGTTGTTTGTTTTTCGAGACAGGGTGTCTCTACAGAATCCTGGCTGTCCTGGAATTCACACTATGTAGACCAGGCTGGCTTCCAACTCAGTTATCTGCTTGTCTCTGCCTCCTGAGTGCTGGGTTTAAAGGTGCCTGGTCTTTGTCTTTTATAAACACCTTTCTTTAGATGCAGTCTGCAGCAGAGTGACAGTTTGAAATGCACATTTAGAAGCTAGGTGTGGTGCATGCTTGCAGGAGGATCACTGTAAATTCAAGGTCAGCCTGGGCTACAGAGATCCCTTCTCAAAAAATAAAAACAGCCTGGTGTGGTGGCGTACACATTTAGTCCCTGCACAGAGATCAGCAGTCTGATCTCTGTGAGTTTGAGGCCAGCCTGGTCTACAGAGTGAGTTCCAGGACAGCAAGAGCAACATAATGAGACCATGTTTTGCGGGAGGGGAGAGAAAGAAAGGAAGCAAGGAAGGAAGCAAGGAAGGAAGAAACTTATACTACATCCAGATAAGTGTCAGGCTGGAGCCTCAGGGAGGTTGGGCTTTTCCTTAGCAGCTGTCTCCACAGGAGCCCTTGGAATCAGGGTTAGCCCTTTCTAGCCTGAGAACATAGTATCCGTAGGACCTCCTAAAGACATAAGATCCTTCTGTGGTCAGTCCATGGTTTAGAACGGCTTTGTAGAGCTGGTGCAATGGGCTCCATGGGTAAGGACACTGGCCACTGAGGCTGGAGATCTGAGTTTGATCCCAGGACCCACGTGGTAGAAGAGAGAACGAACTTCGACAAGTTGTCCTCTGATCTCCATATGTCTCCCAGTGTCATGTGTGTGCTCACACACAAGCACACCATGTATACACATAAACGAATAAGGTGAAGTATTGTGACATTTACATAGGACTACTTACATCCTCTCAAATCATTTATTAAGAAGGGAGAACTCCAGTGAGGGGAAGAGAGTTCAAAGGAGAAACATCCTACTTTCATTTTTATTTCTTTCTTAAGTTATGAAGAAAAGACTTTTATTTTGACTCACAGTCCTAGGCCAATGTCAAGAGGCGACCTCTGGTCATCTGGTGATAGCCTTCTTGCTGTCTGTATCATGTGGCATCTTTCTGTATATTAGCTTAACTCTCCTCTTGGTGAATTGGGCTGCCCTGTACAAGGCCGTGCTGTGCTGCTAAGGAACCGTGTTGTTCTGGGAACGATGATGGCAGAGTGAGTGCCTCTGCATGGTTAGAGGAGACTGGCACATCAGGGTGGTATGGCTGCAGACTCTGCATGTTTAGTTCAGACGCATTTTCCACAAGCATTCCCAGTCTGCATTTGGTTGGCTCTGTGCATGTGGATCCCATGTCTGCACAGGTGCAGGTGAGAGGAGTGGTAGGAGGGTGCAGAAAAGGCAATAGTAAGGCTATTTAAGTGGAGAGTCTGCAGAAAGGAGAGGGAGGTCTGTGTTGATGTGGTCATTTTACTTTTGGAAATGAAGGTAGTGAAGGCTTTAGCTAATTAAAAGTGCTTTCTATATGGTTAAGTGGAAATTTTCATTATGGACTTAGTCTCTGGGGCCAGAGAGGTCACAGGAATGAGCAGCCTTCCTCAGGAGATGCATGAATGCCTTCCCCCAGCACACTCACTCACACCTGAAGCACAGGCCTACAGGAGTCACCATGGGAACACTTTTTAGGGACCAGCCACAGTATTTACAGGTGAAAGAATGGAGGCTTGGGAACTTGAGGCACTTAAATTCCCCACGTTGGGAACTAGGCCAACCATGCTTTCTCCAGAGCCTTCATAGGCCCCTACTGATTGTACTTTCATGGGAAACAGTTCTCTCTGGCTTTGTTAAAAAAAGCCTTTCTTCTCTTTCTACCACCACCTCCTCCCCTTCCTCCTCCTCTTCCTCTTCTTCTTTTTCCTCTTTTTTGGACAGAGTATTACTTTTTAGCTCTGGCTGGTCTGGCACTTATTATGTAGACCAGGCTGACCTGGAATCCACAGAGATCCATATATTTCTACCCCTCAAGTGCTGGGATTAAGGGTCCTTCCTTTAACTTGTGATCTTTCTGCTTTAAATGGCCCTATATGTAGTCCTGCAGCCTTCCCCTCTGTCCCCCAGGGCTTCAGAGAGTTTTTCCTATTGTTTGTTTTGAGACAGAGTCTCTTTTTTTCTTTTTCTTCTCTTACTTTTTCCTCCTGAGACTCACTCACTATATAGCCTTGGCTGACCCGAAACTCACTATGTCAACCAGGCTGGCCTTGAACTCATGGAGATCAACCTACCTCTGCCTGCTGAGTGACAGGATTAAAGGCGGGAGTCACCTTGCCTGGCCTGGCTTCAGGATTTTTAATAGAGGACAGATGTGTAATTTAGTGAGTAATCTCTCGGTAAACAATTATTAGCTGATGATTAAGAAGCAGTTGGTAGGTGAACAATGCACACTTGCCAGCCTGCATTTATCAGTCACTGCTTTATGGCCTCTGGTCAGTCTGAGCCACCCAAGTCTGATAACACGACTCCATGTCTCTTGAATGTTGAATATGAACAGCATACTTGTAGCAGACAGTGCAAGTTGGAAATGGTCAACATAATTTTATGAAGTCATAGCATCAGTGTGTTATAACAAAACAAGAACTTAGAAGTACAAAGTCATGGGGCTGGAGAGATGGCTCAGACTATTCTTCCAGAGGTCCTGAGTTCAATTCCCAGCAACCACATGGTGGCTCACAACCATCTTTAACGTGATCTAATGCCTTCTTCTGGCCTGCAGATGTATATGCAGGTAGAGCACTGTATACATAATAAATAAATCTTAAAAAAAAAAAAAAGCAAAGTCAGGCAGTCAGGCTGGAGAGATGGCTCAGTGATTAAGAGCACTGACTACTCTTCCAGAGGTCCTGAGTTCAATTCCCAGCAACCACATGGTGGTTCACAACCATCTATAATGTGATCTGGTACATACTGTATACATAGTAAATAAATCTTAAAAAAAAAAAAAAAAAAAAAAAAAAAAAAAAGCAAAATCATGGCTGGGGAGGGAGAGTATACCAGCCAGTGGTAGAGCACTTGTCCAGTGTGTGTAAGGCTCTGCTTCAATCCTAGTCCAAAGGGGGAACCCAGCTCTGAACTGTCTAGCCTTCGTGTCTACAAATTATGGTACAGGTGACTGTTTGGGAAGTAAGTGAGCCCTTTTTTAAAAATTACACGTTTATTTTAAAGTGAATTGTTTCAGTATAATTAGCACTTCTTCTTCTTCTTCTTCTTCTTCTTCTTCTTCTTCTTCTTCTTCTTCTTCTTCCTCTTCCTCTTCCTCTTCCTCTTCCTCTTCCTCCTCCTCATTTTTGTTAGTTTGTTTGTTTGGTTGGTTGGTTTTTCAAGACAGGGTTTCTCTGTGTAACAGCTCTGGCAGTCCTGGAACTCGCTCAGTAGTCCAGGCTGGCTTCAGACTCATAGAGATCCACCTGCCTCTGCCTCCCAAGTGCTGGGATTAAAGGTGTGCGCCACCACCGCCCGGCTTAATTAGCACTTGTTAGGTTGATGTTTATGGATTTCATTGCTTAAGGTAAATTGAATGCCATCATATGTGACGATGTAAGTGGGGCAAAAATGGGGCAAAAGTCATGAAGATGGCATGAAAAACTAAAGGGAGCTCTAGGTAACTGTAACCCAAGCTAAATCATGGTTTTGAGGTAAAGAAATTAATTTAGGAGATTTCAGTTGTGGCTGGGTTGTTCCTCAGTTTCCATTCAGATTGTTTTTTACAGTCTAAGAAAAGGATATGATGTCAGTAATCTCATACAAGTGGACTTGGTTATGGGCATGCAGTGACTATTCCCCATAACCTCAAAACCATGTGCATGTCCTCACTGAGACAAACACACTCACACTCTGTAGTGTTGCTCACTCAAGATGACACCTTCTGCTCAGTGATATGTTTTCTAACTGGCGATGTCACTTCCCAGAGACATCACTTCCACATGTCTTGTCAGAGCCCATCCATAAGTTCTTCCCTGGGACTCATTTTCAAAAACAAAATTAATGATCAGAGATGTTGGACCTTTCTCACTTAAACATTTACTGTTCGGCAGAATGCTTTCATCTGAAATGTGGTCGGTCCTCAAGTGTCAGGCTAGGAAGCTCTGCTGAATTCTGGGCTTGCTTGACTCAGGGAGCCCAGCATGGCACTCCGCAGAGCAACATGGTCAGGAGCACGGTGAAGGCACTGAGAAGCCCATCCTTCCTTCTGCTGGCAGGGCCGATCAGCTTACGCTCTGGTGTGTGCTGGTGGCGGCCATGGCCTGGGATGAGCAGCGGGAACTTAGGGAGGAGGAGAGTCAGGGTTTCGGTGCTCTTGAGAGTAAAACTTGAAAGCCAAGCAGATCCTTCCCTGTGTTCAGCATCTGAGGGCTCCTCTGCCCTCTAGAGCAGGACTTCAGGAGGCCCTTGCCATAATCGCCTTTTTCTTTTCTTTTTCCTGGCAACACCCTGTGTGTGTTTGTGTAGGCACTGAAGAGGGGGCCCAGGAGGTGGTGAAGGACATCTTAGAGGATGTGGTTACATCTGCTGTGAAAGGTGAGTGCCGAGGACAGCTCTGAAGCCCCTCAGGCAGTATCTGGGCAGGAGTTCTGCTCCTTAGTGAACTCAGGGAGCTCCTGGGAACCAAGTTGCTGCTGCTTCCCAGCCTGCACGTGCAGTGATTGGCTTTGTTCCGTCTGAGGTGTGGGACCACAGTTTACACAGGAGTATTAGGTGCTCTACCTGGAGACAGCTCTACTCTGTATGTCCTCTACATCAGAGCTGCTAAAATGTCAAGGCCAGACATGTGTGGCAGTCACACAGCAGTGGGTGTTGGGCACACAGAGAGGTTGTCATCATTGTAAGCCTCCTGTCCCGCTCCATGATGCACGGGATGCCTGTCAGCTTGTAGAGCTAGCCGTTTCTTCTGTCTTTGCTCCAGACTCAGTGGCTGCATGTTAAACGCTGTCCCAGCACCATTCATCAAGAAATTGAAATAATGGTAGTAGGTTGCAGTCAGCATTTAAGTGAAAGACATAAAATGTAGTGGGACACAGTGATGATGTATTGAGTCCACAGGGCATGGAAATGTTCCTTCTTTTGCATAAAATGTTGCAGTTCTTTATTTCTGTGTCCACACTAGGACATGGTTTACATTAATTTCTACATGAGTCTTGTAGCCAATACCTGTAATCCACATTTGGGAGACTGAGGCAGGAGAACCCATAATGAGTTCCAAGCTGGACTTTGAATCCAGGGTCTTACACACACCAGACTGGCAGAGTTACATCCCAGGCCTGGTGTCATGGTTGGAGAGCCACATCTCTGAGTCTTCTGTTTGCTGGGTAGGGTGCTGTGCTGCCAAGCTCTTTCAGAGAGCCAGCACTTATTTAACCATGCAGCAAGGCCTTCAAAAGAGCAGCACTTGTTCTTGCCATCCATTGCAGTCAGCATTTGCCTTGTCAGCCCTCAGCTTGTCGTGTAGTAGCACTGGGTATATAATGTGTCAGGTAAATATAAGCTTTGTAAAGCTATTGCCAGCCAACAGTCTAGAGATCGTTAGATTGCTTAGCAGGGAAAGGTGTTTCTGCTACCAAGCCTGAGGACTTAAGGTCAGTCGTCAAAACCCACATGATGGAAGGAAAATGCTGATCCCCGCAAGCTGTCCCCTCTCTCTCTCTCTCTCTCTCTCTCTCTCTCTCTCTCTCTCTCTCTCTCTCACACACACACACACACACACACACCTCTAAATATATAATTAAAAATATTTTCTAAGCTGGACATGGTGGCACACACCTTTGATCTTAGCACTAAGTGAGGCAGAGGCAGGCGGATCTCTGAGTTCAAAGCTAGCCTGCTCTACAAAGTGAGTCTAGGAACAGCCAACGCTACACAGAGAAACCCTGTCTTGAAAAATTCTAGGTTGGGAGTGGTGGTGCATGCCTGTAATGCATGCACTCTGGGAGGCAGAGGCAGGTGGATCTCTTTGTTTGAGACCAGCCTTGTCTACAAAGTGAGTCCGGGACAGCTAGGACTGAGAAGCCCTGTCTCCAAAGACAAAACAACAACAACAAAAAGAATGTGTGTGTATGTGCGTGTGTGTATACATATTTTTTTCTAATTAGATAAACATTTTGAAGACTGCTTATTAAGTTCTTCAATGTCCCAAGCATATAGTAAGAGATAAGTAACATATTCCTGCTACAGTCATTGTTTTGCTCAGTATCAGATATGCTTTCCTTAGTTAAAAGAAATCTTTGTTATTTTGTTTTTTGAGGCATGGTTTCTCTGTGTAGCCTTGGCTGTCCTGGACTCGCTTTGTAGACCAGGCTGGCCTTGAACTCACAGAGATCCTCCTGCCTCTGCCTCCCAAGTGCTGGGATTAAAGGCGTGCACCACCACCACCCAGCTAAAAGATGAAATCTTTGTAAGTCTTTGGGGTTTTTGTTATTGTTGTTGTTTTAAGATTTATTTATATATTTTACGTATATGAGTTCTCTGTTTTCATGCACACCAGAAGAGGAAATCGGGTTCCATTACAGATAGTTGTGAACCACCATGTGGTTGCTCGGAATTGAACTTAGGACCTCTGAAGGAACAGACAGTGCTCTTAACCACTGAACCATCTCTCCAGGCTCAATTTTTGTTTTTTATATGATTGTCAGAAAGTTCAGGGCTTTTCTTTTCTGTGACTAAGGTTTTCTTTATATCCTTTTTTTTTTTTTCCTTTACACTGTCTCTTTTGTTTGTTGGTTGGTTTGGTTTTTGATTTTTCAAAACAGGGTTTCTCTGCTAGTCCTGGCTGTCCTGGAACTCACTTTGTAGACCAGGCTGGCCTCAAACTCACAGTGATCTGCCTGCCTCTGCCTCCCGAGTGCTAGAATTAAAAGCGTGTGCCACCACGCCTTTTAACTGTCACTTAATTTTTGTGTTACTAATGCTTTAAATAAAATCTTGCTTCTGATCTCTTTTTGGAAGTGGTGGCTGTGCAGGGCTGCTGGATTTCACAGCTGTGCAGGTGGTGCATGTGAGCCCTGTGAGAGTGCATTGAAGAGTCACACAGAAAGTCTGAGTTGTTGGGGTGGGGATAGAGAGGGGGCATGCAATGCTGAGTCTGTGGATAAGTTCTGTCTGGTTCACATACTCACTGGATAATGATTTTGCACTTCTGTCTTAAGAAGCAGCAGAAAAGCAGGGTCTGCCGGAGCCTGACCGAGTCCTGGAGTGCCAGGAATGCGCCATTCCCCCAGGAGTTGATGAAAACTCACAGACCAATGGCATAGCAGACGACAGGCAATCACTGTCCTCAGCAGATAATCTGGTATGTTATTGCACGTCCCCATAGCCTATATGGACACCTTTCCATTTGCATGTTTTTAGAAGCTGCAGAATTAGGTCAGTGTCAGAGACTATGAAAGATGGCCCTGTAGGCATTAGTCTCACAGTCCTGGTCTCATACTCTGTAAAGCAGTTACCTTTTCTATAAACTACCACACAGATTATTTTTTGAGACCAGGTCTTAACTATATAGCTTGCTAGCCTCATACTCACAGAGATCTGTCTGCCTCTGCCTCTTATATGCATATCTATCCATCCATCTATCTATCTATCTATCTATCTATCTATCTATCTATCTATCTATCTCCCTAATCCCCTCCTGTGTGTGTGTGTGTGTGTGTGTGTGTGTGTGTGTGTGTGTGTGTAGCATATGCATGTGTGCGTGTGAACTTGCCTATGCTTATGTGGAGGCCAGAGGTCAATGCCAGGTGTCTTTCTCTGTTCTTCACCTTACTTTTTTGAGAGAAAGTCTCTTAACTGAATCTGAAGCTCAGCAATTGGCTACACTGGCTAGTTAGCAGCCCAGGATCTGCCTGTCTCCACCTCCCAGACACACTACCGTACTTTACTTTCATGTGAGTGCTGGGGATCCGAATTCAGGTTCTCTCGCTTGTGTGGCATGCGCTTCCCCATTGAGCTGTCTCCCCCACCATTCATTCTTTTTAAGGGTGAACTTCTCTGAACAGCATCACTGGGCAGGGGTTGGCAGCTCTGGGCTGAGTAGCTAGCCGAGATTCAGATTATCTAGCATGAGCTAGGTTCTAGTCCAATGTAAAATAGAATGAATTTAATTTTTTAAAAAGTGTATACACACACACACACACACACACACACACTGAGCAAGAAAGAAAATGTTTTAAAGCAAACATGATGACACATGCCTAACAGGCCAGCACATTGAGGGCTGAAGCAGGACCAAGTTGGAGGCCACCCTGTCCTTCAAGACTGTCACAAATGAGTGGTTTGGAAGCTTTAAGCCTTTGGTCCACTGGGAAAGCACTACTCAGTCTGCCTGCCTCCCTGAGTCTGCTGGAAGCTGTTTTCTCTTCCTGCATTAAAACTGAGTGATAGCACTTGTTGAATCTTTATATTCTTTGTTTATTTGCTTGTTTTGATTTTTGTTTTTTGAGACAGGGTTTCTCTGTGTAGCCCTGGTTGTCCTGGACTCGCTTTGTAGACCAGGCTGGCCTCGAACTCACAGCAATGTGCCTGCCTCTCTACCTCCCAAGTGCTGGGATTAAAGTTGTACACCACCACCACGCCTGGTGAATCTTTATAGTCTGACAAGAGATGATCCCACCCTAATGGCCAGTAATAACATTATTTAGGTTTAGATTTTCATTTGGCTTTCTTAGTTATTATTTATTCATGTTTTTGCTAAATTTTCATTTGAGAGGAGAGTTCCTTAATAGATTCTAGAATCTGTATGTGGGGCTGGAGAGATGGCTCAGTGGTTAAGAGCATTGTAGTTCAAGTCCCAGCAACCACATGATGACTAATGACCATCTATAATGAGATCTGGTGCCCTCTTCTGGTGTACCAGAATACATGCAGGCAGAAAGCTGTATATATTATAAATAAATAAATCTTTAAAAAATAAAACAGAATCTGTGTGTAAAGGCTAGTGATTTTTGTTATGTGTTGCCTTATTTGTTCAAATGTAACATTATATATTTCCCTCCCCCCCACCCCCGCCGAGACAGGGTTTCTCTGTGTAGCCTTGGCTGTCCTGGACTCACTTTGTAGACCAGGCTAGCCTTGAACTCACAGCCATCCACCTGCCTCTGCCTCCCGAGTACTGGGATTAAAGGCATGCGCCATTGTGCCCAGCACTTTTTAATATATTTTATGTGTATGAGTGTTTCGCCTGCATGAATGTCTGTACACGGTGTGCATGCCTGGTGTCTGGAAAGGGAAGAAGAGGACATCAGATTCCCTGGGATCAGAGTTACAGATGGTTAAATGGACTTCATGTTGGTGCTGGGAGTTGAACCCTTGTCCTCTGGAAGATCATAAAGTTCTCTTAACCAATCAGCTAACTCTCTGTCCTCTAGGTGTCTTGCTTTACTTGCTTAATTTTTGAGGCAGCTCTGAGTATCCTTGGCTGGCGTGGAACTTACTTTGTAGATGAGGCTAGCCTCAAAGTAACAGAGATCTGCCTCCCTGTGCTTCTGAGTCCAGGGTTAAAGTTGTGTGCCACCATACCGGCTAAATGTGATGTTTTTAAGTCGATTTTAAAATGCATGCCTTTTTCCCCCAATGACTCTGCTTTTGAATTCTTACAGATACCTTTCTTTCCTTCCTTCTTTCCTCTCTTTGTTTTTGTTTTGTTTTGTTTTGTTTTGCAAGACAGAGTTTCTCTGTGTATCCCTCGCTGTCCTGGACTTGCTTTGTAGACCAGGCTGGCCTCAAACTCAGAGATCTGCCTGCCTCTGCCTCCCGAGTGCTGGAATTAAAGGCGTGCACCATCACCCAGCTGATGTTGGTTTTTTTGAAACAGGTCTTTATATATCCCAGGTTGACCTCAAACTCACTATGTAGTTGAGGAGGACCTTGCCCTTCTGTTCCTCAGTCTCCACCTCCCAGTACTGGAATGACAGGCCTCACAGACTGTAAGGAATAAAGGACCAGGCTTACAGTTGCTCTGGTGACATGACTGTGGCATCTGTCTTGTATCTTCCCCCTCCCAGCTGAGTAAATACAGGAATTTAGGTTTCCTTGAAGTAATTCCTTTCTTCTTGGATTTTCCTATTGTTTCTAATCTCAGGAACCAGATGTTCAAGGACACCAAGTGGCTGCTAGGTTCTCTCACATTCTACAGAAGGATGCCTTCCTGGTGTTTCGCTCCCTGTGCAAGCTGTCCATGAAACCCCTTGGGGAAGGACCCCCAGATCCAAAGTAAGCTCACAGCAGCTGTGCCCATCTGCTAGTCCATGAACTGGGAGCTGTGTTCTGTGTTTTGTCCTCTGTTTCCCACAATGTAGGTGTGAGATGGTTTCACAGCTTTCCATACGCAAGCCCTCCCCCTCAACCCTCGCCCCCACCACCATCTCCTTCATCCAGAATCTTGCCCAGATTTGCTCTTAGTATACATGTTGACAACAGTCATCGTATACAATTTGCACTGACTTTTTTTTAACTTGTTTAATCTCCTTGTCAGTCTATGGAGGGGCAAGATGCCTGTGGACTCTATTCCGAGATTTTGTCTGGCCTGATTCATCCTCCTGCCTCAAACTTTCTGAGTACTTGGATTACAATAATTTACTACTATACCCTGCTAGAAAAATTCTCATTTCTCTTTATTGTCATTTTAGCTTTATTTATTTTACTTTGTACATATGACTGTTTTGCCTGTATATGTGTATGTACACCATGTGTGTGCCTCCTGAATCCTCTGGAACTGGGATTATTGATGGTTTTGAGTCATCATGTTGGTGCTGGGAATTGATCCTGGCTCCCACTCCCAGAACAACCTCAGCCCTGAAGATTTATTTAGTTTATGTTATGTAAGTGTTTAGCCTACGTATATGTGTGTGTGCCTGGTGACCTTGACATCAGACAGGTGTCAGATCTACTGAAACTGCAGTTACAGATGTGAGCTGCCATGTAGGTGCTGGAAACAGCAAGTGCTCTTAGCCACTCCCAACCGCTGTCACCTGTTAACAAACGGAGACCCATTGCCTCAGCTGTTCAAGTGCTAGGTTAAAGATGTGCACCATTGTACATGGTGAATTTACGGTTTTTAAATGTCCTTGACTTGGGATGGTGATGGATAGAGTGCTGGGTTGGGTGCTTTTGTAATACCTATCTGTGTATGGCTCACAGTCTGAGGAGCCCATTGCTCATCATGGGGGAAGACATGGCAGCAAGAGCTGTAGGTGGCTGGCAACCTTGCGTCCACAGTCAGGAAGTAGAGTATGATGAGTTCTGGTGTTGGCTCCTCCCCCTTTCTGCGCAGTCTGGGGCTCTTGTCCTGGAATGGCACCACAAACACTAAGGGTCAGTCTTTCCCTTAATTAACTTCATCTGAAGTCCCTCGAGGTCATGCTCCGAAGCTTATCTCCTAGATTCTAGATCCTCAGAGGTTGTCAGTTAACCATCACCAGCCTGTCCTCCTGGCAGATGAAGAGTGAAGAGTGTGAGGGGGAAACTCCTGGAGAATAATTGCATGGATCCAGCCCAGAGCTGGCTCTTCTGACTCCACTCTCACCTTGCTCCTTCCCATTGTCCACTTTGTATTGGGGAGAGACAGAAAGGAGTAGGAATGGACCACTTTTGTTTTCCCAGGGCCTGCGGGTTCTGAGGGACCCAACTCATGCTGTCTGCCTCCATCCTGTTAGCTTATAGGTACTGTTTCTAAATCTTAAATCATGGGCTGGCCGTGGTGTGTATTCTTGTAGTATCCGTCCTCGGGAGGCAGAAGCAGGAAGATCAGGAGTCCAAGGTCGTCCTTGCTCACAAAGAAGCTGGTAAAAGATCAAAGGCTTTTCAGAAATCATACTGTTTTAGTCTATACTCAATATTTGGCAAGCAGAGGCAGGGTCACAAGTTCCAGGTCAGCTATACACAGTGAGACATTGTCTCAAAGCAAAAACAAACAGCAACCTCCTGTCTAACGTCCCACTGATGAGCACACTATCGCTGTCTTCTGTTGCCTTTGCAGGTCGCACGAGCTTCGTTCCAAGGTGGTTTCCCTGCAGCTGCTGCTCTCCGTGCTGCAGAATGCTGGCCCAGTCTTCAGGAGCCACGAGATGTTTGTCACTGCCATTAAGCAGTACCTGTGTGTGGCCCTGTCCAAGAACGGCGTGTCCTCAGTGCCTGATGTCTTTGAGCTCTCTCTTGCTATTTTTCTTACTCTTCTTTCAAACTTCAAGATGCACTTAAAAATGCAAATAGAGGTACATACTTGAGTTAGTGTTTTTATTTGGGGGCGTTAATGTCAGATGAGAAGCCTGTCTGTGACTAGGCATGATGTGTGCCTGTAATCCCAGCACTCGTGAGAGAGAAGTAAGGTAGAGAGGAGGTCAAGGCCCGACTGGGCTATATGAGACCCTATCTGCAGAAAGAGAAGCAAGCAAGCAAGCTGCTGGCAGCCTAGCCACTACAGTAAGGCACTCCTTTTACTCGCTGACCCTCCTGGTGGAACTTTGGAATAAATGGGAAAGACCTCATAAAACTTCTGTTCACAATAGATTTATGGTCATGATCTGTGTTCTTAGCTCACATCCCTCCACCCAGATGTCTGTCGTGGCTTAAATTGTTTTGTTTTGTTTTTTGAGACAGGTTCTCTCTGTGTAGCCTTGGCTGTCCTGGACTTGCTTAGTAGACCAGGCTGGCCTCGAACTCACAGAAATCCGCCTGCCTCTGCCTCCCGACTCCTGGGATTAAAGGCGTGCGCCACCATGCCCGGCTCTTGAATTGTTTAAAATAATTTGAATTAGCTGTTAGATTGAGAAATTATATTGCACAAATACAGATTTCTGGTTTCTCTCAAGTCACAACACATGTGGGCCCTGCTTTAGCTTCTCAGCTCTGGATGGAGCCCCTGCTTGTCTCCCAAAATCCTCAGCAAGTGTGTGCCCTACTTTGTCCTCTGCCTAGGCTGCCTTGATTAGTATAAGAGCTGCCTGGCTTCTAAGGTGCTGGCGTTGTGAGCCTCCTAAATGGAGACTGCTCATTGTTCCTCACTTGTCTCCATGCCACACAGGTCTTCTTCAAAGAGATTTTCCTGAACATTTTAGAAACAGCCACAAGTTCTTTTGAGCACCGCTGGATGGTCATTCAAACCCTGACGAGGATCTGTGCAGGTATGTTTGCCTGGGGACTTCGGAAGAACTTATGAAGCCCTTGTCTGCCAAGTGCAAGTCACGGTCTTCAGCTCCTCTCTGTAGTGTCTTAGTGAGTGATTGAGAAATCCTTCCATTAAAAGGTTCATTCACAGGACTGGAGTGATGGCTCAACTATTAAGAGCCCTAGCCTTTCCTGTTCTTTTTTTCCCCCCTGGCTGTCCCGGAACTCGCTCTGTAGACCAGCCTGACCTCCAACTCAGAGATCTGCCTTCCTCTGCCTCCCCAGTGCTGGGGTTAAAGTGTGTACCACCACACCCAACTTACATATACTTGAAAAAGTAAGAAAGAAAGAAATAGGCTAGGTGGTGGTGACTCATGCCTTTAATCCCAGAACTCAGGGAGGCAGAAGCAGGCAGTTCTGTGTGAATTCAAGGTGAGCCTGGCTTATAGAGAAAATTCCAGACAGCCCAGGCTACACAGAGAAACCCTGTCTCAAAAATAATAAATAAGTAGATAAATAAATAAATGTTTTTTAATCTTAAAGAGGATGTGTGTGTTCACACTGATTGAGAAAGGCCCACTTTACCTCCCTTGAGACCAGATCAGGCTGCTGTGCTGGGACTTTTGGTGTTAGCACCAAGTTTTGCACATCCCAGAAACGTACAGTCATGGCAGATGGATTTGGTGCTGCTGTCCTCATTGTCCTAAAATAGATTTTGGTGGATTTTCTGCTATCCTAGGGTTCGGCAGATAGGCAAACACTGCCTCTGCGTGACTCCTCAGCCCTTCTAGCCCCTTTTCTGATGAGGAAACTGAAATAGAGTGCCTGGCAACAGGTAGTACAGAGGTGGGTGGGCCTAGGAGCATGCTTCCAACATGCATTTCCTACTTAAAGTGTGGCCACTTTGGACAAAAGTTCACTGAGTATATTTTTGACAAAGAAACTTCATTTAATAAAGCATAACTGGGGGGCTGAAAATGGGTCAGTGATTAAGAGCACTAGCTGCTCTTCCAGAGGTCCTGAGTTCAATTCCCAGCAACCACATGGTGGCTCACAACTATCTATAATGTGACCTGATGCCCTCTACTGGCCTGCAGACATACATGCAGATAGAGCATTAATATACATTAAATAAATAAATAATAAATAAATAAAGCTGGGCATGGTGGCACTGACCTTTAATCCCAGCACTTGGAAGGTAGAGGCAGGTGGATCACTGTGAGTTTGAGGCCAGCCTGGTCTACAAAGACAGTCCAGGACAGCCAAGGCTACACAGAAACCCTGTCTCAAAAAACTAAAAAACAAAAAGGAAAGATAGTATAGCTGACCTTAGTGGTAGAGTTCTTGTCTAGAATGCAACTAAGTCCAGTACCCAGAAGGAAGGAAGGAAGGAAGGAAATGTAATCATTTGTCTTTGGTCTAGATTTCTAATATGTGTATGTTATTTTCCAAGATGCCCAGTGTGTTGTGGATATTTATGTCAACTACGACTGTGACTTAAATGCTGCTAATATTTTCGAGCGTCTAGTAAATGATTTATCCAAAATCGCTCAGGGAAGAAGTGGACATGAGCTGGGGATGACACCTCTGCAGGTAAAAACATCAAGGTGCATGGTTGTCTTCAAAGTTGACTCATTTCAGCAGACATCATGGAGTGCCATCACATGCCTGTCACTGGGCCTGCAGCTGCCCTAGGGAACAAAAGGCACAGACACACAGCTTCTGCTGACATGAAATGACGGTAAAGAAGTAAGTTATCAAGAGGTGATGTGCTGCAGAGAGGAGATTGCCTGTGTTAGGGGATTGCCCCATAGCGTGCCCTTGGGAACGGGCAGTTCTCGGTCCCTGAGTGGCATGTGCAGAATCTTGGTGTCTGGGCTTTTCCCTGGAGGAAGGCTAGAGCTGTCCTTAGGCCACAGGAGGATTTGTGCTCCCTAAAGCCTTGTGAATCTCAATAGTGCCATTCTTTTTTCTCTCCTTCCTTCCTTCCTTTCTTTTTTTGAGATCATTTACAACTTATATTTATTGTTTTAAATATAAGAAATTCTATTTATGTGGCAGGTGTGGTGACCTGGGCCTGTAATCCCAGCATTCAGGATGCTGAAGCAGGATGTTCATAACTTGTAATAGGCCTGGCCTATATATTGAGACACTGTTTAAATATAGTTAGTGCTCTTCTTTATCTGTAGTGTCTCTTAATATGAAATACATTCATTGGTCTTTAGGATAGAGTCATTCATGTGCTAAATAATTGATTTTTTTTTTCAGAATCACAGGTTAAGACTTTGTTATTTAAAATACTATCAGATTTTGTTTTACTTGCTGGTATTTATCCCACAAGCAGTGAATGGAGCAATCTTTCCTTCCTTCCTTTCTTCTTTCTTTTCCTTTCCTTTCTTTTCTTCCCCTTTCTGATGTCCTCCTATAGCACAGTCTACCTATTTCTTTGAGGCAGGCTCTCTTGGCTAGGCAGGAAGCAAGAAGCATCTCCATCAAACCTCTTAAACCCAGAGTTACAGGCATGAGCTGGTCACCCAGATTTTTAATGGGTGCTAAGATCCGTGGTTCTCATGACTGTACAGCAAATACTCTTAATTACGGAGGAACCTTGTCACCCCTAAACTTTCTTTTGAAAATTCAGTTAATGGGGCTGTGGAGATAGCTGTTGGTAAAGAGCTTTTCTGAGAGCACGAAGAGCTGAGCTCGATCCCCAGAGCCCATGTACAGAGCTGAGCATGATGTCATGCAGCTGTAACCCCGGCGCTGGGAAGGAGGAGGCGGGCACATACCTGGAGTTTGCTGACCAGCTTAGCTAGGTAGTGTAACTAGTGAGCTCCAGACCAGTGAGAGACCCAGAGGAGGTGGATGGCATTTCTGAGAATGGTACCTGCCTTGTCCTCTGACATCCACAGATATGCACACATGTACATGTTCATGCATGCAACAAGACAGTTTTTAAAAGATCCAGATAACCCTTTGCACATAGGAAGTCACACATGTCACAGTTGAGAGCTTACAGTGAATGGCACTATTAGGGATGTTCAGGCTCGTTGGTGTGCCACCAGCATGTTGACTGTTAGCAGTCCCCTGGGTTTTGCCTGTAGTAGTACTGAGTGTTAGCAATGAGCTGGCGGCCTCACAGGAATGCCCAAGAGCCCCAGAATGCCCAGGTTAAGTGTGCTAAGGCTCCGTACTTTTCACTTTGGACCTCTAGGAGCTCAGTCTGAGGAAAAAAGGCCTGGAGTGTCTCGTGTCCATTCTCAAGTGCATGGTGGAATGGAGCAAGGACCTGTATGTGAACCCCAACCACCAGGCCAGCCTGGGTGAGTGAGAGATGTGAGTGACTCCTCCCTCAGATGTGGAAAGTGTTGTTTTGGAACTATGTCAAGCAGTTATGTTTCCTAAATACCTGCAGTTACTGCAAAGCTTGTGCTTTTTAATACGTGCAGAATGTAGGGGGGTTAATTTGTCTTCCTGGAGCTGTAATAAACTATGATATGATACTCTGACAAAAGCACTTAAGGGAGAAAGGTGGGGTTTTTGTTGTTGCTGTTTTGTTTTGTTTTGTTTTTTCAGATAGGGTTTCTCTGTGTAGCCCTGGATGTCCAAGACTTGCTTCGTAAACCAGTCTGGCCTCAAACTCACAAGAGATTTGCTTGCCTTTGTCTCCCAAGTTCTGGGATTAAAGGCTTGTGCCACCACCCCCACCACTCCCCCTAAGGCTTATTATTAATACTATTTTTTAATTTTTTTGTAGTCCTAAAGATTGAACCTAGAACCTCATGGATGCTAGTAAAGTATTTTACCACTAAGCTGCTCCACCAAAGGATTTATTTTATTTCATTTCATTTTTATTTACTTGTTCTTAAGGTTTTATTTTTGTTGGCTGTCTATCTGTATGCCATATGTGTATGTGTGTGCCCAAGGAGGCCAGATCCCCTGAACTAGAATAAGCTACTTGAAATAGGATCAAACTTGGGCCCTCTGGAAAAAAGTGCTCTTAACTGCTGAGCCATCTCTCTAGCCACCACCACCACCATCCATTTTTTTCTTTTAGATTAAAAAAAAAGTGCATGAGTATGTGCATGAGTAAGTGCAGGTGTCCATGAAGGCCAGAAGAGAGCGTTAGATCTCTGGAGCTGGAGTTTCCTGAAGGAGGACATTGCAGGATTCCCCTTCTGTGCCATGACCTAGACCTGCCTGGACCTCCATTCCTGACCTCATTCCTGCCACCATCTTGAGTCAGGCCTGGTTCAGGAGAGTTTGGCTGAATCTTCCTGGTCTCTTTTGTCCATGCTTGCACAAACACTATACTCCCTGAGTAATGCAGAGTTGTGGAAGTTTGTTTGTATTTTGGTAAGGCAATTCCTTCTGCTTATTTTAAGTGTCTTGTTTTTACATTTTCTTTACTTGTGAGTTTTAGAATTAGTTTGAGTTTTATATAAGATAAATTTTTTCATAAAGCTGAGGAAAATATTTAAGTAATAGACTCAGTACCTGTGCCCTTTTGGGTCCAAACCTGCTGCTATGGCTGATGTGAGAAAAGGGCACTGAAGCCAGAGCTTGCTCAGCCACATCTGTTCCATCTGCTTAGTTCGTTTTGTTTGCTTTTATGTCACTGCAGGTCAGGAGAGGCTCCCAGATCAGGAAATGGGGGACGGAAAAGGCCTTGACATGGCAAGACGGTGCAGCGTGACATCAGTGGAGTCCACAGTGTCCTCAGGGACCCAGACAGCCATTCAGGATGACCCAGAGCAGTTTGAGGTCATCAAACAACAGAAGGAAATCATTGAGCACGGCATTGAGCTGTGAGTGTGGCTGCTGGGCTGGGCCATCGCTCAGGGCCTTTGGCAAAGCTACATCTTCTCTAAGACCTGGAGGCTGACTCCTGCAGGGGAAGTACCTGGGACAGGGGCCGCTGCTGGCCCCCAGGCAGGGGGATGCATGGGAGCGTTCATGAGATGACAAGCGGTGCATTTTATGGAGAAGCCTTTGTGTAACTCAAGATGCCTTGATTTCCTTTCCTCATAACAAAAAACACTTAAGAAAACGGCAAGGCATAGTGGCTTAGCCTGGTAATCCCAGTCCTTGGGAGACTGAGGCAGGAGAATGGCTTTGAGTTCAAAGCTAGATTGGGCTACATTGTAAACTCTCAGAAAACAAAGCCACCAAAAAGCAAAACAGGGGCTGGAGAGATGGATCATTGGTTAAGAGCGCTCGCTGGTCTTCCAGAGGAAGTTCAGGTATAGTGTTCAGAGGCAGCTCACAACTGTCTGTAGCTCTCCTCTTCTGGCCTCTGAGGGACACTACATGTACATGGCTTGCAGACGTACATGAAGGCAGAGCAATCATGCACATAAAATAACAACAAAGAAAATCTCAAAAAAATTACAGAACAAAGCAACAAACAAAAAGCCTGGAAGAAACCATTGTCTGTTTCCTGAATAGAAAGCTCAGTGTTCACCATGTTTGCTTTGCCCATGTGTAAGTCTCTGTGAGCCATTTATAATTTGTAGCCATCACCATACTTCTGCACACGTGTTTGAAACTTAAGCATGTTCTCCACATCACCGTGACACCATCATTGTGGTAATTGCCCAGTCTTGGCTTCTGCCTAGTCTTTCATGCACGTTAGCATATCCTCATCTGTGCCATTTACTTTTGAATAACCAGCAGGCTCCCTCACTTTAACAGTTGAAGCGAATCACTCAGGCTTTGAAGGGAAACGCTGAGCTCTGCGCTCCTGTCTCCCATCCCTGCGGTGCTTTGTTTTCCCCATAGCAGCTAAAGTAATGGTTTTTATTGAGTTCACTACAAAGAGAGGACTGGAGTGAGAGCTGAACTTGGAAACATAAACCAAGCCTCACCTCTCCCCTGCCAAAAGTCATTCCAGGCTTCCTGTTCTGTGCCATTAGCTAATACTGCTTGGGCCTCCCTCCCTGGCCTCATCTCCTGACAGCTCACTGGCCCACATGGCCTCTTTTTAGTCCCCTGGTCACCATGGTGAAGAGCTCTCTTCTTTTCCCTCAGTGCTCTTTATTCATTTAATCCCTCAGAAATGGGACACTATTTCTTCCTCAAAGAGGCCTCCTGTAGCCACGCTGACTAAACATGCCAATGGTTCTGTCCTTGCCCAGTTGAGTCTTCATGGCTCTTGCCTGTTTGTGTTTGTGCAACAGTATCCCTCTGCCATGCAGAACCTGGCAGATGTTGGACCTGAACACTAGTTAGCTTTTCCTCTCCTAACTAGAAAGCATAAAGCAACTATCTTATACCTAAACTGTATATTTTACAAAGGATGGAAATACCAAATGATAGTTTGGGGCTGTTCTGATGGCTCTTCTGGACCTCTGTGACCCACCTATGATTTCAGTTGACCACAACAGCAGCAGCCATCACACATATATGCTAGAGGAAGGGGGAGAGGGCAGAAAGGACACAGCCCTGTCTGTCAGAAGTCTCCTTACTTGGGGCTAGAAAGATGGCTCAGAGGTTAAGAGCAGTGGCTGTTCTTCTAATGGTCCTGAATTCAATTCCCAGCAACCACATGGTGGCTCACAACCATCTATAATGTGATCTGATGCCCTCTTCTGGCCTGCAGGTGGTCATGCACATAAAACACTCATATTAATCTCAGCACTCAGGAGGCAGAGGCAAGTGGATCTCTGTGAGTTCAAAGCCAGCATGGTCCATAGAGCAAGTTCCAATGCAGCCATAGCTACATAGAGAAACCCTGTCTTGAAAAACCAAAACGAAAACCAAAAAACTCTCCTTACTTGGTGCTGTCTTAACTTTATATTACTACTGTCCTGTATTCCAGGTTGCCCAATTCAGTGCCCAGGGTTCCATCTGTTAAAGATGGGGAGAGTGGACATGGGTGACAGGCAGCTAAGTCTGCATTTGCAGAGTCAGAAATTAACAGCTGCCAAGATATAGTGGTTCACTGTGGTCTCAGTACTCAGAAGGCTTAAGACAGGAGGGTGTCCTTGGGTCTAAGGCCAGCTTCGGTCATATAGCAAGGACCATGTCTCAGAAAACAAAATACAGGGGCTGGAGAGATGACTGAGAGGTTAAGAGCACTGGCTGCTCTTCCGAAGGTACTGAGTTCAATTCCCAGCAACCACATGGTGGATCACAACCATCCATATTGAGGTCTGGTGCCCTCTTCTGGTGTGCAGATGTTCATGCAGGCAGAAAAACCAAAACAACGATAGAAAAAACCCCCGATATACAAGGCTAAGTATAGTGACACATACCTTTAATCCCAGCACTCCAGAGACAGAGGCAGGTGGATTTCTATGAGTTTGAAGCCAGCCTAGGCTGCAAAATGAGACCCTTTTTCAAAAAAATCTAAAAGCCAGAACAGGGCTGGTGAAATGGCTCAGTGGGTAAAGGTGCTTGCCATCAAGTTTGATGATAAAAGGCTCTAGAGAGTCAAGTCCTGCAGGTTGTCCCCTAATCTCCATACTTGATCACATGGGCACACATGTAAACAATAAATGGGAAAAAAAACTTAATGTTAGAATTTGGGAAAAATATGGAACACTTAGCTTATTGCTAGCTAATGTGATGGCTAGTTCAAGGTGCCCTGCAGCCATTTACCTCGAATGCTCTAGATTTTTAAGGAAGCCACCTGTGTTTTGTCATTCTTGTACAGCTTCAACAAGAAGCCCAAGCGGGGAATCCAGTTTCTCCAAGAGCAAGGCATGCTGGGAACAACTGTAGAGGACATTGCCCAGTTTCTCCACCAGGAGGAGCGGCTAGATTCTGTAAGTCTGGATTTGACACTGCACATTCCCCCACAGGCTGATATGGTGTTTCACTGGCTTGTACCTCCAGCTTGCCTGGCCCTCAGTGCAGAATGCTTTGCACTCCGGCTCCTGCAGCCTTGCTCTTCCCCAGCACTGTACAGCGTCCCTTGATGAGGCCGAGCTCGGCTTTGACCCACAGTTACTTGTCTGGGAGGCAGTGTCAGAGTCCATAGTGGTCCTCCACTACCAGCAGTGTTTCTTTGCCTGAGTGTGCCTACTGTTTCTCTTCCTCTGTTTCTAATAGGCTGTCCTGAATATGGAAGCAGGGGCAGCTTCTCCCTGTTTCCCAGCAGTCAGCTGCTGTGGGCACTTAGGGCTTTTGTGTTTCAGTCACCACTGCCACCCCCATCCACCTCCCCTAGTGTTTTTGCTGCGGGCCATGTTTGGCAGTTTTTAGATGTGAGTACGTGTACATGCTTCAGACCCAGGTTGGCGAGTTTCTGGGAGACAGCACAAGGTTCAACAAGGAGGTGATGTACGCCTATGTGGACCAACTGGACTTCTGTGAAAAAGAGTTCGTCTCAGCCCTGCGGACATTCCTGGAAGGCTTCCGCCTGCCTGGGGAAGCACAGAAGATTGACCGGTTAATGGAGAAGTTTGCTGCACGATACATAGAATGTAACCAAGGGTGAGCACTGTGGCAGCTACTTCTTCCTTTTTGCAGACATTTATCTTGACTAGATGTTTGAATGTAATTGTTGCAATTCCTCTAAGACACTAAAGTGTCTGATCACTGTGTGCCAGGCTCTGCTGAGCAGTGTCCCACATAAGACTTTGCAGCGACCTTAGTGGTGTCCCTACACTACAGTCAGGGAGGTTGGGGACCAGAGAGTTAACTATCTTGCCTAAGATCTTGTGGCTAGCTTGGCATGCTGACACTATAAGGGTAGAAGCAAGAGAAATGGGAGGTGGAAGCAAGCCTGAGCTACTTTTAAATGAACAAAAACAAGGGCCATGGTTCAGGGCTGTGGTTCAGGGCTAGAGTACTTATCCTGGACGCGTAAGGCCTTGGCTCAGCCTACACCATTGAGGGAGCAGGCCACACAGCTAGGAGCAGAGCCTGTGCTTTCACTGTAAAAGAGCAGGGTTTGTTGTTGTTGTTGTTGTTGTTGTTGTTTTGAGACAGGGTTTCTCTGAGTAGTCTTGGCTGTCCTGGACTTGCTTTGTAGACCAGGCTGGCCTCGAACTCACAGAGATCCACTTGCCTCTGCCTCCCTAGTGCTGGGATTACAGGCGTGTGCCACTGCGCCCGGGTCAGTTGCTGTTTTTTTGTTGGTTGGTTGTTTTGCTTTGTTTTGTTTTGTTTTATTTTTAAGATGTATTTACTTATTAAGTATACAGTGTTGTGCCTGCATGTACACCTGCACACCAGAAGAGGACACCAGATCTCATGATAGGTGGTTGTGAGCCACCATGGGGTTGTTCACTCAACCTTTGCTCACTGAACTCAGGACCTTTGGAAGAACAGTGGGCACTCTTAACCTCTGGGCCATTTCTCCAGCCCTCCCCGCCCCCCACCACGGTTTTTATAGGAAATAGAGAAGTTTTGATCCTAACTGGGGTGAGAAGTGGAAAGAGTGATGGAATGCAAGTGACATAAAGCAGAAGTGGGGACTAATTGGGAAAGGAAGAGAATTAGGTGGAGGGAGCCAGGCTTCATGGGGGAAACATGAGAACAAAATCAATGACAAGTGTGTGTGGCGAAGCTTGGGGAGGCCTGTTGCTTTGTGTGCTGACTCAGAACTTCAAAAGAAAGGGGCTAAGTGTCATTAAGATTGCTGTAAGTAGCTGGGCATGGTAGCGCATGCCTTTAATCCTAGCACTCTGGAGGCAGAGGCAGGTGGATTGCTGTGAGTTCCAGCCCAGCCTGGTCTACAAAGCTGGTCCAGGATAGCCAGGACTACACAGAGAAGTGCTGTCTCGAAAAACCAAAAAAAAAAAAAAAAAAAAGAAAGACTTGCTTACATACCTCATGCTGAGTGGCAGCCCTGCTACAGTTACTGGTGGGAAACTGAGGCCCTGAAATGTTGAGCATCCAGTCCAAAATTAGTCAACTCATAAGTGGCCAAGCCAAGATGTCTGAAGAGTCATGGGCCTCCCTCTACATGTGCAGCCTGTGGGTGTCTGAGTGCATTGTGTAGTACATTGTGAGCATGCTGTGGGAACTGCTCAGAAACACACTGATGACAGTTTTGTCCCAGGTCAGTTCCATTTTTATATTAATTAATCAGTCCCAGTCCTGCCAGTGTGTGGGTGTGGCCAGAAGCCTCTGTTCACAGAGGCAGCCTCTGGTCGTTGAACCTAACAGACGTGACAATTTGATATGAAGATATAATGGTGTGTTGCTAATTTTAAGTGTGCCCTTCATGGACCTGGAGACCTTGCTCCATTGCCCTAATCAGTCTATCCAGGTCCTACCAGCTCTCCTTTTGCTGTATTTCTTAGGATTTCTCTTTCCTGGTGGCACAGTTTGTACAGAGGAGTTTCTAGATTCAGGTCACATGTAATGTGGCTTAGTGTCTACACAGTTCTATTTTTTTCTTTCCTTACCTGAAGCAAAAATGTCAGACCTTAAGCATATGTTTTAAAGCAATATAAATATTTTGCTTTGCATTTCTGCTGTTAAGTACCTCAGTGAATAATAGAAACAATAAATAAATAATAACAAAAAAAAGAAATTATGTGGTACCTCAGTGCCAGAGTTGATGCTTTCAAGTGGAGGCCTAAGAGGCCCCTGGTATGTAAAGGGTAAAGAGTTGTCCATCCTAGGATGGGCCTATAGCAGGCCTGGTACCTGCGAGGGCCTCTCCTGGCATCCTGTGCTTGTTTGCCTGTATTCTTGGCCCAGGATGCTCCTTGAGTTGTTGTTGTTGTTGTTGTTGTTGTTGTTGTTGTTGTTTTATTTTGTTTAATTAGTTAAAGTTGCTTGACTCAGAGAAGCCCAAGCTCTGATGCATGGGCTCAGTTAGCTCCCTTTGCACACTGGACTGTTAACCTCTTACTTGGTGATAATTTTTGTTCAGAAGACTCTTCCTGGCTCCACATAATATGGTGCAGCAGCTTTGGTGACTTGTGTCCCCACTAATGCCATTCTCCCTGGCTGTCATCACTGTCATTACATGTGTTCTTACCTGGGTTCTTTTCTTCCAGACAAACCCTGTTTGCTAGTGCTGACACTGCGTATGTCCTGGCGTACTCCATCATTATGCTAACTACTGACTTGCACAGCCCTCAGGTAAAATACCCCGGGATTCATGTATGGTGGCCACAGACCTAGATGAGTTTGCTTGGGCATTTCAGTGTTTTAAAGTTTTTTGTTTTTTGTTTTAATTCCAGGTAAAGAATAAAATGACAAAAGAGCAATATATTAAAATGAATCGGGGTATCAATGATAGTAAAGACCTACCAGAAGAGTATCTTTCCAGCATCTACGAAGAGATAGAAGGCAAGAAAATTGCAATGAAGGAGACAAAAGAGCACACAATTGCAACAAAATCCACCAAGCAGAGTAAGGCCACCTCTGCATACTTGCCCATCAGTGCTAACTTTTTTCATTAAAATATAATTAACATCATTTTCCCTTCCCTTTCCTCCTTACATCCCTTCCTGTGGCTCCCTGCTCACTCCCTCTCAGATTCATGGCTTCATCTTCTTTAAGTTGTTATTATTTCATATACACATACATAAAAACACACCATGTTTAAATACAACCTGCTGAGGCTCAGCCCTGTGGGAGACAAATTCTCACAGAGCAGTCCTTAGTTGCTTGTAGTTCTTTGTCTAGGGGTGGGATTCGGTTCTGCTTTTTGAGTACATCAGAAAGTATAATTAATTATGCTGCTGGTGACAGATTTAATTTGCATATCTAGACATATAAATAGTAATGTGATTAATTATTGTGATTATTTGCTTCTTTCATTATAGGATTCTTGCTAGATTTGTAATTAGGAACAAGAAGGAAACATCTAAGAGCTAAATTGTCCTCCCCCAAATTCACCACAAAACTTTTTTTTTTTTCTTTCCCCACAAAACTTTTAACCAACGATGGTTGCCTTTGTTTGAGAAGCTCAGGCACAAAGCCTTAGAGCACAGGATTAGAGCCTCACATCTTGGACCAGACCTAAGCTTTTACTCACAGGCCGGGTGACCCTGGGCAGGGGTAAGGAGGCATTCCTGGCCATTCTGCCTCATATCCCCACCTGTAAAATGGTAATATTTGTAGTAGGTTCATAAGCTGATTGGGAGATTTATGAATTAATTACGCTTTTGAGGCAGTTCCTGGCCCCCAGCAAGTGCTCTGCATGTGTCTTATTTCTATGCAGATGTAGCTAGTGAGAAGCAGCGGCGGCTGCTGTACAATATGGAGATGGAACAGATGGCTAAAACCGCCAAAGCCCTGATGGAGGCCGTGAGCCATGCCAAAGCTCCATTTACCAGTGCCACACACTTGGATCATGTCCGGCCAATGTTCAAAGTGAGTACCCTAGGAAGTTAGCATGCTGCCAGGCCTGATCCTGTAGTTGTCTGGAGAGACTGCATTGGGGGAGAATGGAAAGGAAAAACTGGGGTGCTTCAATAGGAAGTCCCTTCTGCAAGTGCCAGCATAGTCATGGCCTCTGCTCTCCCACTGTCTGCCTTTGAATCTTGGCTCTGCTACTTTGTAGCCGTGTGTGTTATTTTTAAACAAAATCTCTATCATTTGATTTTTTGCCAGTGAAGACTAGGCAGACAGATGCAGGGGTGAAAGCCTGCTAGTTGAGAGAGGCAGAGAAAGCACCCAGCTGATTCAGCTGGAGGTCCCAAAAGAAGTCCCTTTCCCATGCTGTCTCCAAAGCCCCTCATACTCAGTGTCTCTCCTTGTACTTTCTGAGCAGAGCAGGTAGATGACACCTTTTTGCCAAACAGTCTTTGTAGTCTGCTGCCACCAGGAAGGAGGCACTTTCCTTTTTCCGAGCTCAGGAAACTGGCTTTCCAGAAGGAAGTGCCTCTGGCCCTCAGGCCAGCAATGGTCTACAATAAGAGATTGTCTTTTTGCTTTCCTAGTTGTTTGTCTTAGAGCCAATAGTGCTGCACTGACTTTGTGGTTCCTTCCTTAGTACTGGCCATTCCATCCCCCAGTTTTTGTTTTGGGTTTGGTTTTTTGAGACAGGGTTTCCCCGTGTAGCCTTACCTGTCCTAGACTCGCTTTGTAGACCAGGCTGGCCTGGAACTCACAGGGATCCACCTGCCTCTGCCTCTGGCTCTGCTGGGATTAAAGGTATGCCCCACCACTCCCTGCTACTTAAAATATTTTAAGTCTCTTAACTGTGTTTTTGACGCCAAATAACAAAAATACCTTTTTATTTAAGAAAACAACTCAAAAGCTAATGTCTAAGATCATGTGGGCCATGTAACAATCTACGGTCTAACATAGAATTAAGACAGGTGGTTTAAGAAAACCCATTTCACATTTTAAATCCATTTCACATTTTATGCCTTTAGTAAATTATCATTTGAAAATATTATTTTTTATTTTTATATGCCTGATCAAATTATTTGGTTTGGATTGAATGAGTAAGCTGTCTGATGAACTATCAGCTCTCCTTACTCAGGAGATCTCCTGTTGGAATCTCATCTGTCACTTATATGGTATCCACAGCTTTTCTCCCCACGTGGAAACGAAGGAAAAACGTCTTCATCAATCAACACAGGTCCTGGTTTCCATTTTCAAATCAACACATCTTTAAAATGCGCAGGATGATTTAATTTAGTAGTTTTTTTCTGCTCTCCAGTGTCTCTCCAGTTGTGTCCTGTTTTTGTACAATCTGAATAGTGTGTGACTGACTGTTCCTCATAATACCTCGTAATATTTTTCTCAGGGGCATTCTTTATTTTATGGTTTGTTTCTGAGATTAGAGAAATGTTAATTCGTGTTTTCCATTGCTGCAACAAATCACATCTCCATAAATTGATGGCTATACTAGCCACATGGCTTTTTGTCCTCCTGGCCCTGTACACTCGACCCATCTTGCACTTTGTTTTACCTTTGATAAAGTTCCAGTCCTTAGAAGATGAGTATTTACCTCCTGAAGAGGCAAATCTGGATGCCAAGATTTTGGTGAAATTATCATTACATCGGCTCCTGTGTTTACTAACCTTCCATTTCAATGCCATTTATTTGTATTTTCATCTTAGGTCTCAGATCATTTATAACAGTTTGCCAAAATATTTGTTTTCTGGTCTTTCTTGAATTTTTTGTTTTATCTACTGAAACTGTTCTGTCCTTGATTACATCCAGAGCAGTGTTCTTTTTTAACACTGTGGAGGTCACACCACAGCATGCTAGAATCAGTTCTCTGCTTCCCCTGGGTAAATTCCCTGGATTAAATTTGTGTTGTCTGGTTTGGCAGAAGCATCTTTACCCACTCAGTTATCTTACAGCATCCTCTTTCTTTCTTTCTTTCTTTCTTTTTCTTTTTCTTTTTCTTTTTTTTGTTGTTGTTGTTGTTTGATTGATTTTCAAGACAGGGTTCCTCTGTGTAGCCTTGGTTGTCCTGGACTCACTTTGTAGGACATGCTGGCTCAAACTAACAGAGATCCACTGCCTCTGCCTCCCGAGTGCTGGGATTAAAGACACGCACCACCATACCCAGCTTTTTTTTTTAGGTTTTTTGAGACAGGGTTTCTCTGTGTAACAGCTCTGGCTGTCCTAGACTCACTTTGTAGATCAGGCTGGCCTTGAACTCACAGAGATCCACCTCTTCTGCCTCTCCAGTGCTGGGATTAAAGGCATCCACTACCATGCCTGACTTTCTCTCTTTTTGTTTTTTTGACACAGAGTCTCACTATATAGTCTTGACTGGCTTTCAACTTGTCATGTATACCAGGCTAGCCCTGACTCACAGAGATCCACCTGCTTTTACTGTGATTAAAGGTGTGCACTACCAAGCACAGCTTGCTTACATGCTTTATTCTGCACGCTGACTTCTGACTGTTTGTGGCTGTATAGAGAATGATTCTGTGGGACTGGTGAGATGCTCAGCATTTGAATGCTCTGGCTGCTCTTGCAGAAAGGGCCAGGGCTCTGTCCCTAGTAACCCTCTAAGACTCCATGCAGGGGAATGTGATGCTCTCATCTACTTCAGTGGTCACTAGGCACAAACAGGACACAGACAAATCTTAAAAACCCTGGATTCTCAATCCCCTATACATTCATCAGGGAATACTAGTGATGTCTGCTATAGCCACAAATATATGTTGGCTGTCCATTTAGTAAACAGTACAATTATAGTGACAGTAGTTTATAAGCAACTGTTTCATATTGTAAATGGAATAGATTGATGTCAAAGTTACAGTGAACATGGCATCTTGGCTATTCCTGTAACTGACTATATATATGTGTGTGTGTGTGTATACACACACACACACACACACACACACACACACACACACACACTAAGTGTTCTTGCTGTGCTGAAAATCTGGACGTTATTAAATTTTGCTCTCTTGGCAGCTGGTGTGGACGCCACTACTGGCAGCCTATAGCATTGGCCTGCAGAACTGTGATGACACAGAGGTGGCCTCCCTGTGTTTGGAAGGCATCAGGTGTGCAGTCCGCATTGCCTGCATCTTTGGAATGCAGGTAGGTAGAAGTGAGCAGGGTTCCAGAGATACCATGGTGTTTTTTTTTTTTAGATTGTTAAGCTTTGAAACTACCAGGAGTTTCCAGATGACTGAATGTTTAGGAAACTACTTAGTCATTCCCACTAAGAAACAACCCATGGCTTTTGGTAACAGTGGGTTTAGTGGGGAGAATACTGGGAGTCCAGAATGAAACTAGCTACTGGACTAGCAGTGATAAAATGGCCTCTTCATCCACCTGCCTGATTTACCTGCCCTGATGCTTAAGTGTCTGGCCTAACTCCCTAGTAAAGCATGGTGTGATCAGCTGGCTGGCAGCCCCCAGTTCTATCCTCTGCATTCCCACAGTGGCTGCTGCTTTTTATAACCATTTTGATTTCCCTATTTCCTACCCTTCTCTGAGGAAGCAGATGGTTGGATACAACATTGATGTATCTATAAACCCATAAACATTTGAATCTTGAAACCCTGAACAAATCAAAGCAGTCTTCAGTCTGTTGTGCAGTCACAAGGTTGGTGTCCGCTCCACACCTTGCTTCTAAGTCAGTAAGAATCTGCCCACTAGTTTGCTCAGAAAGCTTCAGTCTTCTGTCCCCACCCATTTTCTTTTGTTCCAAGACCTGAGGTTCTGGAGCTGGAAGTCAGGGTTTCAGAGCCCACTCTGGTACTTCTCCAGCCTGGTGGTGTTGGCCTCCTAACTCAAAGGCATGGCTTGTCTCTTCGTTTATACTCACCTTTAGGATTACTGCAAATATTTGCACTTATTTAACAGTCTTGGGATCCAGCAGAGAGATTAGGACACAGGATAGATAGACAGTGTATGTTGAAGTCACTGCAGAGAGCTAGTACGCATTCCCAAAAGCCTACTATGTACATTTGGAAGTAGCAGAAAAGCTCAGTGTACCATTCTGCCACATGAGTGCCACACTGCGGGTGGAGTCACAGTGCTCTCTTGGCCTCTCTTTCAGCTGGAACGAGATGCCTATGTTCAGGCCCTTGCTCGGTTCTCCCTGCTGACAGCCAGCTCCAGTATCACAGAAATGAAGCAGAAAAACATCGACACCATAAAGACGCTCATCACTGTGGCTCACACTGATGGCAACTACCTTGGCAACTCTTGGCATGAGGTGTGCGTCTCTGCCTTTTCTCAGGATGACTGTAGGCCTCTTAGTCTTTTCATCTCCTGCTCAGCTCTGTTGTTGATAAAGTTAAGCCTTCCTTTACCTCCTGAATCTGAAAGTTGTCATGCCCTCTTTACACTGATGACAGAGAACAAATCAGCAGTCGCATGGCATTGCTGCACGGCATCATGACAGACAGCAGTGAGCACAGCTTGGGGTGGTGCTGAGAATGTGATCAGAGAGGTTTAAGAAATTTTTCTTAATAAGGGGAACACATTTGGTCAGGCTGAAGAAATTAGCTGGCAGGGAAATAGCATTCTAGATATAAAGAACAAGGCTGGAGAGATGGCTCAGAGGTTAAGAACACTGTCTGTTCTCCCAAAGGTCATGAGTTCAGTTCCCAGCAATCACATGATGACTCACAACCATCTATACTGAGAGCTGGTGCCCTCTTCTGGCCTGCAGGTGTTACATGCAGGCAGAACACTGTATACATAATAAATACATAGATATAAAGAACAGAAATGCAAAGACCCCAGGGCAAGATGAGAGGTGTCAAAGTAAAGGAACATGCAGAAGCCAGGGAGGCTATGTGCAGCTGAGGAAGAGAGTGGACGGGGAGGTTGGGAACAGAAACTGGGTTCAACCACATGGATTTCATGGCGTGGGAAGTGAGCCCTGCTCCACTCAGTGAAGTTTGCAGATACACACAGACACATATTGTTGTATGTGTGTAACCCAGCTGTACCAATTCTTCTGTTTATTGTTCACTTTTGTTGTTGTTGTTTGTTTGTTTTTGACACAAGGTTTCTCTATATAGCCCTGGCTGGCCTGGAACTCATTGTGTAGTCCAGGTTGGCCTATAAATCAGAGATCCACCTGCCTCTGCCTCCTTAGTGTGGGATTAAAGGTGTGTTCCACCACTGTCCAACTCTGTTTTATTTTTAGTGTAAAAAACTGTACATACCAGGAAACGGTGAGGACTGAGGACTCCAGAACCCTCCTTCTGGCTATAAAGCAAGCTTCGCTTCTCACACCTTCTTTTTCTTAGATCTTGAAATGCATCAGCCAACTGGAGCTTGCTCAGCTAATAGGAACTGGGGTGAAGACTCGCTACCTGTCTGGCTCCGGGCGGGAAAGAGAAGGGAGCCTGAAGGGCCACACACTGGCAGGAGAAGAATTCATGGGCCTTGGCCTCGGTAAGACACTAGGCCCAGCTGGCCAGCAAAGACACAAATTAGCAGTGATGAAGCTCTTCTTGTCAGATCAGCACTGCATCTGCTCTTCCTTCCTGTGCAGCTGACCATGCCCATGAATTCCGTGGGCATGCTGCCTCAGCTGCCTTGTGATTGAGTACAAGTGTCTGTTTCCCAGCATGAGCAGAGTGTTTCCCTGTTCCTTCTCCACCTGGGGTCATGCTGAGGCCACCTGCAGCAGGGGCTTCACTGTCCTACCTGTGTCTCTACTTTGGAATGGTTGGATCCTGACCATATTTCACCCATGATCCTAGAGTAAATAGTTGTTCCTATCTCTGCTTTGAGTTGAAGGGACTCTGGTCAGGGATGTAATAATAATAGTCAACATGGCAAGCAATTGTGCCAGGCCACATTCACCCAGTTTATATATTTTAGCTCATTTGATCCTCAAAATGATCCAATGACGTGAGGATTGTTACCTGCCCATTGTGTGTAACTGAGAAAACGGAAGCACAGAGCAAGTGACTCGATAGAGTCCATGGCAGGGAGGTGGCCAAGGTTGCTGGGTCCACGTGCAGTGCAGCAGCACGGTGCAGCCAGTGCAGTTCAAGCTCTGGGGAATAGGGCCGGTAGCAGCACCTGCTTCTCATGTGCTCTGGGGGAAGCTGCAGTGAAATCCTGCACAGCCACGAGAGCTAGACATTGTGTTCTTGGAGCCCTTGGCCGCTCACTTGATTTGAGTTTGTTTTCCTAAGCATTGGGAGATTGTCTACAAGCAAGAGAGTCTATAGCAAGATGTATTTTAAACCCAGCACGTAAGCGTGTTACTCTTTCAGCTGTGGAGCTGTGTTTGCTCTTGGCTTTCTTTCATTTGCACCCTCCTCCATTTTCGTCCTTTGTATTTGTCTGAGGCAAACAATGCTTCCTATTGTTTGTGAGCTTTGATTTTTTGAGGCAAAGTTTCCTGTAGGCCATGCTGGCTTCAAACTTACTATGTAGCAGAGGCTGGCCTTGAACTTCTGATCCTCGTGGCTCTGCCTTGTGGGTACTAGGAATCTAGGTGTGCACCATATGCTTGATCTAGGAACTGATGGTGTTTGGAGTTCTGTGATGTTGTGCATTGTGCTTTAGGTAATCTGGTGAGTGGTGGTGTGGATAGAAGACAGATGGCCAGCTTCCAGGAGTCTGTCGGTGAAACCAGCTCACAGAGTGTGGTGGTCGCAGTGGACAGGTAATGATTTTGTTCTCCAGTGATGCACCACCCTCATCTGGCATCATTTATTAGCTTCTGGGTGTGGTGATTTTTAATCTGTTTAACTATTAATGTTTTCTCTCTGCCTTTTCTGAGTACTTGAGACATTTCAATTTCCTCCCTAGAATTTTCACTGGCTCTACCAGACTGGATGGAAATGCAATAGGTATGCATCCAACTTTTGTGACAACCATATGTGCCTCCCATTGTTTGTGTGTGAATCTCACTGTGTGTTGCTGTCTCTGCCCTGTCTGTAGTTGACTTTGTCCGCTGGCTGTGTGCTGTGTCCATGGATGAGCTGGCTTCGCCCCATCATCCTCGCATGTTCAGCCTGCAGAAGATTGTGGAGATATCGTACTACAACATGAACCGGATCCGGCTGCAGTGGTCTCGGATATGGCATGTCATTGGAGATCACTTCAATAAGGTGACTGCTCCCATCTCGAGGCCACTTTAATGGCAGCTGAAAGGAGCAGGCGTGACATTCAAGAAGGAAGTAATGTTGGGTGGTGGTGGCGCACGCCTTTAATCCCAGCACTCGGGAGGCAGAGGCAGGCAGATCTCTTGAGAGTTCTAGGCCAGCTTGGTCTACAAAACGAATCCAGAACAGCCAAGGTTACACAGAGAAACCCTTTCTCAAACCCACCACCCCACCAAAAAAAAAAAAAAAAAAAAGAAGTAATACAAAGTGTAGGTCTCATTTGGGAGGTTTGCCATCAATTCATTTTTTTCCTGTGAAATCAAGGACTAACCCATGTCCAGGTCAGGCTAATAGTACACATGTTGTTGTGGTGCCTGGACGAACCTACCGCTACTCAGATGCGTGGGAAATCCTACAGTCCCTCCTAGAGACCCATAGTGAAGCCGTGCTCGTACACCATTCAGAGTCAGAGCTTCTTATGCGCAGGCCCCCAGTGCCAGCCTTCTTCCACAACCTTGTTGGAAAATTGTCATTTGTTCGTAAGTCAGAGACAAGCCAAAGACATCCGGAACAAACAGGCATTCTAAAACAGACAGCTGCTGGAGTGAGCAAGCCATGGCTTCCTTTGTCCACTTAAGATTTCATCCTATTCCGAGGGCTAGAGATAGGGCTCTGCCTCCAGTGCCTGCCATGCATGAGCACCTGCGTTTGATCCCTGGAACCCACAGGAAAGCTGGACTACCAGTGCATATCTGTGGCCAAGACAAGCTCCTTAGAGCTCATTGGCCAGCCCTTCTAGCCAACCAGTGGGCGCAGGGTTGGTGAGCAACCTGTCTCACACAATAAGATGGAAAACAATAGAGACACCCAATTTCAACATCTTGCCTCCACACTCACTGAACACACATGAATATATATATACCACATACATACCAAAATATAAGTACTTAAAAGAAAGAAAAAGCACATTCCAGCACACATGCCAGTGTGCACACCTGTAATCCCAGCCCAGGAAGGAGGCTGGAGGCTTGCTGGTCTTCCACTGTGACGCTTGCACAACACTGGACAAGTCTCAGCCAAGAAGTAGCATTTTCTGTCTTTCTAGATGTACCTGCCAGAGTGATTGCAGGTGGGCTGCCTGCCTTTATGTAGAGCCCTATACCCACAATTGTTCCTCTGACCTGCTTTTCACTTCCTGTTCTGCTAGGTTGGCTGTAACCCCAATGAAGATGTGGCCATCTTTGCTGTTGACTCACTGCGGCAACTCTCTATGAAGTTTCTGGAGAAGGGAGAATTAGCCAATTTCCGATTTCAGAAGGATTTTCTGAGACCGTTTGAGCATATTATGAAGAAAAACAGGTAATAATATATTATTGTAAAGGCCCTTGGTCACATTCCCTATTGGTGGCTAAAAGTCTATCCTACCACTAACCACATGATGAATTTTCTTCTCCCTTCTTGGTGGTAGGCTGAAGAACCGGGTTAAAAACTCCCTTAATCAATAAATAGTTCACGTGCTTGGCATTAGCTTAGCCCTTGCTTAGACTGTCTGACACTCCCCCCCCAACACACACACACACACACACACACACACACACACACACGCATGTATATGTGTGTACATGTATAAGTATTTATACATTCACATCTCCAATAAGTTTGAAAATTCTGTGTGGGAAAATAGCCAGGAATTCTATTTTATGTGGTTTTGAAATCACTATTTGGGCAGTCAGCCCATCTTTGCTTCAGGTTGCATCTTTGCTTTGTGGGCTTTCTCTTTGCCTTCTTTGAATCACTGCTATGTGGTCAGTGAACATGGGCCTGTGCAGCCTGTTTCTTCTCACTTGTAAGAGAACAGAGTTTCCTCATGACTGTGTGGCTTCCTAGCTTTGCAAGTGTGTAAGTGCGCCTGTCACAAGTATTCAGGTAATACTGTGTCTAACCTTGCTGCTATGGCAGGGATTGGGCCAGCTATCCTATTATCATGTATAATGAAATTTAAAATATTAGCTGGGCATGGTGGCACACGCCTTTAATCCCTGTACTTGGGAGGCAGAGGCAGGCTGATTGCTGTGAATTCGAGGCCAGCCTGGTCTACAAAGCAAGTCCAGGACAGCCATGGCTACACAGAGAAACCCTGTCTCGAAAAACCAAACATTATCATCATCATCATCATCAAAACTTTAAATTCCATGTGTATAGTCTTATTTATATTGTGTATTTAACATAAACATTTACTCTGCCTCAAAAGAGGATTGACTTAAGGATTTGGTGACTGATTTGGTAACTGAAATGAAGGCCAGGCAGAAAAGCTGACAGAGTGGCTTCAGCCACAGGCTGAACAAGAAGTCAGAGATAGGCAGTGCCAGCTCTGGCTCCACAGCCCAAAGCCTTATAAATCCAGATTTGTCCAGTCCGTAGTTTTTCCAAACAGAGCAGCACTTTCTCTTTAACCCTATGGCTTCATGATTGTAGGGTGGTCTCTCTGATTCCAGAGTGGAATAGGAAGAGGAGCTGAGCCTGAGTGAATATGTGCCTTACAACAGGGTTTTCTAATGTCCTGCCTGAAAGGCAGAGCGTCTCTTATCTTCCCACTCTCCCACCTCTTGCCTAGGTCCCCGACCATCCGGGACATGGTGATCCGCTGCATCGCCCAGATGGTGAGCTCCCAGGCAGCCAACATCCGCTCCGGCTGGAAGAACATCTTTGCTGTGTTCCACCAGGCCGCCTCTGACCATGATGGGAACATTGTGGAGCTGGCCTTCCAAACCACTGGCCACATCGTCTGTAAGTGTCTCAGTTCTCTCCTGTCTGACAGCCCATTTGAAATCTAGTAGCTGACCCCTTCTTAGCTGTCCATCTTACTGTGATGGGATAAACATGCTGGGCAGGGTTGAAAGTACTTGACATGTGTTCATCTTTTGTTTTCTTTTTTCTTTTTTTTTTTTTTTTAAATAACTTTTATTTAGTTTTATTTTATGTGCATTGGTATGTAGGTATCAGATGCCTTGGGATTGGAGTTACAAACAGTTGTGAGCTGCCATTTGGGTGCTGGGAATTGAACCCAGGTCCTTTAGAAGAGCAGATAGTGCTCTTAACCACTGAGCCATCTCTCCAGCCCCTTGTTTTATTTTCGAGAGAGGGTTTCTCTGTGTAGTCCTGGCTGTCCTGGACCTCTCTCTCTGTAGACCAGACTGGCCTCAAACTCACAGAGATCCACCTGCCTCTTCCCAAGTGCTGAGATTAAAGGTGTGCGCCACTATACCCAGCCTGGCATGTGTTCATCTTTACAACAGTCCAGTGAATGAGATATAGTCAGTTTTCAATCCTGGCAAGTCCCATGTCTGAAGCTGCCAGCTCACTACAATGCAGACCTAACCTCCAACCCCTCTCTCTCTGCTTTTGTGGTCTTTTGCCAACACATGGGTATGTGGAGCAGCAGAAAACCCAAGGACACTCTGAGCTGAGGTAAACAAGGCGGTGCTCCCATCAGAGCAAGCTGCCAGTCTGCCAGGTGCCACAGTTTTCACCTTCTCCTGCTTTCTGTGGTGGTTTCACTTTGAAAGTGGCCCAGAGCATGGTGCTGAGTCCAGTCTTGTACAGAAAAACAAGCTGGCTGCAGGCAGGAGTTCCGGTGCTGTTGGCTCTTGGTTCGGTGCTGATGCCTTCACAGTACCTGTTACATAAGGCATCAAGAACACAGCCAAAGCGGCTCGTGGTCACTGGTTGATGAGAACGTGCCAGGCTCACAGGAAGCTTCTGTTTCCCCTGGGAGCAGATGTTTAGTGCTCCATACTTGTGTTCATGGACATTGTAAACAGAACTACTGTGAGTAACCTTTGTTTCCTCCATTTTATCAAAGAGGAAGCTGAGGCATGGGAGAAGTATAACAGCTATGAGAAGCCTTCATCAGAGGCCCTGGCATGATTAGATTCATGAAGGCAGTTGTCCCTGACCTCCATTTCCAAACCCTGCTGCCTTATGTCTCCCCAGCAACCATCTTCCAGCACCACTTCCCTGCAGCCATTGACTCCTTCCAGGATGCTGTGAAGTGCTTGTCGGAGTTCGCCTGCAACGCTGCTTTCCCTGACACCAGCATGGAGGCCATCCGTCTCATCCGCTTCTGTGGGAAATATGTCTCAGAGAGGCCTCGGGTGTGTCTCCCTTCCTTGCTTCTGTGGGTGGGAACAAAACCCTTGCTACTGACAAGACCCTTCCCACAGTATGTTAGGAAAGTGTGCCCAAGGCCAGGCAGTGGTGGCAAGCACCTGTAATCCCAGCACTCAGCAGGCAGAGGCAGGTGGATCTCTGAGGCCAGCCTGGTCTACAGAGTGAATTCCAGGTTGGCTAGGCTGCACAGAGAAACCCTGCCGGAGGGGTGTGGGTGTGTGTGTGTGTGTGTGTGTGTGTGTGTGTGTGTGTGTGTGTGTGTGTGTGTGTGTGTGTGTATCCATTTCAGATGGTGCCATCACTGGGGCACAACTTTTCCTTATTGTGTAGATATGGGAGTATTGGCATTTATTCATACTGATGGGTTTTGGTCTTAATGATAGCTAACATTTCTTTGTTTACTTTACATTCTATCTCTTTTTTTGTGCATGGGTGCATGTTGTGCGTGTGTATGTTTGTGTATGTTGGGGGTAGGTGTCATAGCGTATGTGTGGAGATCAGAGGACAATCTACAGGAGTCTGTTTTCTCCAACCATCTATGTCCTGGGGCTTGAACTCAAATCATCAGACTCTGTAGCCCTCACTCAGGGCTATAGGGTCATGGGGATAACACCTCCAGAGGGCAGGTGAGCAGCGCTCTCCGGCTCTAGGATTTTCCCTTCTATGCTGCTGAGCAGAGAATTTGGGGAGATTGTCTGGAGCCTCGGTTGCCTGTTTGATTCCTACTGCTTGTTTAGGCTGTATCTGAGAAGTGGTTTCCATTGCAGGTACTGCAAGAGTACACAAGCGATGACATGAATGTGGCTCCTGGTGACAGGGTCTGGGTCAGAGGCTGGTTTCCCATCTTGTTTGAGCTCTCCTGCATCATTAACAGATGCAAGTTAGATGTGCGCACAAGGTAACTGGGGCCCCAGGGTGCCTGGACCACAGCTTCTCTCCCTCCCCATCTCAGTTGTGGTGTTTTCTTCCCTACCTGCTCCCCTGGTTTTCCTCCAGAGGACTCACCGTCATGTTCGAGATCATGAAGAGCTATGGCCACACCTTTGCAAAGCACTGGTGGCAGGACCTGTTCAGGATTGTGTTTCGCATTTTTGACAACATGAAACTCCCTGAACAACAGTCAGAGGTAGGTGATGGCTACAGCATTGCCTGTGAGTGGATGTGATGGGGCCCAAGGCCTGGCTGGCCTTCCTGGGGTTGTGCTGCCAAATAACGGGTTTGAAAACACAGAACCAGTCAAGGTGCCTTTACAAGTGGACAAAAAGACTGTCCCTCCTAGACCAGTGTCAGCTGCTGCTGGGAGATCCCTTTCTGGGGAAAGAGAGAGGAAATAACTCATGGTTTGTCCACCTGGGCCTGGCACGGCCTGCCAGCTCTGCAGGCTCATGGCTGCTTGTCTGTGTTGTTTCATAGTACCATCTGGTCCCTAAGAACTCACAGTAGAGGGATAACTGGGACAGCATGGACAAGACAAACACTCCCTCCTCCTCTTTTTTTTTTTTTTTTTTTTTGTTTTATTTTTAAGATTTATTTATTTTTTGTATTAGTAAATTAGAGTGTTCTGCCTGCATTAAACACCTGCATTCCAGAAGAGGGCACCAGATCTCATTATAGATGGTTGTGAGCCACCATGTGGTTGCTGGGACTTGAACTCAGGACCTTTGGAAGAGCAAGCAGTGCTTGTAACCTCTGAGCTATCTCTCTAGTCCCTAGTATGGAACTTTTTTCTTTTTCTTTTTTCTTTTCGAGACAGAGTTTCTCTGTTTAGCTCTGGTTGTTCTGGAACTCACTCTATAGACCGACCAGGCTGGCTCAAACTCACAGACATCTGCCTACTTCTGCCTCCCAAGTGCTGGGATTAAAGGTGTGTGCCACCATTATGCCTGAAAGGCCCTTTTTTAAAGTATTGTTTCAGGAACATCATTTCTCCCTCACCCCAGCATAAAAATAGTAAGTGCTTAATATGAAATATCTGGATACACAGAGTTTACCCCTCTATCACATAGACACTGAAAATACCACTATGTTGTGTTTTCTTGAACATAGTTTATATGGTTGAGCATAGAATCTTGTCCTATTCTTTAATCTTAGAGTAAATTTTTTCCTTATCATAAAACAGATACAGATACATTTTAGAAAAATACTTGGCTAGCATGCAGGAAATACGTGACATACGTGTGTAAATCCAGCTCCAGGGACCTGTGGTCTGTGACTGAGGGAGACCTCCTCCCCCTATATATGCTCTTAGAATATCGTCTCTTCTTGGTAACTTGCTATCCTTCCTCTGAGTGCCACCAGGTCTCCCCATCCAGGGGACGTGGTCAGAAAAGGGGCACCAGAGTTCGTGTAAGAGTCAGATCTCACTCTCCACTCAACGGTGGAGAATATCCTGTTCGTCGGCTAGGTCTTGGTAGGGGTTCGAAGCTTACTGCCTATATTCTCCTTGGCTGGTGCCTTAGTTTGAGGAGGACCCCAGGATCCAGATCTGCCTGTCATAAAGTTCTTCTTGTAGGTTTCCAGGACCCTGTGGGTCCTACTATTTCCCCTTTCTTCCATGCTACTCTTGCCTAAAGTCTCAATCGGATATCCTCTCCTCTGACCCACTTTCTTGGTAAGTAAAGATTTTCATGGTACGTATCCCTTGGACTAGTGTTTTGATATAAGTGAGTATATACCGTTTGTCTCTTTTTGCTTCTGGGTGAACTCACTCATTATGATAATTTCTAGATCAATCCATTTGTCCACAAATTTCAGGAATTCCTCGTTTTTAATAGCTGAGTAGTATTCCATCGTGTAAATATACCACAGTTTCTTAGTCCATTCTTCTACTGAGGGACACTTAGGCTGTTTCCATGTTCTGGCTATTATGTATAAAGCAGCTATGAACATGGTTGAGCATATGTCCCTGTTGTGTGGTAGGGCATTTTCTGGGTATATTCCAAGGAGTGGGATAGCTGGGTCTTGAGGAAGCCCTATTCCCATTTTTCTGAGAAAGCACCAGATAGCTTTCCAAAGAGGTTGTACTAGTTTGCATTCCCACCAGCAATGAAGGAGTGTTCCTCTGTCCCCACATCCTCGCCAGCATGTGGTGTCATTTGAGTTTTTGATCTTAGCCATTCTGATGGGTGTAAGATGGAATCTCAGCGTCGTTTTGATTTACATTTCTCTAATGACTAACGAGGATGAGCATTTCTTTAAGTGTTTCTCGGCCATTTGATATTCCTCTGTTGAGAATTCTCTGTTAAGTTCCAAGCCCCATTTCGCAATTGGGTTGTTTGGTTTTGTGGTGTTTAATTTCTTGAGTTCTTTATATATTTTGGATATTAAACCTTTGTCAGATGAAGGGTTGGTGAAGATCTTTTCCCATTCTGTAGGCTGTCGCTTTGTTCTCTTGACAGTGTCTCACGGCAGAGGTTCTTATTGGCTAGTGAGGCTGCCTGTTTCCTGCCACCACGGATCACATGATTTTCCTGTTACCAACTGGCAGTGGCGGCTTCTTCTTCTTCTTCTCCTCCTCCTCCTCTTCCTCCTCCTTCTTAATTTATTTATTTTTATTTTTTATTTTTGCTTTTCCAGACAGGGTTTCTCTGTGTAGCCTTGGCTGTCCTGGACTCATATAGACCAGGCTGGCCTCAAACTCACAGCAGTCTACCTGCCTCTGCCTCCTGAGTGCTGAGTGTTCGAACTGGCTTTTTGCCATGTGTTATTTGCCTTTTACTTGTTGGTTCCTTTTCTCTTTGTTTGTTGGGGGGGTGGGTCTGAGTATTTTTGGTTGCTGTTTTGTTTATTTTTATATTTTTTGAGACAAGGTCTCATTCTCTAGCCTAGACTGGCCTGGAAATCACTTTGTAATCATTGTTTTTTCATCATTATCTTTATTTTATTTTTTACTTAGTTTTGTGTGTGTGTGTGTGTGTGTGTGTGTGTGTGTGTGTGTGTGTGTGTGTTTAAATGTGTTTTTTTGGGGGGGAGGCTGCTGTTGAGACAGGTTTGGTTTTTTTATTTTTCTTGTTTGTGTGTGTTTGTGTTTTGAGGGTTTTTTTTGGTTTGGTTTGGTTTTTTGAGACAGGGTTTCTCTGTGTAGCCTTGGCTGTCCTGGACTCACTTTGTACAGCAGGCTGGCCTCGAACTCACATCAATCTGCCTGCCTCTGCCTCCCAGGTGCTGGGATTAAAGGTGTGCACCACTGTGCCCAGCTTAAAATTCTTCTCATACACTGTATTTTTATTGTTTCTCTTTCTCTTTTAAAAAACACACAAAAATGAAATCAAAACAAGCAAAAGACCAATAAGACAAACAAATAAAACAAAACACAAAGTCCACCAAAACCCCATGGAGTTCATTCCTATACTGAAGTGTGGCTCCCATACAAAGTGTGACTCCAGGGAAGAAGTCTGATTTCTGCTTTCCCAGCAGCTGTCAATTATAAATGGTCGGGTGGGACCATGTTCACCTACATCTGTGCAGATCTTTACTTAAGCTCTTAAATTACCAGGTCTGCCAGGTGTGGTGGTACACACCTTTAATCCCAGCACTTGGGAGGCAGAGGCAGGCGGATCGCTGTGAGTTCGAGGTCAGATTGGTCTACAAAGCAAGTCCAGGATAGCCAAGGATACACAGAGAGACCCTGTCTCAAAAATGGAAAAAAAGAAAAAGAAAAGAAAAGTATCAGGTCTTCTAGTGTCTGGCTTTTACTTTGAAAACTCTGTTTAGTGACACTTCCTCTTTTTGTGCCTTTGTAAGCATTTTTATTATATTTCTTTGATACTTTTATGCAATAATTTTTAAAAACTCTGTGTGTGTGTGTGTGTGTGTGTGTGTATAGCATATTAGGTGACCTCCTCTTTCACACTCCATGTCTTACTTTGAGGCAAGGTCTCTTGGTGAATGTGAGGCTCACATTTTCTCCATTTGGCAAACCTCAGTGATCATAATTGACTTCACCCCTTCCCCCAGAAAAAGGATTACAGAGGGATCTGGGACACCCAGCTTGTTACATGGGTCTGGGATCTGAAATTCCAGTCCTCATGATTGCGCAGCAAGTGCTCTTAACTGCCGAGCCATCTCCCTCATCTTCCTCTGCTCACACGTCTGACTGTCCCTGGAGAGTCAGGTGGAGGGAGTGGTCTCACTGCGTGGCTGTGGGCAACTTTGAGATGTTGATATGTACTGCTAAAAGAAGGTCTAGCTTACAAGAGTCGCCACCTCCCGCAGAGAGCTTGGTTTCAAGATTCAGCTTCTTTTTTTCCACCAGAAATCAGAGTGGATGACGACCACCTGCAACCACGCGCTGTATGCTATCTGTGACGTGTTCACGCAGTTCTACGAGGCTCTGAATGAAGTGCTTCTCTCAGATGTGTTTGCACAGCTGCAGTGGTGCGTGAAACAAGGTACTCAGTAAGCCTGGGCAGGGCCAGCACTCCTCTTACACAGTCTTAATGAAAAATAAAATTTCTGTCTATAAAAGTATTAATGTAATGCTAAGGGACACTGCGATTTAATCTACTAGTCCCTTCCCTGGTTGGTTTATCTAGCACATTTTAAAGATATTTTTTGTTTTAAAAGGCCAGTTTTGTTTTAAAAGGTGAGATACACTTTTGTGCTTCCAAGTTTTTAATTAATGAGTTTATTTTATATCCTGACCACAGTTTCCCCTCCTTCCTCTACTCACAATCCATGTGTCCTGTTCTGTCCCATATCCAACCCCCCATACCTCCCCAATTTTAAGTTTTATGTGTTTGTAATTTTTTTGTAGTAAAATGTATTTAAAGTACTTTTGGAGTCAAGGTTAACAGCTTCATCAGTGGACATCTTTTAGTGTGAATAGTTATGTGTTCCTGTTAGTGTGTATTGGAGAAGGACTGGGATGCCCTGGGGGCTGGAGAGATGGCTCAGAGTTCAATTCCCAGCAGCCACACGGTGGCTCATAACATCTATAATGAGATCTGCCCTCTTCTGGTCTGTAGGCAAAATACTGTATACATAATTAATAAAGATAGACAGACAGACAGACAGACAGACAGACAGACAGACAGATCTTTAAAAAAAAAAAAAGATCAGGATCCCATTTTGCCCTAAGACAAAGTAAATTCAGTTAAGATTTTTGAAAAGTGACTCCCTTTTTTTTTTTCTTTTTTGGCTTTTTGTGACAGGGTCTCTCTGTGTAGCCTGGTTGTCCTGAAACATGCTCTGTAGACCAGACTAGCCTTGAACGAACATTTGCCTGCCTCTGTATCCCAGATGCTGGGGTTAAAGGTGTGTATTAGCATACCTGCCTGGCAAAAAATGTATTCCATTTTAAAGTAAGCGGTGAACAATTATAGTATTTTGATGGCAAAAATTGGAAAGGTAGTCAGTGATTAAATCAGAAACACTGCTTTTAATGTATCTTATGCCATTTCCTGTAGTTGAGCCAGTTAAAGTAGCAAAACACTGACCTTTGTCTATCTATACCAGAAAACTGACTGAACCACGCTTCTTTAAAAACTTTTTTTATGTGCCTGGATGTGCTTCCTACATGTATGTCTGTGCACTATGTGTGTGCCGAATGTCCATGAAGGTTAGAAGAGAGCTCCTGGGACAGAGTTACAGTGGTTGTGAGCCACCATGCGCATGCTAGGAATTGAATCCAGGTGTTCTGGAAGAGCAGCAGTGCTCTTAACGGCTGAGCCAGCGCTCCAGCCACAATTTGTGTCTTTTAATGGCATACTTCAGCTATAATATTTTGAATCTCTATAGCCTGGTTTCATTAAAGTTAAAAACCTCCAACTATAATCCCCACCTCATACTGTCAGATACTGGATCCGTCAACTCAGATCTCGTTTGGTTGGTATTAGGACAACAGTTAAAGTTTAATAACAGGCGCTGTTCAATTTTGCAGATAATGAGCAGTTGGCCCGATCAGGTACAAATTGCTTAGAGAACCTAGTGATATCCAATGGAGAGAAGTTCAGCCCTGCTGTCTGGGACGAAACCTGCAATTGCATGCTGGATATTTTCAAAACCACCATCCCACATGTGTGAGTGCTAAGGCGATGATTACCTAGTGTCTGTGTGTCCAGGGGACATTGCCAGGCGCCCAGGTGCAGCTAATGCTCATCTTTGTCTTCTGTCCTGTTCCCTTAAGTTTGCTGACATGGAGACCTGCGGGAATGGAGGAAGAGACATCAGACAAACATTTGGTAAGTTCCTTTATGCTCTTCTCATAGCCTGATAAGGTAGTCAGCCTAGGCTAACAAGATGGCTCAGGGGTAAAGGTGCTTGCAACCAAGCCTAATGACCTGAGTTCAGTGCCTAGACCTGCATGGTAGAGGGAGGGAACTAACTCCTACAGGGTTGTCCTCTGACCCCCACAGACACACCCTGGCACACAGGCCCCTTTTCTGCACGACAACACATAAAATCAGCAAATAAGATGTAATTCAAAACATTAGTTAGCCTATATGTTTTGAAGCTTTCTTATGCCGGGCAGTGGTAGCACAGGCCTTTAATCCCAGCACTCGGGAAGCAGAGGCAGGCGGCTCGCTGTGAGTTCAAGGCCAGCCTGGTCTACAAAGTGAGTCCAGGACAGCCAAGACTACACAGAGAAACCTTGCCTCAAAAAACTGAAAAAAAAAAAAAAAAGAATGAAGCTTTTTTATGGGAGTGAAAAAGTTTACAGCCTAAAAGTAACATGCCTTCTGGGTGTAATGGTGTATGCCTTTGATCCCAGCACTTAGGGCAAAGTTAGGAAGATCTCAGAGTTCCAGGCTAGCCAGCGGATACATAGTGAGCCTCTGTGCCCCCCAGAAAGAATTATTGTAGGCCTTTATCATTTTCTACAAAGTACAGAAAACAGTTTTGTTGTTGTGGTTGTTGTTTTTCGAGACAGGATCTCTCTGTGTAGCCGTGTGTGTGTGTGTGTGTGTGTGTGTGTGTGTGTGTGTGTGTGTGTAGATTTGTGCATATAAGTGCAGTGTCCACTGTGGTCAGAAAAAGGCATTGGATCCCAAGAGGTTCAAAAAAGCTGGAATCACAGGAGGTTGTAAAGCCACCTGACATGGATGCTGGAAATCAAACTCTGCTCCTCTGCAAGAACAGTCACTACTCTTAACCCCTAACCCATCTTTTCAGCCTCAAAAGTTCTAATTTAAATCTCTCTTAAAAATTCTTTTACTACTTCTGCAGGAAGGTATGCAAATTTGAGAATTAGTCATTTGCATTCCCAAGTAAAGTAAAGATTTAAAAATAACCACTAGATTTTAAAAGGACTTGGGGCTTGAGCATGAAGCTGAATAAAGTCAAAGTTTATTCAATTTTTTAAAAGTGTGTGTGTGTGTGTTAACCAGACAACTTAGAGGAGTTGGTTCTCTGCTTCATCGTGTGGATTCCAGGGATGAACTCAGTTATCAAACATAGTGGCAAATGCTTTACCTGCTGAGCCATCTTACTGGTCCAAGAGTTTATTCCGTTTAAAGCATGGTATTTAAACATCTTCTGGTTTTGCTGAACATGATGGTGCTCACCTTTAATCCCAGCACTCAGGAGGCAAAGCAGGTGGGTTTCTGTGAGTTCAAGCCCAGCCTAATAGATAGAGTAAGTTCTAGGACGGCCAGAGCTACATAAGGGAACCTTGTCTCCAAAATCTAAAAATAAATGAAACATTTTCTTCTTTTTAAACTCTCTCTCTCTCTCCCTGCCTCCCTCCCTCCTTCTCTTTCTCTGTGTCTATTGCTCTCTCTTCCTCTCCCTGCCGTGTGTGTGTGTGTGTGTGTGTGTGTGTGTGTGTGTGTGTGTGTGTGTGTAAAAGAGAGACACAGACAGATGTGAGAGAGAGAGCATGCCTGCTGTGGCACACATGTCGGGGTGAAGAGAAATTTTGCAGGAGTAAGTTCTTTGCTTCTATCACCTGGGTCTTGGGAATCAGATCTGGGTCATGGGGTTTAGCAGTAAGCACCTTTACCTGCTCTGTGATCTTGTTGGCCCTTTGTTTTTAAATTTTCATTTTAATATCAGTAGAAAAAAACCAGCTACAACATTACTGACTTAATTTTAGATTTTGCCTAACTAAAAATTTTGTTACACTCAGACCTGGTAATAGTGGCACATGCCTTTAATCCCAGCACTCCAGAGGCAGAGGCAGGCAGCTCTGTGAATTCAAAGCCAGCCTGGTCTATAGAATGAGTTCCAGGACAGCCAAAGCTGTCTGAGAAAACACAGAGAAACTCTGTTTTAAAAAACAAACAATAAACAAAAAACAAAAAAGAAATCTGTCACACTTATCATTATAATGTGTATTTTAACTAAATTTAACATAGGCCATTGGTGTTATGAGTCATATCACTGCTGGGCACTGAAGAAAAGCAAGCATTGTATTTTTTTTTTTCCTGGTTTACATTAGGATATGGATCTGGACCGCCAGTCTTTAAGCAGCATTGACAGAAATGCCTCGGAGAGAGGACAGAGCCAGATCTCCAACCCTACAGATGACAGCTGGAAGGGTGCCCCATATGCAAGTAAGATCTTTTGTTCTGGGTGAATTTTCAGTATTTAGTTGAACAGCACATTTATGTGGCTGAGATATTTGAGAGCACAAACACCAACAGGATACACCCCTCTGCCCACTCCTTCTCTCTTCTGTGCCACTGTGTTGCCAGACTCTGGCCTCCCTGCAGTCATTTTATCTGTATGCCTGCAAATATATGCACAATCACATTCATACATGTACAGTTTATGCCAGTTATGGGACAGCATGCAATATTCCCTTTCACTTAGTGCGGCATTCACTGTCAGTACATAGAGTTTTCACATTTTAATACTGTTGCCTATTTTTGGTCTTTTTGAGACAGGGTTTCTCTGTGTAGCCTTGTCTGTCCTGGACTCACTTTGTAGAGCAGGCTGGCCTCAAACTCACAGCAATCCACCTGCCTCTGCCTGCCAAGTGCTGGGATTAAAAGTGTGCGCCACCCATACCCTGCCTATTGCCTGATGTTTAAATGGGTCTTTTGTTTCTTTGTTTTGTTTTTCGAGACAGGATTTCTCTGTGTAGTCTTGACTGTCCTGGACTCGCTTTGTAGACCAGGCTGGCCTTGAACTAACAAAGATACACCTGCCTCTGCCTCCCAAGTGCTGGAATTAAAGGCGTGCGCCACTGCCATCCGGCTAAATGAATGGCTCTTAATAATGGACAGTTGCAGTTTTATTATTACTTCATTTGTGCTTGTCACCCTTGTGTACTCTTCTGCATGACATTTTAACACATGTCATAGTTAGAAAATTCCTAGATATTAACTAGCGGTGGTGTCGGGGTAAGAAGAGCATTTGGTATTTTGACATATGTTTCTGAATTGCCATCTACGAAGGTTGCACCTGTTTGCATGATCTCTGGGAATGCTGCAATAAAATTATATGTATGAGGCCAGGTGGTGGTGGTACACGCCTTTAATCCCAGCACTTGGGAGGCAGAGGAAGGCAGATCTCTGAATTTGAGGCCAGCCTGTTCTACAAAGTGAGTCTAGGACAGCCAGGGCTACACAAAGAAACCCTGTTTCAAAAAAAAAAAAAAAAAAAGAGCTGAACTTGCCATTAAGCATGGTGACACCTCCCTTTAACCACAGCAGGTGGGCCTCTGTGCTGGAAACCCTCATCCTGGTCTGTGACATGCCAGGCATTAAACTGTGTGATCTCATGTACCCTTCTGTTGGTCTCTGAAGACTGCTGCTTTGCACTTGAATGACAGGTGCTATAACTTACCAACATGTGGTAGGCAGGGCCACACATGCCTTTGGCCAACTGAGGAATCAGAACTCCAAAGTGTTTTGTTCTGTCTGAAGTGGTGTCCCCATTCTTTGTCTTTAGAGCATTGCCACCTTATTCTTCATGGGCCAGGCTGTGGGGTACACGCTGATTTAACTTTTGAAGCACCGCAGTAGGATGAAACAGAGTATGAACCCTGTTATTTTTCAAGGAATATGTCACCTTGAAACCCATTAGAAAGGCCCCTGGGACTGAGGCACTGTCCTTTGGTAACTGCTCACAGCCAGTCCCCTCTGCATCCAGGAAAGAAGGGTGTGTGATTTCTTATCACCTCTAAATTGGAACAAGGTCAAGTATAAACTCTTTTCAGTAGGAGAACCACTCGGGGTTATTTATTTATTATTTATACAGTATTCTACCCCACATGTATGCCTGCTCGCCAGAAGAGGGCACCAGATCTCCTTATAGATAGATGGTTGTGAGCCACTGTGTGGTGGCTGGGAATTGAATTTAGGACCTTTTGAAGAACAGCTGGTGCTCTTAACCTCTGAGCCATATCTCCAGCCCATTCAATTTCAGGTTTTTAAAAAAAGTTTTTTGTTTGTTTGTTTTCCAGACAGTTTCTTCTCTGTGTAGCCTTGGCTGTCTTGGACTCACTTTTATAAACCATGCTGGCCTTGAATTTACAACAATCTGCCTGCCCTGTCTCCCTGAGTGCTAGGATTACAGATATGTACCACCGTGCCTAGCCCAATTCCAATTTTTGTTTTGTTTTATTTTTTGAGCCACAATCTAACATTGTAGTTTAGCTGGCCTGAAATTTACAATCCTCCCACCTCCTGCCATAGCCTCCAGCGCGTGATATGGCCAACATACTTGGCTATATAGTGTTTTGTTTAGTTTTTTAAATTAACATCAGCTGCATCTTCACTCTGTTTTGTTGTTATTGTTTGTTTGTTTTTGTTTTTGGGGGGGGTTCGAGACAGGGTTTCTCTGTGTAGCCTTGACTGTCCTGTACTCATTTTGTAGACCAAGCTGGTCTCGAACTTACAATAATCCGCCTGCCTCTGCTTCCCAAGTGCTGGAATTAAAGGCGTGCACCACCATGCCCAGCTCTTCACTCTGTTTTTTTGTTTGTTTGAGACAAGGTCTCTCCACGTACTGCTGCCTGTCCTGGAGCTTGCTATTTTAGACCAGGATGAGCTGGAACTCACAGACATTCCACCTGCCTCTGCCTCCCAAGTGCTGGAATTAAAGGTGTGCCACCACTCCCAACAAATTTCACTGTTTGCTTTTTCTTTTTGCCTTTTTTAAAGTTAAGATTTGTTTAGGGAGCTGGAGAAATGACTCATCAATTAAGAGCACTGGTTGCTTTTATAGAGGACCTGAATTTGGTTCTCATTTCTACATGGAGATTCTAATTCCAGGGGATCTGGTGCCTTCTTCTGGCCTCCTTGGGTACCAGGCATGCACATGGAACACAGACATGCATGCAGGCAAACAAACAACAAAAACCACTTTAGGTGTTGCTGGAGACTGAACCCATGATTTCACAGGCTAGAGAAACATGCAGAAAGCTGCACCACTTTAAGGATGGAAAAAAAAAAGTGGCTCAGAAACTAAGAACTGGGAAGAGCTCCCCTGACCTCTGCAAACTGAGGTGAGCCTGCCAGCAGAGGCTGGCTGGCGTTGGCACCCTGCCCACCTTCCATGAAGGCCCAGCCCACAGCTGTGGTGCAGAGAGCTGTGGCTGACTGTGACCCTTGCTGGGTGACACAGGATTGCACAGTCAACTCTCCTTCAGATCTTTGCTTGATTTCTTTTCTTCCTTTCCTTTCCGTTTTTCCTTAATTTCCCTCCTTTCCCACTTTCTTTCTTTCTTTTTATTTTTTTTTCTTTTCTTCTTTTGTTGTTTCATACCCATATTTTTGGAGAGACATTTCCTGGCATTTTATTTAAACTTGCAACCCAATGAACCCTGATGCCTTCTCTCTCTACCCTGTCATGCCAGCCGGCATCACTCTTAGGTCTTACCTAGAGTTCTCTAGTGTTGTAGGAGTTTCTAGGGTTTTCACTCATTGCCATCCACAGCACCAAGAAGTGTTCTGGGCACACAGTAGGAGCTCAGTGAGGAGTGCTGATTCCTCATCAGGTTAACCTTTATCATCTAATATAGATCAGAAGCTGCTGGCCAGCCTCCTCATCAAGTGTGTGGTTCAGCTGGAGCTGATACAGACCATTGACAACATCGTCTTCTACCCTGCGACCAGCAAAAAGGAAGATGCAGAACACATGGTAGCTGCCCAGGTAAACACCCCAGGGCCTGGGCTGGGCAGTCTTGTCCCTGGGAGGCTGTGAGTGGCAGCAGCTTGTTGGAGCTAGAACAGGTGGTCGGTCAGTCCCAAGCCCATGATGCTCATCTCTGTTCAGCCTCACATTTAGAAACATGTTGGTCCCCGGAAATTGGGCACCATGAAACAACATATACCACATAGACAGAAGACTGAAAGGCAAAGGTCTTTATTCCCCTGAGCTAGAGCACTGTTCAGACACCACCCCTCCGCTGGTACTAGAGAAAGTGTTGTTATCTCAGGGGTGACTTTCTACTGTTGGTATTCTACGTCACCATCCATAACTCAGGAGGCTGTGTGGTGGCGCATGCCTGAGTCCCAGCACTCAGTATGCTGAGGCAGAGAATTGCCATGAGTTCAAGGTCTGCCTGGGCTACAGAGTGAGACCTTTTTAAAACAACAATCAAAAAAAAAAAAAAAAAAAAAAAAGTGGGAGGGAGTAGCCTGGCATACATAGTGAGGCACACTTGTAATCCTAGTAGTTGTGACATGGAAACAGGGAGGCTCATAAGCCCAAGGCTAGCCTGAGCTACATGAGAAGTTGTTTCAAAAAAAAAAAATCACAAATGGAAACAAAATCAAGGCAATGGATTAAAGTGAGACAAGATGTGAGAGGGACGATACGCATATAAACCCCTGAAACCAAGGACAGCTCAGTGGGTAAGCACTTGCCACCATTCCTGCCAACCAGAGTTTGGCCCTCAGAGGCTAGCATGCTCTGAGTGAGGGGCTGCAGTCAGTCAACCAGAACCCTGTAACCAGGCAGAGCCTCAGCCTTGCCACCAGCTAAGCAGGTAAACACTACCAAGTTCAATACATCTGCATGTTCAGATCTGTCCATTTTCTCTCTTTTTTTAATTTATTTTCTTATTTCTATTTCGTTTTTTTTTTTTTAAGATTTATTTTATTTATTACATATACAGTGTTCTGCCTACATGTATGCCTGCACATATCTCATTATAGATGGTTGTGAGCCACCATGTGGTTGCTGGGAATTGAACTCAGGACCTCTGGGCAAGTAGACAGTACTCTTAATCACTGAGCCATCTCTCCAGCCCTTTATTTTGGTTTTTCAAGAGAGGGTTTCAATGTGTAGCTCTGGCTGTCCTGGAACCCATTCTGTAGACATGGCTGGCCTCAGAATTCACAGAGCTCTGCCTGTCTCTGCTGGGAATATAAGCATGTGCCACCATGCCCAACTTCATTTTTTAAGTATCCAGTTCAGTTGTTTGTTTTTACAGAAGTGTGCAGTGCAGACATTGCCACTGGCATCTGAGAACATTTTGACCCCTGTGAAAACAATACCTTGACTATCAGCATCCTCTCCTTCATCCTTTCCTCCTTCCTCCCTCCTGACCCTCAGGTTTATGTCTCTGGGTTTGCCTGTCCAGAGCATGTCATATAAATAGTGTGCGTGGTTCTTTAGCTTAGCAGAATATTGAGGGTTCATTTGTATCACACAGAAGAGCAGTGTTTTACATATGGTTGAATAACATTCTGCTGTGGCCATCCCACAACATATTTACTCTTTTGGCCATTATGACTAATTCTAGGTGTGGTGGTGTCTGCTATAACCCCAGCACTCCATAAGCTAAGACAGGCCCTACACAGAAGGACTCTTACTCATCAAAAAAGAAAAATATACCTGGGCAGTGGTGGAACACACCTCTAATCCCAGCACTTGGGAGGCAGAGGCAAACTCTGAGTTTGAGGCCAGCCTGGTGTATAGAGTGAACTCCAGGACAGCCTGTCTCAAAAAAGGAAAGAAAAGAAGTATGTAAACATTCATTTTACTGTTATGTACGTTTTATATCAGTTTTTGTTTGTTTTAATTTATTTAATCATGTATATGAGCTCTCTGTCCTCATGCACATCAGAAGGGGGATTCAGATCCCATTACAGGTGGTTGTGAGCCACCATGTAGTTTCTGGGAAATGAACTCAGGACCTCTGGAAGAGCTGCCAGTGCTCTTAACTGCTGAGTCATCTCTCCAGCCCCCTTATATCAGTATTTTAAAGGACATGTTTCTTGGGTAGATCCTAAGAGCTGAATTGGTTGGTCATATAATGATTATTTGTTTAACTTTATGAGAAATTTTGAAAGTTTATAAGGTTTGAAAAAGTGGTAACATTTCACACTCCTACCAGCCTCGTGAGAGGATTCTGGTCTCCAGTGCTCTCCAGTGGCTGCCACTTTACTGTCTCACAGTGGCTTGGTTTTATCTCATCTCCCTAATGACTGGTTGTGGTTGTAATGAGGTGCCCACCAAATTAGATGGTAAGACTGTACTGTTGAAGACACCATTTCTTTTTTTGTTTTGTTTTATTTTGTTTTCTGGAAACAGGATTTCTCTATGTAGCTTTAGCTGTCCTGTACTCACTCTGTAGACCAGGCTGGCCTCAAACTCACAGCAATTCACCTGCCTCTGCCTCCCGAGTGCTGGGATTAAAGGTGTGCACCACCACTCCCGGCCCCAATTTTTTTTTTTTAAGTTTTTCGAGACAGGGTTTCTCTGTGTAGCCTTGGCTGCCCCTGACTCACTTTGTATACCAGGCTGGCCTCGAACTCACAGCGATCCTCTTGCCTCTGCCTCCCAAGTGCTGGGACTACAGGCATGCATCACCATGCCCTCAGCCCCAATTTTCTTTCTGACATTTCATACATATGTCTAAAGTATTTTGCTCTTACTGAACCGTTACTTTCTCTTGTCCCTCTCCCATGTCTTTCTCCCCTTTCTTAATGACCTTGTGTCATTGAAATGCTGTCTTCATCAGTAGAGTCTCACCATCTGATTTAGTAGGCACCTCACTTTCTTAACTTACCGCTTTACTGTCACATGTGTACGACATGCTCACTCTTTCTATATTAGATGTGACTGAGACTCTTCAGTGTGTATTTTCAATTTCTTTTCTTTGCTCCTTTCTTTCTTTTTCTTTTCCTTTCATTCTTTTTAAACTTTGAGACAGGGTTTCTCTGTGTAGCCCTGGACCTCTGTAGTCCAGGCTGGCTTCGAACTCACAGAGATCCACCTGCCCCTGCCTCCAGAGTGCTGGGATTAAAGATGTGTGGCACACCTGGCTGCTTTCAGTTTCTTTTCTTTTTTCTTTTTTCTGTTTTTTGAGACAAGGTTTCTCTGTGTAGCCTTGGCTGTCCTGGACTCGCTTTGTAGACCAGGCTGGCCTCGAACTCACAGCGATCTATCTGCCTCTGCCTCCCCAATGCTGGGATTAAAGGTGTGCATCACCACACCTGCCTTGTTTTCAGTTTCTTGATAGTATACTTTGAAACACAGCAGCTTTTAATTTTGGTAAGATCCAGTTAACCAATTTTTTTTTGTTGTTTATTTTTGTTTTTGTCCTTTGTGTTTTTTATGTCAATTCTAGGAAAACATTCCCCAATTCAAGTTCACAAAGATTTTGGCTTTTAGTTTTATTTGACTATGGTTTTTTGTTTGTTTGTTTCTAGTTGGTTGGGTTTATTTTTGTTTATTGTTGTTTTTTTTTTTTTAAGATTTTGTTTGGTTGTTACGTATACTGTGTTCTGGCCTGCATGTCAGAAGAGGGCACCAGATCTCATTATAGATCATTATGAGCCATCAGTGGTTGCTGGGAATTGAACTCATGACCTTTGAAAGGACAGGCAGTGCTCTTAATGTCTGAGCCATCTCTCCAGCCCCCTGCTTTTTGTTTTTTTGAAACAGGCTTTCGTGTCTCCCAAGGCAGACAGTGAACTTACTTCCTAGCCCAGGCTGGCTTTGTGTTCCCAGCCCACCTGCTTTACATCCCTGAGCTGAGGTTACAGGTGCATAGCAGCATACTTAGTTGTAGAACTATGTTTTAAGAGTTTTTGTGAGCTGGGCATGGTGGCACATGTCTTTAACCCCAGCACTCAGGGAGGCATAAGCAGGTGAATCCCTGTGAGTTGGAGGCCAGCCTGGTCTACAAAGCAAGTTCAGGTCAGCCAAGGCTACACAGAAAAACCCTGTCCAAAAAACAAAAATAAATAAAAACAACAACAAGAGTTTTTGTGTAATTTTCTTTTATAATTTCTTTTTTAATTTTATGTATATGAATGCTTGGCCGGCATGTATATCTGTGAACCAAGTGCCTGCTAGCTGCCCAGAGAGGCCAAAAGAGGACATCAGATCCACTAGAGCTGGAGTTGCAGCCAGTTGTGGGCCACCATGTGGTGTTGGGATCAGCCAGTGCTCTTTAACCACTGTGCCCTCTCTTGAGCTGCATTAAGAGGTCTATGTACATGGCCAGGTATGGTGGCACACACCTTCCCAGCACTTAGGAGGTAGAGGCAGGGAGACTCTGTGAAGTCAAGGCTGGCCTGGTCTACAGAGTGAGTTCTAGGACAACCAGGGCTATCTAAAATAGCCCTGTCTCAAAAAAGAAGAAGGAAGAAGGGGAAGAAAAAAAAAAAGAATGCTTTATTTAAGATTTATTCTTAAATCTTCAAATGTGTTTTAGTTCTAGTTTACAGTGTCAGATAGGAACCCAGCTTTGTCTGGTGTGTGATGGTCACATATCCTCAACACTGTTTGATGCAGTCTTTTTTCCTCCAGTGAATTTCCTGGCATTTGTGTTAGAAGTCACTTTACCATCAGCATAAGAATTATTTCTTGAGGGCTGGAGAGATGGCTTAGCAGTTAAGAACACTGTCTGTTCTTCCAGAGGTCCTGAGTTCAATCCCCAGCAACCATGTGGTAGCTTATAACCATCTGTAATGTGATCTAATGCCCTCTTCTGGCCTGCAGGTATACGTGCAAATAGAGCATCATATACAATAAATAAAATAATTTTTTAAAAAAAGAGCCTTTCTTGTGGCTCTGTGCTGGTTAATTTACCTGCATCTGCCTCTGTGACAGCACCACCCTGTCCTGATTACTGGAGCTTTTTAATATGTTTTGGAAATTGGGCATGCCAGCCCTCCAATCTTGTATACATCTTCAAGATTTTTCTGCCAATCCAGATCATGTCTGGAGTTTAACAGCTTTTAAAAATAGAGTCTCAGGGCTGGAGAGAGATGGCTCAGTAGTTAAGAGCACTGGCTCAGAGGTCCTGAGTTCAATTCCCAGCAACCACATGGTGGCTCACAACCATCTATAATGAGTTCCGGTGCCCTGTAGGCACACATGCAGGCAAAACACTGTATACATAGTAAATAAATAAACCTTTAAAAATAAAATAAGATAAAATAAAATAGGGTGTCACTGTATAGCTCAGACTGTCCTGGAACTCACCATGTAGCCCAGGCTAGCTTCGACATTGTGAGTCATGATCATCTTGTCTCAGCTGGGATAGCAGATGTGTGCCAGCACTGTCTGACTTAAGCTGGGATTTTAATAAGGACTGCTATGGAGTTATAGACCAACTCAGGAAATTGTATGGTCTCTTTTCAGCCTCTTATGAGGAGGACGGGTGATTCCTAGAAATGTGAAGAAGTATAAAACTCTCTGAGCATGTCTCAGATTTTAGCATATTCCCTAACAAATTAGAGTACTTTATACATGTCCAGCTGGCTTTTCCTTTGGGGCTGACAGCAGTCATTGGGCTTGAGTGATCACCTGAGCTCAGAGGCCCAGTTGGCCTTTGCTTACCCCTTCCTGTCATTCAGCTATGCTTGGGACTCAGGTCTTCTGTCACATTGATCACATTTGAAAAGAAACCACAGTGCTGTAGTGAGGTGCTCAAAGTACACCCCCTGCTTATGCAAGACAACATGGACACTTGGGCCCCCAAGCCCACCACAACACAGCCACTCAGGTGTAGTTCACCAGCCAGAAATAGACTCTGAGTGGAAACATCTCCCAGGGTGGTTCTGGGAAAATCGGACTGCCTTCTCTGTCTGCTAGTGTAGAGCCTCCGTCCCTACTAAACTCTTCACTCCGCCATCTTGTCTCTCTCCTCCAGCAAGACACACTGGATGCAGACATCCACATCGAGACGGAAGGTCAGGGCATGTACAAGTTCATGTCCTCCCAGCACCTCCTGAAGCTGTTGGACTGCCTGCAGGAGTCCCACTCCTTCTCCAAGGCCTTCAACTCCAACTACGAGCAGCGGACAGTCCTCTGGCGAGCCGGTGAGGCACCCAGGCGTGGGGCGGGCCGCACCAAAGCCTTCTGAAGAATTCTGTTACTTCTTAATACATTTATAATTTCTTTTTTGTTTGTTTGTTTGTTTGTTCGTTTTTATATGTATGAGGGTTTTGCCTGCATGTATGTCTGTGTACCACGTACCTGATGTCCAAAGAAGTCAGTAGAGGGCACTGGACCCCCTTGGAATGCAGTTACAGGTGGTTGTGAGCCTCCGTGTGGGTGCTGGGTGCTGAACCTAAGTACTCTGGAAGAGCAGCCAGTGCTCTTAACCATTGAGCCATCTCTCCAACCTACATTTTTGTGATGTTTATATATTTCTCCAAGGGTGGAGAGTGTAGGAGTTTTATTATTCTGATCTTTACAGAAACATATTGTAAATGTTTGTTACCATCCCTTAATGTTCTCCCCAGATGCCTTGTTTTGTTGAAACAATTATTTTTTTTTTGCTATCCACCCTGGCTAACCTAGAACATTCTAGTAGTGCAAGCTAGTCTGAAACTCATAGTAGTCCCCCTGTCTTACTGGGATTACAAGTATGTGCCACTAAGTCGCACCCTGATTTTGTTGTTATTTTGTGTTTTTGTTGTTGGTTGGTTGGTTGGTTGGTTGGTTGACACAGGGTTTCTTTATTTAGCCCTGCATGTCCTGGAACTCACTCTGTAGAACAGACTAGCCTCCACTTCAGAGATCTACCTGCTTCCTGAGTGCTGGGATTAAAGGCATACACTACTATGCCTGGCTTATGTGACTGTTTTAAACCACGCTTAGAAAGTCTTTTCCCTGTGACTGTTTTGTCCATGCCATTGTCTGGTTTTAAAATGTGTTCTTTTTTTTTTTAAGATTTATTTATGTATATGAGTCCACTGTCTTCATGCACACCAGAAGAAGACACCAGATCCTATTATAGATGGTTGTCAGCCACCATGTGGTTGCTGGGAATTGAACTCAGGACCTCTGGAAGGGCAGCAAGTGCTCTTAACCATTTGAGCCATCTCTCCAGCTCCAAATATGTTCTTTTTTGCTTGTTTGTTTTTTCAAGACAGGGTTTCTCTGTGTAGCCTTGGCCGCCTGGCCCAAAATGTGTTCTTATATGGACATGGTAGGGACAAAAAAAAAAAAAAAATCCGTCAACTTAAAAAAGTGCTAGGCTGGGCATGGTGGCACAGGCCTTTAATCCCAGCACTCAGGAGGGAAAGGCAGGGAGATCTCTGTAAGTTCAAGGCCAGCCTGGTCTATGAAGCGAGTCCAGGACAGCCAGGGCCACATAGAAAAGCCCTGTCTCGAAAAAAAAAAATGGGGGGGGGGGGGGAGCTAGAATTGTTTTTTAAAAATTAAGGCCTTTAGTCCCAGCACTTGCAGAGGTGGAGACAGGTGGATCTCTGAGTTCAAGGCTAGCCTGGTCTACAAGGCAAGTCTAGGACAGCCAAGACTACACAGAGAAACCTTGTCTCAAAAGAAAAAAAAAAAAGCTTAAAAAAATAAAATATTGTGTGTGCATGACATGATAGTGCACATGTCACATATGTCACATAGTGTGTGTGTGTTGTGGAGATCAATGAACCTTGTGGAGTCAGTTCTCTCCTTCCACCTTATGTGGGTCTGGGGATCCAACTCAGGACTCCAGGCTTTACCCTCTAGCCCTCTAGCCTTCTTGAGCACTACAATTATTAAGAGCTGTTGGATTTGAGATGAGACTCATGGCTTTATCAAGTTCAGTGGAAGAAGCAGGGCATCTGCAACAGGTCACCCTGGAGAGTCATGGCGGCCACCATCTGCCTCACTTTTCTCCTGTGACTAGAGGACTGCCCTGCACACCCCTGTCTTGGCTGGAAACATGCACTGCTGATGTGGCTGCCTTGTCTCTAGGCTTCAAGGGCAAGTCAAAACCCAATCTTCTCAAACAAGAAACCAGCAGCCTGGCCTGTTGCTTGAGGATCCTGTTCAGAATGTATGTCGACGAGAACCGCAGGGATTCCTGGGGCGAAATACAGCAGCGACTTTTAACGTAAGATTGTTTTCCCTTTAATTTCACATCATTATTCTGTGAATTGAAAAGAGTAAGAGAAAAAATTTAAAAAGGAAAAAAAAGAAAAGAGTGAGAGAGACAGGTATGTGGCACCCACACCTTTTATCCTGGTGCCTGGGAGGCGGAAGCAAGCAGATTCCTTGAGATGCAGGCCAGCCAGGACTACTAAAAAGAGGAGAAAAGTGCCTACTCAGCAACACAACATGACTGGCCTCCTCTTGCTGCCTCATCTGTTTCAGGTCCTAGAATCAATCCTGAACAGAGTGGGCAGGGCTACTCCTGTGCGATCTAACCCCTCCCTGGGCTGTAAAAAGTGCTCTGGCCTCTGAGTCCTGACTCTGGCTACCACCCAGAGTGCATAGGTTCCTGCCCCTCCTGGAAGGAAGTCCACAGAGTGCCTGGCATCCCTGGTACCCTAGCATTCCTTCTTTCAGAAGAGTCGGGATCATAGGGTCAGCAGGATCAGCACACAGAGTGCAACAGTGCACGTGTGTCCACCCACCTCCTGGGCAGCACCAAACGGCTGAGGGAGGGGGAAGGGACATGGTGCAGTGGTGGAGCACTTGCCTACCTTTTGTGACACCCTAGGTTCATTTCCTAGCAATATGCGCACACGTGCACACGCGCGCGCACACACACACACCAAAGAGAGGGAAGGGCAGAAGTTGGCTAATGTTCCTTAAACTTATGTAATTCTTTTCCCATTTTTTACTATTATAATTTTATTCCCTTTCCAATTGTTTGTCAGTGAGAATAAACTTGTGTTTGGTCTTTGAAGATAGGGTTCCATGTCGCCCAGGCTGACCTCAAACTGATCATGTAGCCCAGGCTGACACTGAAGTCCTGGTCTCCTGCCTCTGGGTGCTGAGACTGCAGGTGTGCAACACCACACCCAGCACTAATAAGTCTTGGCTAAAAGAATAATTATTTAATTAAAGGAGAGATAATGGGTCTTTCCTACCCTTCCTTGGGACAGAGTCTCACTATGTACCACATCAGGCTGGTCTTGAACTCATAGCTCTCCTGCCCTGCTCTCCCCATCCAGGTAATTCCTTTTTTCACTTTCTTTCTTTCCTTCTTTTCTTTTTCTTTCTTTCTTTCTTTCTTTCTTTCTTTCTTTCTTTCTTTCTTTCTTACAGGTTTTCTCTGTGTAGCCTTGGCTGTCCTGGACTCACTTTGTAGACCAGGCTGGCCTCGAACTCACAGCGATCCCAAGTGCTGGGATTTAACGTCGTGTGGCACCACACCCGGCCTTTCCAGGTCATTTCTTAAATCAAGCCTAAAGAATAATTGCCTGCATAGAGTCCTAGCAACTCTTGTTAGGACTGTGGCATAACGTTTAAGTCTAGGGGACATTTCCTGTAGTTACGGAGTGAGGGTGAGTAACAGTGAGGACCTCTGGTGCTTATTGTGCTGCAGAGTGACAGAGTCACACTGCCATTGACAGGAGCAGTGAGGGGCTGCTGGTCTGCTGCAGAGTGACAGAGTCACACTGCCATTGATAGGAGCAGTGAGGGGCTGCTGGTCTGCCCAGGCTGGCATAGCCAGTGTAGGTATTCAGCACTGCAGGAGTCTGGCTCCCCACTGGCTGTGACATGCCAGCTGCTGTTTTGACATGCCTGTCTCTTAATTCTAGTGTGTGCAGTGAAGCCCTTGCCTATTTCATTACTGTGAACTCTGAAAGCCATCGGGAAGCATGGACCAATCTCCTGCTGTTACTTCTAACCAAAACCCTTAAAATAAACGACGAAAAGGTACAAAACGAACTCCACTGTCTCTGCTAGGCTCTGGACTAGGCGGGTGCTTTTCTCCAGTTGAAGTGGGTGCCCTCAGAGAGCAGGGATTTCCCTGAGAGCCCCAGCTGAGGAGGGATGAAGTGTGGACAGTGTGTGGCTGTTGGGGTAGTGCGGATGTCGTCAGTCCAGGAAGAGGTTTGAGATTGCGCTGTAGTGACACGGACTAGGAGCCATGTACAGAATGGAAGAAGCCTGTTGAGGACAGCAAGGCTATTATAGTTAAACTATTTAGTTTAGTTCATGTGCATTGGTGTTTTGCCTGCATACCTGTCTGCGTGAGGGTGTCGGATCCCCTGGAACTGGAGTTACAGACAGCTGTGAGCTGCCATATGGTTGCTGGGAATTGAACCTGGGTCCTCTGGAAGAGCAGCCAGTGCTCCTAACCACTGAGCCATTTCTCCAGCCCCAATTATTATAATTAAAAGAAATTCAATGTCATTAAAATGGGGGTTTGGTTGTGGGAGGGCCTCATGTAGCCTAGGATTCCCTGTAAGCTAAAGATTACCTGATCTTCCTTCTGCCTCAACTTCTTCAACACATATTTTCTTGATGTGAATTGAACTGAGAATTGAACTCAAGGTTCATGCATGCTATGTAGGTCAGACTGGCCAGGAATTTGCAGTCTTTCTGTTTTAGCCATATACCACACCACCCACCTAAAATAAGCTTTAGGTACAGCAAGTTTTTTGTTTTGTTTTTTAAGATTTATTTTTATTATGTATACAGTTTTTCTTGCTTTCATATATGTCTGCATACCAGAAGAGGGCACCAGATCTCATTGTAGATGGTTGTGAGTCACCACGTGGTTGCTGGGAATTGAACCCAGGACCTCTGGAAGAGCAACCAGTGCTCCTAACCTCTGAGCCATCTCTCCAGCCCTACAGCTAGTTTTAATAGTAAGAAAAAGCCGCAGTAGTATTTAGAATATTGTTTAGGTTGAGATAAATAGCTTTGAAAAACTGGTGCAAATAAAAATAGTCCCATGTCTGACTTGGCTTTCTGCTTTTTCCCCACTGCAAGTTCAAAGCACATGCTTCAATGTACTACCCCTACTTGTGTGAAATTATGCAGTTTGACCTGATCCCTGAGCTCCGAGCAGTTCTGCGAAAATTCTTTCTACGGATAGGCCTGGTGTATAAGATATGGATTCCAGAAGAGCCATCACAAGTGCCAGCAGCACTGTCATCGACATGGTAGCACTGGCTCCCATGGCCACTGCTGTGGTTCTGTAAAGTATCCGTCTTGTCGTCCCAACTGGCAAATGAGGAGCCACCCATCATGTTGGGGTTCAGATCTGGATAGCAGTGGCCTGTACACTGGCCTCATCACAGTCCCCAGCGGAGGCTCACGGTGTCTCAATAGCTTGTTGCACACCAGTAACTCAGTGGGCGGAGAGCCCGTCCATCTGTCATTCCATTTTACTGACTGAACTGTCAGATCTGTTGTGAATGCCACCGCTTCCTCGAAGAGCTCCAGACTGGCGATAACTTGTCAGAAGAAGTCAGTCTCCCTGGAATAATGACCATCGCTGTATAGGTTTGTGTTTATTAGAGTATGTTAATAAAATTCCTAGTAACGGCTAACTGCCACTGAAGTACGCTGGGTGCTTTGTTGTTTGAATGTGTTACAGAAGTTTGAATGTTTGTGTCAGTTTTGGTCAGCCTAGTTAGATTAAGAATGGTAGGAAAAGAGGGGGTGTTTCTTATGTTTTGTTTTGTTGTTTGAGTGATTTTCTAATGTATTTTGCAAAGATATATTACTGGAGATTTGATTAAAGGCAGTTTAGTAGACTTAAGAGCTTGCAAGGTTTAAATAAAATGTAGTGCCTCGTGGCTCCCCAGTTTAGTAACTTGGGGGAAGAATGTCTGTAGGAAAAAATAACCTAATGAAGGTGTTAGCCTTCCTTGAAGTGTTGTGGGTGGGTGTTCCATTAAGTTTTCCAGAATGCGTTGTGCATCTGTCTGAAATCTAGAATATGAAATAGTTATGAAAATGAGTAACTAACCCAGAGTTGGTTTATCTTTGAGTAAACCTTTCTAGTTTTTACCTCAGCAGAGTGTTAATTAGACTGCTTTGCAGTCCCTGTTAAAGAGATCGTCAGAGGGAGGGACAGTAATGTAGTGTCCCCTCCTCAGCCACGTATCATGAGTTGAGCTCCAGCTAGTGTGGGGCCAGCACAGCTGGACTGTGACAGTGGCAGGGCTGGCACCTAGAGCTTCTGTTAACTTGAGCCGGGAGCTGGATTCTTTGGCAAGATTAGATTCTGGGATCCTTATGTTGGTGATGGTGCCATGCCCAGAACCATAGTAGAGCAAACTCTGAGTGCTCCCCAAATCCACAGCAGCCAAGCTAGTGGTTTAATGGATTCGGAACCCATGAGAAAGAAAACTTCAGCTTCCTTGTCTGCCCTCCTCACCCACTGCTCACCTGGAGCAGCACTTGAGTGGCTAAACCATGTCATGAAGCATGTTGGAAACATTCAGACTTCTGCCTACATCAAGTCCTACGAATTGGGGTTGTATAGATGTCAACTCTGGTGCCTTAGAAGTCAGTCACCCCTTGGAGAGCGTCTGTGGAACTGGACCCTTTTTTCTTTTTAGAGAGGGATTCCTGGTGCTTTTGCTGTTTTCTCTCTTGTTTTTGACAGCCTTGTCACATGCTCAGTTTGTCAGCAGCACTTGTATTTATTTTCTCTACCAAAGGGGGGGGGGGGGGGAAGCAGGTTGAGGTTGTGATTCACACACAGCAGCAGACAGGGCTGTGTACCTCGGAGGAAGGGCCTGTGGGAGAATATGTTTCAGAGTGGAAAGTGTGAGCACACTGGACTTACATGTCCCAGAATCCCTTGTGTATTTCACTGCACTATAAATGTGCTGAGACATACTCCCTGCTGTTGCCACTCAGCAGGACCTCAGCTATCAGAGGGCCCTGCAGTATTTGTACCAGGCATGTAATCAAAGAACATGCATGTTCGCTGGGTACATCCTGTCTAAGCTGTGTCCCCAGCTGATGGCTTTCCCTCCCCTGTCATGTGGCATTCCACTCACCTGCAATAGCCTAGCTCCCTCAGAGTCCCCTGCCTCCTCTAATTTTTGCCTTTTACCAGGTAGGGAATATGTCGGTGTTGTTTGTTTGTTGTTTTGTTTTTTACTTGCTGAGATACTTGGGCTTGAATATCTTTATAATTCTATTGTGTAAAAGATTGACTTTTCTGAATGATGCATTTGAATTGTACAGCAATAGATCTTTGAAAAACGATGTCAAACCATTCAGGGTAATTTTTCTTGTCAGTGGCCAGTGGCATCCCTGACCTCCAGAAAGCATCCATTTGGTATGAATTCTCTGTGGTGAACAAGTCTATTCTTTCACCAGTGCAGAGTGGGTGCAGCCGTGTCTCCTCATGTGGATGCTGCCCACGAGGGGGGGGGGCGGGTAGGTCTTCCAAGGCCTTATTTCTTTATCAGAGTGCTTTAAGTGTTGGCTGTATGTGCTGGGTTCTCTAAAGAAGTTTCTGTACCCAAGCTCTGTTCCGAGCAGTTTTGTTCTTGTCTGTTAAGGAAATCACCAGCTTTGGCATCTGAGCAACAAATAGCGAGTGGGATATGCGACTTCTGACGTGTACCTGCAGAGTCAAACACACCTTCCTCGTGTGCAACCAAAGAACAAACATTATGAAAATTATAGTGTAATATCTGGAAACCCAAGACTTTCCTCCAACAGGTGACTTTTGTACAAAGTTCAGAAAATCTACAAAGACACCCCCTCAAAAAAGAAAATTTTCATCGTTCTTTCGTGATTATGGCTGTATATTTAGTTGTCTTCCTAGTTATTAAAAGTACATGCTGACACATGTAGGCGTGGCTGCCCCACTCAGGTGTTTGTTGTTACAATGCTAATGGATACTGGATGCAGTAGGCACTGGATCCTTCTGAACTCTTGTTTCACTGTTTGTGGTAAGGTAGACACAACCAGAGCTCAAGTGCAACCTGGAGTTGTGCTACTAGCAGCTTCATGGTTTGGGGGGGAAAAAAAAAGACGAAGAAGAAGAAAAAAAGAAAACCAAAGCTCAGCATCATAAAGACTGAGTCCATCTGGAAAATCCTTGCCCTCAGAAAATGACACTTATCAAACGTGTGGGTTTTCTCAGTGTTCTAATTTTTAAAAAATTTTATCTTGCATATTTGCATCAGACATTTCTTTATGTGCAAAATGTATGTTTTTGCTCTTTAAAATGCCTAAAAGTTAGTTACTAGCTACTTTTGATTTTATCTGTACACAATGATTAAGTGCATTTAATATTGGTAATTTAATGAAAAGCATTCCTTGCCCAATGGATGTAAACATTTTTGAAAGAATAAAGCAGAATTATATAATATGAAATGCTATGTAAAGTTTTCTATGTACAAATACTATGTATAATACTGTTAAATACCCCATGCTTTGATCAGGTGGAAAATCAATAAAGTTTTAAAAAGTAAACCTGCTCCTGCTGCCATAGTTTATATTCTATCAAGCCATGGCTTGGGCTAGTTTGAGTTTGCTGCCATGGTGCATACAAACTTGTAGTTTCCAGTTGGGAGTAGGATTTGGCTCCAGGCAGAGAAGGTGGCTTAGGTAAAAGTGCTTGTCCTGCAAGCCTTGTGACCTGAGTCTACCCCTCGAACCCACATAAAGGTGGAGACAGAGAACCCACTCCACAAAGGCTCCTCTGGCCTCCACACGCCCACACAATAATGAAATAAAAATTAAAGTAGAAGACAAGAAATATGCCCAATACCAGTCCTGGTCGAGATGTGGTCCCACCAATCACTGACCCATCATTGTCTCAGTTCCACTCCCTTGCAAGCTAGTCTGGGGCGGCGGGAGGCGGGGGGTGCCTCTAGATGGTCCACACTTTAGGTATATTCTTTTCCTAGCATGAGATTCCTGATTCTAATTTTGAGGGGCCCATTGTTTGGGTAATTTTGCACAGCTGCCACGCTGTGCCCAGGAGACAGCATTATTCAACAATCCCCTTCTCTATCCTTTCTGCCTTCTCTTCCATGATGGTCCCTGAGTGCTGGAGGGAGGTGACAATACTGGTGACCCTTTTGAGTGTATGACGGTTTTGAGATGTTTCATATATCCCAGGTTAGCCTTGAACTTGCTTTGTAGCAGAGGATGGCCTTGAACTAATTTTCTTCCCCCCATATGCCCAGTAGTGGCATTATGAGGGGTGCACTGCACTGATTTTTATGCAGTTTGGGGGACTGAATCCAAGAGTTTATGCATGCTAGCCAAAAATCTCTACCAATGAGCTGTAATAGCAATAGCATCTAAGGGATTCTCAGGCTCCACCAAACTGCACACCAGCACATGGCAGCATGGGAGGACTGGCCCGAGGCCTGCATCGTTTCCACCGCAAGCTTCAATCTGTACTGCAAAGTTGTGTGCGCGCGCACGCGCGGCGCGTGTATCTTTTCACATCTATTGCAAACTGCCTCTTCCTGCCTCTCTGGAAGCCTAGCAAAAGGTTTCCACAAGCCCATGTGACTTCAGAGAGGCCTCAAAGGGACTAAACTCTGGATGAGCTTACCTACGTGGTGTGTGGAAAGCTTGCCTGTGGGGAGGGAGAAGCCGGAAAGGCCTGGAATGAAGCCCTCTGAGGAGGGGGCTGCCTTCAGGCAGCACCACATGTGGGAATGATGGTTGGGAAAGGCGTCATGAGAAGTATGATGGGCCTGAGGGGAATATGTAGCTCAACAGCAGAGCATGTGCTCAGCATGCATTGAAACCCTGAGCTAATCTCTAACAAAATGAACTACGCCGCCAAGTTGCGCACGCCGTTAGTCCCAGCACTGGGGAGACAGAGGTAGGTGGATCACTGTGAGTTCGAGGCCAGCCTGGTCTACAAAGTGAGTCCAGGACAACCAAGGCTGCACAGAGAAACCCTTTCTGTAGCGCAGGCTGGCCTTGAACCTCTATCATTCATGTGAGGAATATAGGAGCACACCAGCAGACCTGGTTTTATGGGGTGTTGGGAATGAAACCCAAGGGTTAGTGTAGGCTAGATAGACATTCTACCAACTGAACTACATCTGCAGCTGCTAAAAACTGATTTCAAAATAACCTCTTTTGTTTAGTTTGTTTTTTGAGATGGGGTTTCTCTGTGTAGCCCTGGCTGTCCTAAAAGTAGCTCTGTAGACCAGCTTGGCCTTGAACTCAAGCAATCTGCCTGGCTCTGCCTCCTAAGTGCTGGGATTAAAGGAATGTGCCACCATGCCTGGGCCTAAAAGTGTTTGTTTGTTTGTTTGTTTATTCATTCATTCATTCATTTTATTTATTTATTTTGGGTTTTTTTTTTTTAACTGGCTGTGAGATTTATTACTGAACATGATTTGGTAGGGTACAGAAGAGCATCACAGTGGAAGCCCTCCTCAGGAATGCAGGGCTCTCCACTGGTCCAGGGGACCACGATTGGGAGTACATTTGACCCCCACAGCCATCAGGGATGAGCCGCTTCTCAGCAACCATGTTCAAATCCATCTGCATTAAACTTGGTAAAGCCCCACTTCTTTGAGATGCGGATCTTCTGGCGGCCAGGGAACTTGAACTTGGCTCTACGCAGAGCCTCAATCACATGCTCCTTATTCTGCAGCTTAGTGCGGATGGACATGATGACCTGGCCAATGTGAACCCTGACCTCTGTGCCCTGGGGTTTCCCAAAGGCACCACGCATACCTGTCTGAAGCCTAAAAGAGTACAGCATTGAGATAAGAGACTTGAGTAACTGCCAGCACATTGTCTCCAAGGTCCCTTGGGGCAACCCATACAGGCAACAAACAGGCTACATACACTACCAAGGAGGCTGCTGCTTGCAACCATTGCACACCAGGTCCCCATGGGGATTTATTTTGGTTTTTTGAGGCAGGGGTTCTCTGTGTAGCCTTGGCTGTCCTGGACTCGCTTTTGTAGACCAGGCTGGCCTCAAAGTCACAGTGATCTGCCTGCCTCTGCCTCCCGAGTGCTGGGATTAAAGGCGTGAGCCACTACCACACCAGCTTCAAAAAAATCTTAGAATTACACTTTTTATTTATTTGTACACACAAATAAGCATGCTATGGCCCACATGTGGAGGTGACAGGACAGCTTACAGAAATCAGTTTTCTTCTTCAACCATGTGGATCCTGGTCATCAAACTCCAGTTGTCAGGCTTGGTGGCAAGTGCCATTAGGTACTGAGCCATCTAACCAGCCCCAATTTCTCATTATCATCTCAATAAGGGAACAGAAAAGTCCCGCTCAGGCCTGTAGCCCCAGCATTCAGTAGATGGAGCAGGAGGAGCAGGAGATCAAGGCCAGACTGTCTACATAGCAAGGTCCAGACCAATCATGACAACCAGCCTCAAAAATGCAAAACAAGCCAGGCATGTATGATAGGCCTGGGATCCCAGCACTTAGAAGCCTAAGACAGAATCACTGCAAGTTTAAGGCCAGCCTGGGCTATATTGTGAGTTCTGGGTCAGCCTCCACTATAGAGTGAGACACTGTCTCAAAACAAAAACAAACTAAGAGGCGGCAGAGGATAAAAATACTGTACAAATAATAAATAAATCTTTTTTTTTTTAAGAAAATCTTGTTTCCTGTCCAGCTCACTTCTGGTGCTGGACTGTGGAGCCTTTCTACTACCTGAGTTGTACTGAGTAAGAACTAAAGCTGCAGCCAGGCTTGGTGGTGCACACCTTTTTTTTTTTTTTTTTGGTTTTTCGAGACAGGGTTTCTCTGGGTAGCCTTAGCCATCCTGGACTCTCTTTGTAGACCAGGCTGGCCTCGAACTCACAGCGATCCGCCTGCCTCTGCCTCCCGAGTGCTGGGATTAAAGGCGTGCGCCACCCACGCCCAGCTCTAGTGGTGCACACCTTTAATCCCAGTACTTGGGTGGCAGAGGCAGGCAGACTGCTGTGAGTTTGAGGCCAGCCTGGTCTACAAAGTGAGTCCAGGACAGCCAGGGCAGTTACACAGAGAGCCCCTGTCTCAAAAAAAAAAAAAAAAAAAAAAAAAAAAAAGAACTGCCTCTTGCCTCTGCCTTTTTGTTTTTGAAAAGATTTATTCTTATTTGATGTGAATGTGTGTTTTGCCTGAATGTATTTATGTGCATCACACGACTGCAGTGCCTGTAGAGGCCAGAAAAGGGCATCAGACCTGCTGAAATGGAGTTACAGACAGCTGTAAGCTACCATGTGGGTGCTGGGATCTGAACCTGGTGTTCTCCAAAAGCAGCAACAGATCTTAACTACTGAGCTCTCTAGCCCACCGCTTCCATTTAAAACACAAAACAAAACGAAACATGTAACAAAAACTCAACGGGGCTCTTCTTGACTTTAGTTATGATCACTCTTCTCAGTTTAGTTGGGCCAAAAGAAGTCTTGTTCTCTACAAGCACAAGCAGATTCACCTATGTGTAGTGACAATTTTGGAATTTTGGTTTCTTTAAAAAAAAACAACAACAGAAATAGTGGTAGGCAGTGGAGGCACATGCCTTTAATCTCAGCACTTGGGAGGCAGGAGCGGATCAGAATTCAGTCTGTAGACCAGACTGACCTCAAACTCACAGTGATCCACCTGCCTCTGCCTCCCAAGTGCTGGGATTAAAGGCGTGCACCACCACGCCCTTATTTAGAGTTTTTTTTTTTTTTTTTTTTTTTTTTTTGGTTTTTTCGAGACAGGGTTTCTCTGTGTAGCCTTGGGCATCCTGGACTCACTTCGTAGACCAGGCTGGCCTCGAACTCACAGCGATCCGCATGCCTCTGCCTCCCAAGTGCTGGGATTAAAGGCGTGCGCCACCACGCCTGGCTTATTTAGAGTTCTTAAACACTTCAACCTCACTTCTAACTCACTGACCAGAGGGAGGGTAGAAAGAATGCTAATAGGAAAAAGGAGTTGTGGACCTGTTTAGATGCAGTTCCCTGGGCCAATTCCACTCTGCTTGTCAGGATACCAGCAGTCCAGTCCAATAGCCAGCACCAAACAGCAACAAGAATTTGTGGCTGTGGCAGGATCCAGCAGAAACAGCAGGTCTACCAAATCGGCATGAGTGAGCGAAAGGGACCAGAATCAGCCAGAATAGCACCACAAGTTCTCTGGAATGTTTCTCTCTGCGAAGTGAAGACCAACGAAGATTTGCACGGTGTAGCTGTGTAACAGTGCAAAAAGCATGGTCCCACTGTCTGTGGGGGTCTATTTACTCCTTCCAAAAATGTGTCCAGCAAAACATCACATGCCCTCTCACAAGACATCTTCCAGAAGAGCATCATGCGACACAACTGAGTCTTCAAAGAAATCAGAAATTTCCACCTTTGTTTATGCAAAGGCCCTGCTGTTTTCTTGAAACTTGAATGAATTAAGTACCTATCCCCTTTCTCTCTCCTTCTTTCCTTTTTGCTTTTGTTTTTGTTTTTTGCTTTTTGTTTGAGACGGGCACTCTCTATGTAGCTCTGGCTGTCCTGAAGCTCCCTGTGTAGACTAGGCTGGCCTTGACAAGGATGAAAGGCATACACCACCTTCATTTCCTCTCGAAACTAGCCAAGCAAGGAAGTGTTAGGCCAAACACTAGCCGACGAGAAAAGACACAATCACCACCTGCATTAGAATAATGCTCTTCCATTTTTGCTAACAACACACTTTAGAATCTAGTCTAGGACAGTGGTTTTCAACCTGGGGGCCCCAAAGGACCCTTTCACAGGGCTCACCTAAGATCATCTCAAAACAGATACTTACATTATTGTTAACATAGCAAAATTACAGTTATGAAGTAGCAACAAAAATAATTTTATGTGTGGGGTTACCACAGCATGAGGGGCTGTATTAAAAGGTCTAAGCATTAGAAAGGATGCGAACCACTGGCCTAGAGTCTAGGGTCTAGATCAAAGTAAAGTCTTGCCTTGTTGAGACATTTCAAGTGGAATGGTGGTCTCTTTCCTTAGAACCTTGAGCTTATAACAAAATCCAGAGCCTCACTTGGCCAGGCCATGCTCTGTTATTGAGTCATTCACTTTACGCTTCCCAAGGCTAGAAGATGATGTTTGCTTTGGGCAAGTAGATTGATCTGAGTAGGATCATTGCGTGTGGGCTGATGGTGCAGTCCAGTGCTGGAGTGCCTCCCTAGCACAAATGAGGCCGACTTCAGTCTTCAGCACTAATGAGAAAGAGAAAATGTTAAGCTGATCACTACTGCTGCTGTAAATGCAATGTATTGATACATGGCATTTCACCTTTTCCTCTGTGAAAAACTAACACACAGGGGCAGGAGGGGTGCTCTGTGGTTAAATGCACTGGCTGCTCTTCCAAAGGACTTAGGTTCAGATCCCAGCTCCCACATAGTGGCTCCAAAGCCTCTGTGACCTCCAGTTCCAGAGAACCAATGTCCTCCTTGGGCACTGCATGCACATGGCATACAGAAAATAAATAAATAAATAAACCTTCAAACACAATACCCAGGACATGTTTTGGGCATCTAGAGTGTGCTAAGTACTGGGGGCACAGCTATAAACAGAGCAGTAAGCCCTAAGCTCTTTCATAAGAGTCCTAGGGCTCCTGGTGGGGAAAAATTATTCCAGGGACTTATAAATGTCACACAGAAAGCGTAATGAGGGCTGGCTCTGAGGGTAGAAGTACTTGCGGCTAAGACTGAGGACCCGAGTTCAATCCCTGGAATTCTCATGATGGAGGGAACTAACTATCACAAGTTGCACTCTGGACCAGGCATGTGGTACACGCCTTTAATCCCAGCACTCAGGAGGCAGAAGCAGGCAGGTCGATGTGAGTTTGAGGCCAGCCTGGTCTACAAAGCGAGTCCAGGAGAGTCATAACTACACAGAGAAACCCTGTCTTGAAAAGCCAAAAACCAAAGTCGGGCGTGGTGGCACACGCCTTTAATCCCAGCACTGGGGAGGCAGAAGCAGATGGATCACTGTGAGTTCAAGGCCAGCCCAGTCTACAAAGTGAGTCCAGCATAGCCAAGGCTAACACAGAGACCCTGTCCTAAAAAAAAGAAAAAAAAAAAAAAAAAAAAAAAGAAAGAAAAAAAAATTAAAAAAAAAAAAAAAGACCCTGTCCTGAAAAAACAAAACAAACAAACACACCAAAACCCAAAAATTAAACAAAAACTAAAACCCAGAAACAAAATTGTACTCTGACATCACACAAGCACTATGGCACCCATGTGCCATTACATGAACAAGTAAATGTTTAAAAGCATTTTAACTCAGAATGATACAATATCAAGCTGCCTAGATAAGATACAGAAGGCCCAGTTTATTGGGAATCTGACATAAATAATGCATGTTTTTTAGGATAAGTACTCCCGTGAAATATGTTATAAAAAAACAAGTGTTTGTTCCCTGGAATTCCTGTCAAGTTGGGCAGCCTGTAAAGTACTAGTTACACGGTGTGCTGTTGGGTAAACAAAAGAAAACAAAAACCCAATCAGGCACTGCCATGCTTTCCCCACCCCAAGCCCAGATGGCTTTTATAGGGGTGCTGGGGATTCGAACTCACGTCTTTGTGCTTCAGCGCTTTATATATATATATATATATATATATATATATATATATATATATATATATATATATATTATATATATTTTTTTTTTTTTTTTTTTTTTTTCGAGACAGGGTTTCTCTGTGTAGCCTAAGCTGTCCTGGATTCACTTTATAGACCAGGTTGGCCTCGAACTCACAGCGATCCTCCTGCCTCTGCCTCACGAGTGCTGGGATTAAGAGTGGTTATTCCTTAACGAAGCGAATTAACCCTCGGCTTGAAATCTTTATTCATTCGTTTATTCTGCTTGTCCTAGAACAGTCGCGTTCTCCCTTCCCTCTGACATGAATGAACACAGCCCACACAACAGTTAAAGAGTCACTAAGCGCTACAAGCAAAACCTGCCAGGGTCTGAGGAAAGAAACCCTACCAAGGCACCTGCGTCCAAGGGCACGGTCTCTTGTGACGTCACCGTAGAACATAAGTGGGAGTGTTCCGATTGGCCCTCCCATCCGGGGTGGAGCCAGAAGCACTCCTGGCCCCTCCCCGTGCCTCGTCCTCACTCGCACATGCGCCGTGACCGCCACTTGGCCGCCGCGCCATTTTGCCGGGGTTTGAATGTGAGGCGGAGCAGCGGCGGAGTGGGTAGTGTCGGCTGCAGCCCTCGCTTGGGATTCCCTCCTCGGACTCGGTGTCCCGACGAGGTAAGGCATGGAGCGAGCGAGGTGGCTGAGGGAGGGGACGATCGCTGGGAAGCGGGTTCTGGCCTCCGCTTGAGGCCGAGCGCCCGGGCTTCCCCCCACGCCGCCTCTGGGGCCAGGCCTGACCGCTCCGGGAAGCGAGGGCAGCTTGGGCTCGGCCTCACGCGAGCTTCCTGAGCTCCCGCCCCTTCCCCTCCAGCGCCGCGCCGATTGGCCGCGCCGCCGTCCTTTCGCTCCGTACGCATCCGTCGATTGGTCACTCCTGCGCGTCGGTTCTGGGCGCGCCGGGGCCCGCAGCGTGAGCGGTGTTCGGTGCCGAGGCCTGACCTGTCTGGTCCCTGCCGGTCTGGTCTCTGATTCTGAAGGAGGCCGGAGCTCGCACACACTGGCTTCGCGGGGCTTCGGCCTCCACCACAGGTCTGGGGCCTAGGGGGTCTCACCTGGCAGAGTCGTTCGTGGTCCTAGGACCTCACGGAACGTACAGTCAAATGGGGTTCCCTTTTTGGGCACAAGGGCTTTCGGGTGTGATAGTCTGGCCCCTTGCACACTCAGTCCCTCCCTAAGGGTGTAATTCAGAGCCAGCAGTTGCCTCCCTACGGAATTTCTAATTTCTTAATAATATGATACCGGGGTGTGTGGGGGGGAGGACCCGTGTCTCGCACACGTTGAACAATCTCTTCCACTGAAATGGCTTTTTTTTTTTTTTAAACCTTCTCCTCACACTTAAGATTCTTTACGTTAAGTGGCTCTAAGGTAAGGTTCCGCTGATGGTTGCCTGAGCTTCCTAGGGGTCTGGCCTGCGCTGTTGCCCATCCGCCATCCGCCATCCGCCCCTCTCTCCATAGGCACCGTAGCCTTGCAGACCTGCTCTGAAGTGTTTTCAGTCTCGTCCTGCATGGAGTCCACCCTTGGCGAGCCTGCCTCCCTGCCTTCTAGTTCCCCTCTTAGGGATCAGTTCTCACTTCTCCGTTCACATCACCCAGTTTATTTGCCCCGTAGCATTGACCTTATATGTAGTTCTTACAGCTTGTTTCTCATCTGTTCTGGTGTGCATTCAGAGGGTAACCTCTTACGGCTGTGTTCCATGTGTGCGTGCCACCTGTCATGAAGCCATGGAAGGCCTTATTTCTTTATTTATGCGTGTGTGTTTTGTTGTTGTTGTTGTTGTTTGTTTTTATGGTTTTTCCAGACAACGTTTCTCTGTGTAACAGTCCTGGCTATCCTGGATTCAGTTTTGTAGACTCACAGCGATCCGAGTGCCTCTGCCTCCCAAGAGCGAGGATTAAAGACCTGTGCCACCAAGCCCGGCCTTTATTTATGTTTTGGTAAAGGGTCTTTCATGGTCCAGGCTGGCCTCAGATTTGTCTTTCTATAAGCGAAGGCTAACACACTCAACTCTTAACCTTTCCATCTGTACAAAGGAACTTTCTTCCCTCTAGCTGCTTTGATTTTTAGTTGGAATTTGGGAAGCCACACTATACAGGATTGGGTGAGTGAGAGGGCATTACTCTTAATTGCGGAAGCGATTTTTTGCTTTATTTGTTTAATGACTTCAATCTGCTTAATCCCTAAGAAGATAGTGAAGAAACAAAAATGGACAAGGTCTCTTTGGGGAGCTTATATTCTAGATGGGGGAGAACACAAATGAATTAGATTATTTCAGGTAATGTCAAGTGACAGAAAGAGGTGACAGATGAAGATGGTTTCTTTGAAGAGGTGGCATTTGAACAGATAATAACCAGGGAAAAGTGAGGGAGCAGTATTTCACGCAGAGGAAATAGAATGCAAAATTTCAAGGACAGAAACTAACTTGAAATGTTGGCATGTTTTAGGAAAATCCCGTTAAGCTATATGGAGACGAGAAATGGTACAGGGCTTTGTGGGTAGTGTAAGGAGTTTGGATTTGATACAAAGTGATAGATTACTGTGATTAGGAAGCAGAGAACGGCAATGAGTACTCAAGTTACTGCCCAACCTACTGTTCTCTTGAAGTGGTCTTGTGGGTTTTGTTTTTGTTTTTCAAGACAGGTTTTCTCTTTGTAGACCAGGGTTGTCTCAAACTCAACAGAGGTCCCTCTGCCTCTGCCTCCCAAGTGCTGGGATTACAGGTGCATCCCTGCCTTTGAAGTGTTTTTGTTTTTGTTGTTGTTCCTTTTGTTTTTTGAGACAGGGTCTCTCTGTGTTAGCCTTGGCTGTCTTAGACTAACTTTGTAGACCAGGCTGGCTGGCCTTGAACTCACAGCGATCTGCCTACCTCTGTCTCCGGAGTGCTGGGATTAAAGGCATGCGCCACCATGCCCAGCCTGAAGTGTTCTTAATAACTATTCTTTTTAAAAAGCCAAGGATAGGATAGGTAAGATGGGTTCATGCTAGGTGACCCTTATGTACCCTGACAACCTGGGTTAAAACCCTGACATCCACATGGTGTAAGGAGAGAACTGACTGCTGCAAATTTCTTCCAACTTCCACATATATGCAGTGGTGTGCATGCACACAATAATGCACATAGTAAAATTTGAGGTGACAGGACAGATGGCTCAGCAGTCAAAGAGCATATATTGCTCTTGCAGAGGACCTGAGGTAGGTTTCCAATACCTACAGATTACCCAGAATTGCCTATATACCTCTAGCTCCAGGGGATCTGATGGCCTCTGGCTTCCTTGGGCAGCTGCACCCATGTGTACATATATACAGGCAGAAACATACAGAGAGATATACAAACACACATAAATTTGTAAAGAAAAAAATCTAAGGTGAAGATAGGTGTTACGTTATACTCTTGGTTTTTCGAGACAGGGTTTCTCTGTGTAGCCTTGGCTGTCCTGGACTCGCTTTGTATACTAGGCTGGCCTCGAACTCACAGAGAGCTGCCTGCCTCTGCCTTCCGAGTGCTGGGATTAAAGGCGTGCACCACCATGCCCGGCTCTATATACACTTTTATATGTGCCCAGTGTGTGCCCTGATGCCTGAGGAAAACAGAAGAGGGCATCAAATTCCCAGGAACTGGAGTTGCAGATGGTCAGTTGCAGCATGGGCACTGAGAACTGAGCTAAGGTTGTCCTCGTACAGCAGTTCTTTATTCTTTGCCTAACTACGCAGGAGTCATCTGGGGTTTGAGAACCTTAATTGAAGGATTGTTTCCATCAGACTGCCTATAGGAAAGCCTCTGTGATGATGATGATTTTGTTCATTTGTTTTTTTCGAGACAGGGTTTCTCTGTCCTAGATTCCCTTTGTGGACCATGGTGGCCTCAAACTCACAGCGATCTGCCTGCCTCTTCCTCCTGAGTACTGGGATTAAAGGCGCGCACCAATACACCTGGCTTTGGGATTATTATTTTTGATGAATGATTAATATGAAAGGGCCTACCCCGCTGTTGGTTCCACTCCTGTCCAGGTGATCCTGAATGGTTGGTATAGGAAAGCCAAGCTGAGGGGCTGGACAGATGGCTCAGTGGTTAAGAGCACTGGCTCTTCTTCCAGTGGTCCTGAGTTCAATTCCCAGCAATCACATGGTGGATCACAACCATCTATAATGTGATCTGATGCCCTCATCTGGCATGCAGGTGTTCATGCAGATATACCACTCATATACATAAAATAAAATAAATCTTTAAAAAAAAAAAAAAGGCCAGGTGTGGTGGTGCACGCCTTTAATCCCAGCACTAGGGAGGCAGAGGCAGGTAGATCAATGTGAGTTAGGGGCCAGCCTGGTCTACGAAGCCAGTCGAGGACAGCCAAGGGTATACAGAGAAACCCTGTCTTGAAAAATGAAGAGGGGAAAAAAAGCCAAGCTGAACAAGCCTGTGATCAGCACTCCTCCCTGGCCTCTGCCTGCCTCCACCTTCCTTCTCTGACTCCTCTTCCTGATGACTGCAGTGGGGATGAAATAAACTTTTATTTTTCTCCTCAAGTTGCTTTTTTGAGCATGGTATTTATCACAGCAGTAGAAAGCATACTAGAACAAGCAGCAAGTACTCTTAACTGCTAAGCCATCTCCTCACCCCCAAGATGAGCTTTTGAGGGTCTGGTGAATGGTTCAGTAGCTAAGAGTGTTTGCTTTGCAAACATTACTTGAGTTTAAATCTCCACCACTCAAGTAAAAGGTAGGACCTTGAGTGCGTATAAGCCCAGCATTGTGAGTAGGAGACAAGCAATCACAAGGTGGTGTTATCAAACTTGTGGGTGGGTCACAACCTGTGTCCCAAGTGAGGTTTGGCTATTCATCTTCAAGCCCAATGTCGACTTCCCTTGTGATAAGCCCTCATACAGATAACACTGGTTTTTTTGAAGGTCATGGTTTCTAGCTGTTGGAAGTGCCCTTGCCAGCGTTAGAGAGGAAGCCTAATCTTTTTCACTTTTTATGAACGTGTATCAAGATGAACGCTTAGCAGGGTATGGTAGTTAGTTTATGCTTGTAATCCCAGCATTTGGACAGCTTTCCTAGTTAAAGCCTGCTTGTGAAACCTTGTCTCAACAAAACAAAGCACTGGTGAAAAGGTCTTTTTCATTCTTTAGGAGAGTGTTGTCCATTTTTTATCCTCTTTGACTGTCAGTTCCTTTTCCCTGGCTTCTAAGCTGCCCTCTTTTAACACTGTGCTTCCTTTGTGTTCTTAGTTCAGCCTTGTCATTTCCATGTAGAGGCTGCCCTGGGGAGCAGAAAAGGCTTTATGAATCAGGCAGATTTAGGCAGATTTGAAATAGACCTGTCTTTATTTTATTTTATTTTTTGTTTTTCGAGACAGGGTTTCTCTGTGTAGCCTTGGCTGTCCTGGACTCACATTGTAGACCAGGCTGGCCTTGAACTCACAGGAATCCACCTGCCTGTCTCCCAAGTGCTGGGATTAAAGTTGCACCACCACCGCCTGGCTCAGACCTGTCTTTATTAACTTGGGCATTTAAGTTAGCCACTCTGAGTTCCTTTCCTTATTGTTGTTTGAAATAAATAGAAAAACATATAAATCACCTAGTATGGTGAGTTGGAGGCCAGCCTGGTCTACATAGTAAGTTCCAGGACATCCAACCCTATACTATGAGACCCTGTCTTACATAACACTCAAAAAATTTTCAGTGGCTCTCTATTTATACATTTAAGGTCTGAAACAAGCTGGGTGTGGTGGCCCACACTTGTAATCCCAGGACTTGGGAGGCAGTGGTAGGCAGATCACTGAGTTCGAGGACAGCCTGATCTACAAAGCGAGTCTAGGACAGCCAAGGCTACACAGAGAAGCCTTATCTCACAAAACCAATAAATGAATGAATAAATAAATAGATGAATGAATAAATAAAAATTTGAAGCAGCTGGATTCTGAAGGAACCAGCAGATATAGTCAGTCTAACTTGTGTGCATCTCTTCCTTTCTCTAGTATTTTGCTCACAATATTTACCACAGGGAGATGAGTCCCAATTCTTCGACTTTACCCAGGACTCAGTCCTAAGAAATCTTAGGTGACTTCATATTTCAGTAATCTTCATCTTACCCTTCTACTTGTTTGGTGCTGTCTGTAGATTCCTTTGGCATTTTTACTCCAGAAGGCAAATGCATTTGGGTATGTGTGAACGTACTTTATACCACATTCCTAGTAGGGTCTAGGGTAGCAGGCACAGGTTTTTCCCCTTATTTATTTACTGGAGAGTGCCGTCACAATGCACATAAATTGTCAAGTGGAGTCAGTTCTCACCTTCCACTACGTGCCCAGCATTTTACCTGCTCACTATCTCACCAGCCCCAGACACATTATTTCTTTAATAAAACAAATTGGCTCACTAAACTAGCTTTTTAAAAAATCTGTGTATCTATTTATTTATTTTTCAAGACAAGGTTTCCCTGTTTTAGCCTTGGCTGTCCTGGACTCACTTTGTAGAGCACACTGGCGTCTGCCTCCCAAGTGCTAGGATTAAAGGCTTGAGCTACCATGCTTAGCATACTAAACGAGATTTTTAAAAATTATATTTGTAGGCTCAGGTTGCCTAGGCCAAGATTTTTGAAAATCATTTTTATTATTTATAGTGGGTTGGGTGGTGGGGTGGATACTTTTCTGTTAGTTGTTTTGTTGTTTTTGTTTTTGAGACAGGGTTTCTCTGTGTATCCTTGGCTGTCCTGGACTCGCTTTGTAGACCAGGCTGGCCTCTAACTCACAGAGATCCACATGCCTCTGCCGCCAAAGTGCTGGGATTAAAGGTGTGTGCCACCATGCCTGGCGGGGGGTGGATACTTATATACATGATGAACTACTGTGACATTTTATTGAGACCTTGCCTCTGAGTAGGAAAATAGGGGCTGGGGATGTGTCTTAGTTGGTAGAGTGCTTGCCTAGCATGCACAACACTGGAGTTCCATCCCCAGCATGTGATTTGAATCATGGTGTACTTGAAAAGTTCCTACTTAGTTTTACTGCATTTCCAGAGATTCCCCCCCCCCCCCCCATCACACAGAAACCTAAGGATGATTTGGTATATGAGTTCCTAGAAAAGGGTACATTTTCCCAGTTTCTTGGCAGGTGTATATCTGTCTGTGTCTAGAAAGTAACCTAAGATGTAATCAAATCTAAGTGGAAGCATTCTCTTTTTTACATTTATTTTGTGTGTATGATGGGTGGGGTAGAGCATGTGCCTATGTGGCTGTCAGAGGACAGCTTTGTGTGTATTCTTTCCACTTTTATATATGTGGGTTCTGGATGTACTCAGGGTTTTTTTTGTTTGTTTTTGTTTTTGCTTTATTTTTTGAGACGGAGTTTCTCAGTGTAGCCTTTGCTGTCCTGGAATTCCCTCTGTAGACCAGCCTGACTTCAAACTCGGAGATCCGCCTCCGCTCCTGCCGCTCAGTGAAATTCAGGTTTGAGCAGTAAATGCTTTTTACCTACTGAGCCATCTGCCCCCCCCCCCACATTTATTATGTAGTATTCTGCCTGCATGTATGCCCACACACCAGAAAAGGGCACCAGATCTCATTACAGGTGGTTGTGAGTCACCATGTGGTTGCTGGGAATTGAACTCAGGATCTTTTAGAAGAGCAAACAGTGCTCTTAACCTCTGAGCCATCTAGCTGACCCCAAAAGTGGGTTTAAAAAAGGTTTATTAAGGGAGCACTCAGGATGGAGAGGCAGGCAGAGTGAGCTCCAGGACAGCCAATGCTATAATGCAAGACAAAAACCTTGTCTTGAAAAAAAGAAAAAAAAAACTTTATTGAGGTATGTTTTATGTGCCACAGGATTCATTGATTTTAAGTGTACTATTCGATGAGTTAATAAATGTATTCATACTAGTCCAGTTTTAGAAACCACCAGCAGTTTTAACAGCTCTTTTGCACCCTAAGTGGTGTGATTGAACCAACGATCTCAGAGTGATCATTCCTCCTAGCTTGTCTCATGTTTTGTGTTAGAATCCTTAAAACCTATTCTCACTGCCTAATTAAAGTCACTGTTACTGACCATAATCACATGCTGTACAGTTCATTTCCTGAACTGTGCTTTTTTTAATTGGTCACATCTATGTCAGCTATTTATTTAGCTTTGTAATGTAAGAGCTAGGATTGTAGTCCAGTAGCATGTATATGTGTATTTAGCATTTGTTCATTTCTAGCACAGTAAAGTTAGGTGAGTTAAATTCTTCTTCTGTATGTGTACACATGCCATGGCATATGTGTGGAAATCAGAACAAGTTGGGAGAGTTGGTTCTCTTTTTGTACTGTGTTGGTTCTGGTCATTACAACTCAAAAATGATCTCCAGTCCAGGACAGCCAGACATACACAGAGAAATTCTGTCTTGGAAAACAAAAAAAAAACAAAATAAAAACACCCCAGGTTATCAGTATTTGTGGAGTGCCTTAACTAATCTCATGGAGCCATCTCGCGTGCACATATCGCATGCTGTGCCATATGTGGATATCAGGATAATTTTGTGGAGTTTTTTTTTTTTTTCTTTTACCCAGATCCCCTGAATCTTCTTGCTGGCCTATATATTTGTGGGTTTTTTTTTTTTTTTTGTCATTCGTTTTATGTTTAATTAATAAAATAGTTATGCATATGTTCATATGACTGTGTATGCCAAGAAAGGGTATCAGATCCCCGGGAGCTGGGATTACAGGTTGTTGTGAGGTGCTGGAAACTGAACTTGGATCTTCCAGAATCAGGAGTCCTGTGTGTGCACTCTTAACTGTGGAGGCATCTGTCCAGACCCTGTTTTTAATTTTTATAGCATATTGCCTACCATATAGGTTCTGTGCTCTTTTTTTAAATAATTCTTTTTTAAAGTATTTTATTTAATTTTAACTTATGTGCATCGGTTTGAGGGTGTCAGATCTTGGAGTTATAGACTGTTGTGAGCTGCCTTGTGGGTGCTGGGAATTGAACTCAGATCCTTTCGAAGCGCAGGCAGTGCTCTTAACCATTGGGCCATCTCTCCAGCCAGGCTTCTGTGCTCTTAATCGCTGAGCCAGCTCTCCAGCACCTCTTCATTTTTTTGTTTGTTTTGTTTTGTTTTTTTGAGACATAGTTTCTCTGTTGTAGCCTTGGTTCTCCTGGACTGTATTTTGTAGACTGGACTGGCCTTGAACTCACAGCGATCAGCCTGCCTCTGCCTCCCAAGTGCTGGGATTAAAGGCGTGCGCTACCACTGCCCAGCCTCCGACAGTTTTAAATATCAGAATTTCAATGGGATTTTATGTACTGCTAAGTGTGGTGGTACATTTTATAGTCTCTTCTACTTGGAATTGAGGCTGTAAAATCCCTTGAGCTTAGTAGTTGACCAACCTGAACAACAGAGCTAGACCTCTTCTAAATAGAACAAAACAAAAAATATTTCTAATGCATTTTTAAAATTTTTTCTAGACAGGGATTTTTGTGTAGTTCTCGCTGTCTTGGAACCTTGTAGATCAAGTTGACCTTGAACTCAGAGCTTTGCTTGTATTAGGCTTTTTTTTTTTTTTCCCCCCTCTTCATTTGGTTTTTCCAGACAGGGTTTCTCTGTGTAGCCTTGGCTGTCCTGGAATCTCTTTATAGACAGGCTGGCCTCATACTAACAGAGATCTTCCTGCCTCTGCCTCCCAGTGCTGGGGTTAAAGGCATGTGCCACCATGCCTGGCTTAAATGTTTTTTTTTTTTTTTTTTTTAAAGCCTAATAGGGCTGGGTATGGTAGCGCATGCCTTTAATCCCAGCACATCGGAGGCAGAGTAGGGTGGATCACTGTGAGTTCGAGGCCAGCCTGGTCTACAAAGTGAGTTCAGGAGGTCCATGGCTACACAGAGAAACCCTGTCTCAAAAAACCAAGCCCTCCACCCCCCCCCCACCCCACCCCTGCAAAAAAAGCCTAATACAAGCAGGTGGATCTTTTTGAGTTTGAGGCCAGCCTGGTCTACAAAGCCAGTCCAGGATAGCCAAGGCCACACAGGGAGACCCTGTCTCGAAAAACAACAACAAAACCCATTTAATTATTTTAAAAATAGCATTGTACGTGTATGATGGGGGCTGTGTGTGCTATGGATATGGAGGCAAGAGGACTCAGTCCTACACCTCTTTTTATATGTGTTGGTTCTGGGAATTGAACTTTCAATTCACCAGGTTTGTGCAACAAGTACCTTTATTTGCTGAGCTATCTCAATCGTCCTATGCTTTTGTTTCTACATTTTACTTTGGTGTGTACACAGTGGCACAGGTGGGAAGCATGTGTTCCATGTCATGTGGAGGTCAGAAGAAAACTTGAAGAGTCCTCTCCATTCATCATGCTATATCCTGCACACACATCCACACAGGCAAGGCACAAAAAAAAAAAAAAAAAAAAAATACAACTTTTAAAAAGGTTTGAAGTTGCCAGGTGTGGTCGCACATGCCTTTAATCCCAGCACTCAGGAGGCAGAGGCAGGAGGGTCGCTGTGAGTTCAAGGCCAGCCTGGTCTACAAAGGGAGTCCAGGATGGCCAAGGCTACACAGAGAAACCCTGTCTCCAAAAAAGGTTTGGGGTCACCGTCAGCTATATACATAGTTCAGAGTTGGACTGAGCTATATGCAACCCTGTCTGAAAACGATCCTTGCCTCCACCACCACCTCAAAGGAAACAAAACAAAAACTATAGTCTTCCTACCTGGGTGCACTGATGAGTGCTTGTAATCTCAGTGCTTTAGAGATAACAGAAGCAGTACTATGACATAAGTTCAAGGCAATTCTGAGTTTTGGGCTAGCCAGAACTAACACGGTGAAACCCTACTTCTTAGAGCAAAGTAGGAAACAACAGTAACAAAAAGATTCATTTATGTTACTCACTTTCTCCTCAAGTGATAATTTATTCAGACTCTGCCTTTTAATTTTAGATTAAGAGCCATGGAGCTCAGTGATGCAAATTTGCAGACACTAACAGAGTATTTGAAGAAAACTCTGGATCCTGATCCTGCCATTAGACGTCCAGGTAAAAGATGCCTTTGTTTTTGCTTGATTCATTCCTGAGACACATAGTGGAAACCTTTTATGCAGTCTGCCTGGTTGTATATTCAAAAGAAAAAAAATGTGCTAATTTTTTCAGGCCTGGTTTATGTGACATGGTTGACTGCTTACAATAGGTATAACATGTAGAAGTATTTTTGTTGAGTGAAATAGCTTTTATTTGAGATCTTCTAGGGTTAAAAAGCACCTTAGAAAGTCTGGTCTCATGAACTCTGAAAATCTTATTTAAATCTGCCAACTTTAAGAGCATAATAGTTAAGTCATTAAGATAGAGGTAATTCCCAAAAGATGATTAAATGAATGAAATTAAGTAATATGATTCTCTTCTTCCTTGTGGTAGTTTAATTTAATTAATATTGTTTAGGACTTAGAACTTAGAATTTCAACTTCAGATACGGAAGTAAATAAGGGAGCCTTGCCAGGTGGAACTACTGGCTTGTGAAGACCTGTTCTTGTTAAAGAGAGGTAATAGTTTGGAATATGTTAACTCTAAGCATGATGCTGGCATTAAAGGCGCACACCAACATTCCTGCGCAAGCCAGTTTTGTATGGTTAATTTGCAACCTTGCTTGAAAAATAAGGATATCCCACCCAGGATCCTGTCCTAGTCTGGCATGGTGGTGTGTGCCTTTAATCCCAGCACTCAGGAGGCAGAGGCAGGTGGATCGCTGGGAGTTCAAGGCCAGCCTGGTCTACAAAGTAAGTCCAGGACAGCCAAGGGAAGACCCTGTGGAAAAAACAAAAAAATAACAACAACAACAACTAAGAAACTGTGAGGGCCAGAAAGGTCTTATGAGCAGTCGCAGTCGGTTGGTGATCCTTGATACCATAATCCATGTGAACCATAAATGTTCCTAACCTTCAGAACATAATAGTGTCATGCTCATGGATAGGATTTGTCTCTAAGGGAGCTAAGTCATGAGCGGAGGGAAATACTGTATAAAATAAATAGAAATGTGAAAATGTGGGTGGTTTGTGTGTATGTCATGCCCATTGTCCCTTTGTTCACTGGTTAAGAAATCTAGTCCAGGCTGGAGAAATGGCCCAGCGATTAAGAGCACTGGCTGCACTTCCAAAGGTCCTGAGGTCGGTTCCCCAGCAACCGCATGGTGGTTTACAACCATCTATATGAGATCTGGTACCCTTTTCTGGTGTGCAGGTACATATGGGGGCAGAGCACTGTATACTTAATAAATAAATCTAAAAAAAAGAAAGAAAGAAAGAAAGAAAGAACTACTACAAGCCTCATCCTATTTTAGAAAAGTCTGATTTTTTTTTCCTTCTAATTATACAGGGTTATTTAAAGCTATTTTGTGCCAGTATGTATTTTGAGCAGAAAGCACCCCCATATCTGACTACCTTCCCCTTTATTGCCCCCTATCATGTTTGTGCGCACATTCAAGCATGCACTTGCTTGCTTGTATATACAAGTATGCACATGAAGAAGTCAGAGGTCAGTGTTGGGTTTCTTCCTCTTTTTTTAAGATTTATTTTCCAGCTGGGCAGCAGTGCCACCTGTCTTTAATCCCAGCAGAGGCAGGCAGATCTCTGAGTTCCAGACCAGCCTGGTCTAAAAAGAGAGTCTAGGATAGCCAACGCTCCACAGAGAAACCTTGTCTCAGAAAAAAGAGAAAGTTTTTTTTTTTTTATGTGTATAAGTGTGTGTATGTACACTACGTGTGTACCTGGTACCCAAGGAGGCTGGAAGAGGGAAATTTATCCCTTGGAGATGGAGTTACAAATGGTTGTAAGCTGCTGCATGGGTACTAGGAACTTAATTTGCGTCACCTGGAAGAGCAGCAAGGGCTCCTCTTAACTGCTCAGCCAGCTCTCTAATCCCTCTTGGTGATGTTTTTTGAGAAAGGGTTTCTGAAGCACCTATTTGGTTAGACTGGGTAGTCAGCAAACCCCAGGGATCCACCCGTCCTTACTTGAATAGCCCTGGAATTACAGAGATGCGGTTTTTTAAAAATTATTTATTTATTTATTATGTATACAGTGTTCTATTTGCATGTACACCTGCACATCAGAAGAGGGCACCAGATCACATTATAGATGGTTGTGAGCCACCATGTGGTTGCTGGGAATTGAACTCAGGACCTCTGGAAGAGTAGACAGTGCTCTTAACCGCCGAGCCATCTCTCCAGCCCCCAGAGATGCTTTCTTGTGCTCGGGTTTTTATGTGGGTACTAGGGATGGAACTCAGGTTCACATGCCTGGGTAGTAGCCACTTACCCTGTTGACTCTGTTTTTTAATAATTAAACTTTATTATACAACCCAACTAGCTTATACAAGAAGGAAAAAGGTTAAAGGGACAAAAGAGTGAACCTTCCAGTAGCCGTTCCACGGGACGGGTCCTTAGGTGTCTCTCTGGCCTGCGTGCCGGTCCAGCTGGTCCGCTGCCCTCCACCTCTCTCTGCAGCCGACTTTGTTATTCTCTCTTCCCCAACTGCCTGAGTCACGTGGGAAGGACCGGCTCCTCCCGGTGAGGGTCCAGGTGGGGTTCCCAGGTCTGTTTCCTGAATTCCAGACCCAGAATGGCTCCACTCAGTCTGTCACAAGGTATTCATGGGATGCCCCAAGGGTAAAGCCCGCCAAGACTGCTCCCATCTGTGACAAAGCTTAATCTTTCCCACATACCCAACTGAGCCACCCCTCTTGCCCAGTCTGTACGGCTGAGAAGTCACACTAATGTCCCTGGATAAGAAAAATTAATTGCTCTAATCTTCTTAGAATTTCCCAGAAAGCCTGTGCTGACACTAATTTTTTAATGTGCCCTTAAAACTTGAGGGTGCTAAAAAGCCTTATGACCCCAGGAGAAAGTGTAGAAATAAACTGCTGTTTCTGGGAGCAAATTTCTCAAAGAGAGACGTGAGACTTGCAGAGTCAATCTTTGTGTATCTGACTCTGGAACCAAGGACCCTACACTTAATAGTCTGTCTACATCTTTATGACAAGAAGGAGACAAATTGTGTACTGGATCCTAGCTTGGATGGAACAACTGTATAGATAACTGAAACTGTGTGTGGGTGTGTACGTAGAGGCCAGAGGTTAGCATCATGTTTCTACCTCTGTAACTCCACCTATTTTGGGGGACAGGATCTCTCTTCTCCATGTTAGCCTTGCCTGTCCTAGACTCCCTTTGTAGACCAGGCTGTCCTCGAACTCTTAGTAGTTCACCTGCCTCTGCCTCCTGAGTGCTGGGATTAAAGGCATGTGCCACCATGCCCGACTGGGATAGGATCTCTTAATGGACTTAGCTCACCCAGTGGCTAGACTTGCTTCTCAGTGAGCCCCACAGACCCTCATGTCTCTGTCAGTTAAACACTAGGATTACAGGAGGAACCGTGCTCATCGCCATGCTTGCTGCTGTACTGACTGAACCATCTCTCCACCTGGAAGGTTTTTTGAGGCTCCTTGCCTATACAGAAACATATAAACGTGAAAAAGTTTTAATTTAGAGTTTATGTGAGTGGCAAGGAGGAGGGAGGGAGGAAGAGAGACAGGCAAGACAGATCAGGGCATGTGTCATAGTGTTTATGTGGCAGAGGACAACATTGTAGAGTCGGTTCTCTCTGTGGTCGTAACTGGTTTCCAGGCAGCATAGACCTTGGGTCTAGGCTTGTGCAGATGTGTGGTAAGTGCCTTTATATGCTGCTCTGTTTCACCATCAGTAGGAATATTGTACAGGTAAAAATGTGAACACAAAAATTGACTTAAACTTTTGAGAAGAAACTTTAGGACTAGGGGGTATAGGTAGAGTGTTTTCTAGCATGCTTGGACCTAGGTGGTTTTTTTTTTTTTTTTTAAGTATTTATTTATATGAATGCTTTATTTTTATGTACACATGAAAGTGATTAGAGGGCATCAGACCCCGTTACAGATTACTGTGAGTCACCATGTGGTTACTGGGAATTGAACTCAGGACCTCTGAAAGAGCAGCCAGTGCTCTTAACCACTGAGCCATCTGTTGAGCTCCTGAACTGGAGATTTGATCCCCATCACTGCATAGTTTGGATATGGTCATCCATTACTATAATCCAAGCTTTTGGGAGGAGGACATAGAATGATCAAATATTCAAGTTTATCCTTGGCTACATACTGCATTAGAGGTCACCAAGGCATATGAGATCTGTCTATGAATGAGTGAGGGTAGGTGAGACGGCTTAGTGAGTATGGTGCTCACTGCCATATTGTTTTTAAATTATCTGTATTATCAGTAGGCCCCGCTAGCAATCAGTTAAGACACTGACACTTGTTATATTTTAAACTAGCCTTTGTTAACCTTGGGCAGGGCAGGCATTAATCCTCTAAACTATTTCCCATAGTGGGGCAGGTATAGGATCCCTGCCTAAGTCTCATGCCATCTGCTCCTAATAACTTCTATCAAGCTACCTCTCATACATAATCCCAAATACTTGCTAATGTTCTTCATCTGGGCTGGATTCCTCATCCATGCCTGCCATGTGCTTTTCCTCCATCTACCCCGTGGCGGCCTTCCTCTCCTCGGGCGATTTTTCTCCTCTTAAGACCCTTTCTCCTCTGGTCTCTTCTTCTCCTCAGAATTCCTCTCTCTCCCCTAAGCCAGGGAATCTTAGCCACACCTCTATCTCCTTTGCCCTGCCCTGGGATGGCTTTTTATTAATCAAAAGGTGGGTCACAGATATCAGACCATCCCCAACACTGCCAGGCTAGATGACTTGAGTTTGATCTCTGGAACCAACATAGTAGAATATGATATCATCACACATAAGCTGGCCAGGCAGGCAGACAGTTTAAAATAAGTAAGTAATTTAAAAATTATTGTTTATACAATATTCTGCCTGCATGTGTGACTGCATGCCAAAAGAGGGCAACAGATGTCATTATAAATGGCTGTGAGCCACCATTTGGTTGCTGGGAATTGAACTCAGGACCTGCTGAAGAACAGCCAGTAAGTACTCTTAACCTCTGAGCCATCTCTCCAGCCCCCTAAACCAAATTTTTAAAAATCACTCACACACACACACACAAAACAAAAAACAACAACAACAAAAAACCCAACCAACATAATGGGCTGGAGAGATGGCTCAGAGGTTAAAAGCACTGACTGCTCTTCCAGAGGTCCTGACTTCAATTCCCATGGTGGTTCACAACCATCTATAATGTGATCTGATCTTCTGTCCTGCAGGTGTACATGTAGGCAAAGCACTGTATACATAATAATAACAAATAAATCTTTTATAAAAACCACCAACATACTATGTCTTTTTCTGGAAACATTTTTGGTTTTTTGAGACAGGATTTCTCTGTGTAGCCTTGGCTGTCCTGGATTCCATATGTAGAGCAGGCTGGCCTTGAACTCCCAGATCTGCCTGCCTTTGCCTCCCCAAGTGCCACCACGCCTGGCTGAAATTTTTTTTTTTTTTAGTTTTGTTTATTTATTATATATACAGTGTTTGGCCTGTAGGCCAGAGAAAGGCATCAGATCACACTATAAATGCTTGTGAGCCACCATGTGGTTACTGGGAATTGAACTCATGACCTCTGGAAGAGCATTCAGTACTCTTAACCTGAGCCATCTCTCCAGCCTTCTTTATGAAGGACATGGTAGATACAAAACAGAGCAGGTTTGGGGAAGCCAGTGTGTGGTTACTGCATTCACATGCACATACGTGCAGGAAAAATACTCATACTCGTTAAACAAAAATAAATCATCCCCTTTTTTTAATTTTATTTTTTTTAAAGACGGCATCTCAGTATGTAGACCAGGCTGGCCCTGAACTTATTGTATAGAGAAACGAGGAGGCGAGGTAGGTGTACTACCTCTGCCTCCCATGTCCTGAGATTAAAGTTATGCACCATCAACCCTGGAGCATAAATAAGTCTTCTCTAAAGGACTAGAATAAAAACCTTTTGTCTTGGTTTTGTGGTCTTAGATGAGCTAATAGTGGCAGCCTTTAGTGAGAGTTTAGCTCATGGGTAATAGCATATTCACATAAATGAGGTCATTAGTACTGCTACTGAGTACTTCCTTTAGTACTTCCTTTGTGGAAGAAGGCAGGATGTGTAACTTACAGTAATGCCTAGTAATTTCCTGGGAAGCCACAGCTTTGGCTGGGTAATCATCTGAGTAGACTTATTTGTAGACCTGGGAGTATTAAGAGAGATCATCTGAAAACGGAAGCATTGTATACATTTCAACTAATATTATATGTAATCATTTAATGGATAAAATGAATGTTGCCCTGTAGGAAAAATGTTCTAACCTTTGCATTGTTGGGTGGTTGGGTTCTATTTATGTATCTGGTGTGTTTGTAAGACAGAATGTCAATGTGTAACCTCCAGTTCGCCTAATGTTCAATATGTATCTGGGTTGGCCGAGACCCTCCCAAATGTTCAGCTTAAGTCTCAAGCCATTATTTGTCATCTAATCTTTTCTTTTTGTTTTTTTTTTTCATACTTTAAATATGGATAGTTCATTATATGTATAGAGTGAAAATGTTTTTTATTATAAGAAGTCTAACATGAAAATTCTTTCACAGCTGAAAAATTTCTTGAATCTGTAGAAGGAAATCAGAATTACCCACTGTTGCTTTTAACATTACTGGAAAAGTCACAGGATAATGTCATTAAAGTATGTGCTTCAGTAACCTTCAAGAACTATATTAAAAGGAACTGGAGAATTGTAAGTATTTTGGGAATATATAATTAAATACTCTGTATGTTTTTATGGTTTATATGTCCCCCTTAAAATATTCAGATGTGGATTTTTGATAAACAGGTTCTTTGTCCAAAACAACTATTTCATTTAAATTTATTTAATTTAAATTCCACACGGACTTTGTAACTCTGTTAGAAGACCTAGGATTTTGAAGACCTTGGTTTGGTTGTCACACAAACCTGGCTCATAACTACCTGAAAATCCAGTTTCAGGAGAGCTGATGCTCGCTCTTCTGGCCTCAGGAAGCTCCTGCATACAGATGGTGCACATAAACTCATATAGGCAAATACATGAAATAAAACTTTCAGAAAAAGTTTATAAAACCATAAGTGTTCTCTTAAAGCTTGTATTATTCATTAGATACTGTTCTATGTGGTAAAGAAATAACTAAAGCATAGAAAGTCCATCTTGTTTGCAGGCATGTTAGCTTCTCTTGTTTCTGTGTGGTAGGAGGGATGGGAGAGCTATTAGAGACAGTCTGTTTCTGATCTTAGGCCCTCAAACTCATGAACAGGTCTCCTGCCTCAACATCCTGAGTGTTTATCTTTATGATATGTAAAACCAGGGAGTCTACAATGTCTCTAAGAGGTGTACCCAGGGTGTGCTTTCAACTAGTGGCCACACATGATGGTTACATGCTTTTATTTTAGCCTTGGGGGACAGAGGCAGCCAGTGTTGCATAGAAAAACCTGTCTCAAAAAAGCAACACACAGACACACATGGCTGACTAAGTAACATACATCTATAAATGTATAAAGATTTTAGCCGGGTGTGGTGGCGCACGCCTTTAATCCCAGCACTCGGGAGGCAGAGGCAGGCGGATCGCTGTGAGTTCGAGGCCAGCCTGGTCTACAAAGTGAGTCCAGGGTGGCCAAGGCTACACAGAGAAACCCTGTCTCAAAAAACCAAAAAAAAAAAAAAAAAAAAAAAAAAAGATTTTAACTACATGCTGATGGTTTACATAGAAAATTGAAGCAAGTCTATCCTGTCTCCCTCCCCCTCCCCCTTTCTCCTTTTTGGTGGTAGTAAGGATCAAATCTAGGCTTTTATGCATCACAGACAAGTGTTTTCCAGAATATCCACACCCTGTTCTCTTTTTCCTTTTTAGGTTTTGTTTCGGTTAGGTTAGGTTTTAGGTTGTTTGTTTGTTTTGTTTTGTTTTTTGAGACACGGCTTCTCTGTGTAGCCCTGGCTATCCTGGACTCGCTTTGTAGACCAGGCTGGCCACAAGCTCACAGTGATCCGCCTGCTTCTGCTTTCCAAATGCTGGGATTATAGGCATGCACCACCACTGCCCAGTTTTTCAGCATTTATTTGTAGAAGTACTAGGAATTGAACCCAGGGCCTTAAGGTTGAAGAACCAAAAATATTTTTTTTCTTTTTATATTTAAATTTATTTTTTTATAATTTATTCACTTTACATCCTGATTGTAACCCCCTCCCTAGTCTCTTCCCATTCTCACCCTCCTTCCCTCTTTCCTCCATCCCCCTCCCCTAGTCCTCAGAAAGGGAGAGCCCTCCTCCCCTCCCAGCTTATCAAGTCTATAAGGAGTGCCTGCATCCTTTTCCTCTGTGGCCTGGCAAGGCCACCCCACCAGGGAGGAAGTGATCAAAGAGTGAGCATCAAGAGTCCATGTCAGAGACAGCTCTGGTTCCCCTTACTAGGTAACCCACATGGAGACTGAGCTGCCTATTAGCTACATCTGTGCAGGGGCTCTAGGTCCTTTCCATGCATGGTCCTTGGTTAGAACCAAAAAAAAAATTTTTTTTTAAGTTTGTTTGTTTGTTTCTTTCTTTCTTTCTTTGAGACACAGTTTCTCTGTGTAGCCTTGGCAGTCCTGGACTCACTTTGTAGACCAGGCTGGCCTCAAACTTACATAGATCTGCCTGCCTCTGCCTCCCGAGTGCTGGAATTAAAGGCATGCACCACCACGCCCGGCTAGAACCAAAATTCTTAATTGGCATCAGGGAGTCAGAGAGCCCCAGTTATTTATTTATTTATTTTGTGAAAGGTTACATTTAGAAAGGACTATACATTAAGATAGTTTAATGTAGAATTTAAGCATGATGCTTAAGAGAAAGGGAGGAACTTATAAAGTAGACCCTGAGCATAGGCTTCTCATGAATATACATGTTATAAGGAAAGGGTTATGCCTTCGCCAGATTATTAAACTCTGTTCTTATTGCCACGAAGTGGTGATGCATTCCTATAATCCCAGCACTTGGGGAGGAGAGGCAGGGAAATTTCTGAGTTCAAGGACACCAGGGCTACATAAAGAAACCCTGTCTTAAAACCAAAAAAAGAAAGAAAGAAACTGTTATTATTCCCATAGGAGAGACTAAGGAATACCTACATTCCTCCAATTTAATTGGCAACTTGAGATAATGAAATTAGTTGTATTTTATTTGTAAAGCCAAATAAAGTGGATCCTTTGTCACTTGCTTGTTGATATTTTCTTTTAGGTTGAAGATGAACCAAACAAGATATGTGAAGCTGATCGAGTAGCAATCAAAGCCAACATCGTGCACCTGATGCTAAGTAGCCCAGAACAGATTCAGAAGCAGGTGATGTCACACATCTGCAGTAGGCTCAGGGAGTTGGGTGCTGCTTTGTAAGGCTCTCTGCTAATTAACGCTCTCCTTCCTTAGTTGAGTGATGCTATTAGCATCATTGGCAGAGAAGATTTTCCTCAGAAATGGCCTGACTTGTTGACAGAAATGGTGAATCGCTTTCAGAGTGGAGATTTCCATGTTATTAATGGAGTCCTTCGTACAGCACATTCACTGTTTAAAAGGTATTAATATACAAGTTCATTCTTCTAGTACTTTTCTTTTTCTGTTAGTGACTTTCTGCTGCATAACTTCTTACTCTGGTGAGTATGAACATCCTTGAGTGACGTGGGAAGCCACTCAGCTCATTGTGTTTGCTTCTTAAGCAAGAGCATTCATCTCACACTGCCTCAATTTCTGTGAGGTAATTAGATTGTTCTTTGTATTTTGAATTCAGAAGGCTCTCTGGTTGTTGTCTAGCTGTCTAAATGGAGTAAACAGAAGGTTGACTGTACTTTTTCTTTTTCTAGATACCGTCATGAGTTTAAGTCAAATGAACTGTGGACTGAAATTAAACTTGTTTTGGATGCCTTTGCTTTGCCTTTGACTAATCTATTTAAGGTATGATATGTCTTGAAAATTACCCATTTTAAGTTGCTTAAATATATGTCTAAATTTTAAGAGATTTCCTCGGCGTGTGCAGAATTTAATTAATTACATTACATAGGCACATACTCACCTTCCCTGCAGACAGGGTTTCTCAGTGTAGCCCCTGGCTGTCCTGAACTTGATTTGCAGACCAGGCTGGCTGTGAACTCTCAGATCCACCTGCCTCTGCTTCCCCAAGTGCTGGGATTATTGGTGTGTACCACTGCGCCCAGCTACATTACACACCTTTACAGGCTATGTTCTTTAGGTTGTTCTTAGTATTTATAAGAGTACTATAAGATTGGGAAAAATGCAACCTTTCCCCCCAGACAAGATCACACGAGTACAATGATTAGTAAAATGAGAGTAGAGCTTAAGTCTCATTTCCTTCGATGACCGAATTCTTTTCATTTCTTACTTTAAAAGAGGATGGTTGTATAATAGTCAATATTCAGATATAGAGCTTACACAGATTTTTGTTGTTGTTGTTGTTAAGATAAAGGTTTTCAAATATTAAGACAAAATGCAATCAATTTTTTAGGCTTTGATTGGGACAGATTTTTACTTAATGAAAAGTGTTGGGTTTTTTTTTTTTTTTTTTTTTTTTTTTGGAGACAGGGGTTCTCTGTGTAGCCTTGGCTGGCCTGGACTCACTTTGTAGACCAGGTTGGCCTCAAACTCACAGTGATCCGCCTGCCTCTGCCTCCTGAGTACTGGGATTAAAGGCGTGCACCACCACACCCGGCTCTTAATGAAAAGTTTTTGGGGCTGGGCATAGTTCGTATGTCGGTAATCCAGCACATGGGAAGGAGAGGCATGAGGACTGGAACGTTAAGGCCACAGCTGGACTGTCTGAGCAGGTCCCAGCCAGTGTCGTCTCATGTCTCTATGATGAGACTGTGGAGAACAGAAGGCTACATCTAGAGTGCAGTGAACCAGGTGAACATGCTGTTCTGTGTATTCCGATAGAATTGGAAATGTTACTACTCTTCTTTTTTGTTTTTTTGAGACAGGGTTTCTTTGTGTAATCCTAGCTGTCCTGGAACTTGCTTTGTAGACCAGGCTTGCCTTGAACTCACAGATCTCCGCCTGCCTCTCTAAGTGCTGAGTTGTAAGGGTGCACCACTACCGCCCTGCAGAATTTGTTTTGAGAGCCTGCGGAAGCTGTTTTGTTATTTATATGTATGGGAATAGGAAAGATGTTCAGAGTATTAACATTGGGTTCCTTACTGGCTATTCTAGTCAGATTAAAAGACATACTCTTATTGTTCATAATTTTTAAGTGAATATATGCTACTACTTAAAGGCCTCATTTGGAGAAGAAATATGAGTAGTCTCAGCATAGTACAAGGTTATCTCACTAAGCTCAGCATGCTGGCTTTATGATACACTAAAACCATGTTCTTAAATTCCTTTCCAAGGCTACCATTGAACTGTGCAGTACCCATGCAAATGATGCCTCGGCCCTGAGGATTCTTTTTTCTTCCTTGATCTTGATCTCAAAATTGTTTTATAGTTTAAACTTTCAGGTAAGTTTCTTTCTTTCTTTCTTTTTTGCTTTTGGTGCTCTGGCTCTCTCTTGTGTGTTCGTTCTCTCTCTCTCTCTCTTTCTCTCTCTCTCTCTCTCTCTCACACACACACGCACACGCACACGCACACGCACACACACACCTTTAAATATATAGTCCACCTGACAAGACTGCTTTCCTCAGCATTGGTTCTTAAAGGAAACCTTCTCTCTATTTTTTACACACCCACAGAGTTGTATTTAATAATTCTTGGAGATGGTGGAGATAGGGAAAGGCTACATTCTTTTGCATCCAATAAAGCTGCTGGTTTCTACTGCGGTTAGAGCCTTTTCTTTCATAGGTCTACAATGAAACTTTGAGTAAGCTATCCAGATAATCCTAAGAAACTATGTACTTATGTAAGTGAACAAAAAGACCTCAAGAATTTAACATTTTAAAGTTTGGAGTTGAAGAGATGTCTTGACATCAGAGTCGGAATTATAAACAGTTGTGAGCTGCTTTGTGGGTGCTGGAACCAAAAATCACTCAGCCATGTCTGTAGCACCTCTTTTTCCCTCAGCCTAATTTTATAAAAAGCATTATAGAATTAGATTTCTGAGCTAGCTCAGCATATAAAGGTGTTGAAAACATATATGTATGTATGTGTGTGTGTGTGTGTGTGTGTATATATATATATATATATATATATATATATATATATATATATATAAATAAACTTTTTTTCTTTTTGTATGTCTGTCTGGGTGTGTGCTCTGTGAGTAGATGCACACAGGGGTTAGAAAGGGCTTTGGATCCCCTAGAACTGGAGTTGTAAGTATTTGAGACTCACCATATGGGTGCTAGGAACCAAACTCTGATTGTCTTAAGAGCAATGCATGCTCTTAACCTTTGAAAATCTTTCAGCTTTTTTCGTTTAAGTTTTTTTCCCTCTGTATGTGCGCACGCATATCATTTGTCCTCTTGATTCAAAGATTCTTGAGTCAGAATTTCTGGACAAAGAAAATCAGTATTAGTTAATACACTCATATACCAAGAGAAAAGAAGGTATTTCGCCTTTGCACTTTGCATAGTCAATCTTATACTCAGAACATGATAGTATATTCAGTGGTGGGGTGAAAATCCCACAAAGGGAATTGCATTTTTATTAGGTAAAGGAGACAATTGTCCCCAAACCATAGACTCCATATATGTATTCAACTGGATGGCAGATTCATTACTTAAATGAGTACTGTTGGGTCTTTGTTGTTTTGTTTTGTTTCTTGATTTGAAAAATCAAGAGAAATAAGCTCAAGTCGTCACAGTGCTGTATGTGCTGTAGAAATCAGCAGGGTACGAAGCTCACGGAGCTTGAGTCTAGGCTGGCAGCCATCTTACAGTAAGCACAATATTTAGAAGGGAGGGGATCTGTATTTTGTAAACACGAGCTTCGTGCTGTCCTCATTGAACCCTCAAGGGATAGATGTAGACGGAGGCAGAAGGTACAATGGTGATTTTTGAGGGCATATGAATGTAGGATAGACATCAGACTATCAGACAAATTATTCAGCTGCCACAGTTGTAGGTAAAATAGAATTTTCACAGACTAAAACCTGAACTTGAGCCTAAAGGAATGGGTAAATGTTTGTCATAGTTGGGAAATTGGTTAAATTAATCAATTCATTTTAATCAAAAATCTCAAGTCCATGGTTATTTTTCAGGATCTCCCCGAATTCTTTGAAGATAATATGGAAACTTGGATGAACAATTTTCATACCCTTTTGACATTGGATAATAAGCTCCTACAAACTGATGTAAGTATTTAAAACATTGTTAGTCTTTTTCTTCATTAAGAATTATTTTGGAGGCTGAAGAGATGGCTCAGAGGTTAAGAGCACTTGGAGGCAGAGACAGGAGGAGCTTTGTGAGTTCAAAGCCAGCTATGTCTACAAAGTGAGTTCCAGGACAACCAGGGCAGGAAACCTGTTTCAGAGCCCACCCACAACAAAAAATACAATTTTTAGAAACCCATGTTATAGAAACTGTGACATGATTGTTACTACTCAAGCTCCTATAGGATTGTTTTTCTGTCTTAGATTTTTAAGTTAATTTATGTCTATGAGTGTTTTGCTCACACATACAAATACATGATCATGTACATCCTGGTACTGAGGTTATCGACGTATTTGAACCACACATTACACAATTAGCAGGAGTTGACCTGGGTCCTCGGCAGGAACACCAAGTGCTCCCAACCACTGAGATGTATATCTAGCTTCAGATGCTCTCAGTCCTGTCTGTGTGTGAGGTATTTCACTGTCAGCAACGAGAAGAAAAGTCATAATTTGTGATAATCTGGGTGTTGTGATGCTTGCCTATGATTGGAGTATTTGGAATGTCAAACAATATGTTTGAGTTTGTCTTTTCTCTCATGTGAGGATGAAGAAGAAGCAGGCTTATTGGAGCTTTTAAAATCTCAGATTTGTGATAATGCTGCTCTCTATGCACAAAAATATGATGAAGAATTTCAGCGGTACCTGCCTCGTTTCGTCACAGCCATTTGGAATTTGTTAGTTACAACTGGTCAAGAAGTTAAATATGATTTGGTAAGATGATTGTAGAAACAAAATATATTCTTTCCCTGTTTATTTTCTACAAGAATAATTTAGTTTAGCTTTTAATTACATTCTTATTTCTGTGTTTTATTTCAGTTGGTAAGTAATGCAATTCAATTTCTGGCTTCAGTTTGCGAGAGACCACATTACAAGAATCTGTTTGAAGACCAGAACACGCTGACAAGTATCTGTGAGAAAGTTATTGTGCCTAACATGGAGTTTAGAGGTAATTATGGCAAAGTAGAAAGAATTTTCAGGGGAGTAAAAGCTGTTCTTTAAAGTGTGCAAGATGGTCATAAGCTCTCTACTTCTCCTGTTTTAAAGATGGTTAACATCAGTTTAATAAGGTGACTTCTTTTTATTATGAAATTGTCTTAAACTACCACATAAAACTTGTGGCCTCTCATTATTGCCTGGTTTCTAAGCCAAGGCAGAAAATGTAACATCTGTGAAATGATTGTTGCTCTGTGTGTGTGTGTGTGTGCGTCACGCCTGCCTGCCTGCCTGTCTGTCTGTCTGTCATGGGGTTTCTTTTATAAAAATATTGAGTCTCAAGTTTGAAATTGTTTAATTGTAGTATTGTAATTTTTAATATTTCAGTAAGGTAAGTGTGTTGTAAAACTTTTGGCTTAAAGGTCAATACCTACCTTATCTATTTAAAGTAGAGAACCTGCCTCATAATTAGGAAAGTGGAGGCTTGTGTTGTCTGTCACCCACCCAGGACTCTTCAGGTAGCAGCTGAAATGGAGCAGGGAGCTCAGGACAATAAAATGTAGGCACTTTGGTATTTGAGTTTTCAAGCCATATTTGAAGGACAGATCTTTATTCTGATAATGTCTGCCCTTCCTATCATTCCTAGAATGAATGATGCCTACACTTACCCACTCCCCCTACTCCCCTAACCCCCCCCCCCCCCCCCCCAGACAGGGCTTCTCTGTGTGGCCTTGACAGACCTGGACCAGGCTGACCTCGAACTCACAGTGATCTGCCTGCCTTTGCCTCCAGAGTGTTGGGATTAAAGGTGTGCTCCACTATGCCCATCTTAGGAACCTTTCTGGTGTGTTTGCTGCTGAAGTAGTCATAGTGAAAGAACACTTTGCTTGTAAAACAAAGCAGTTCTGATTGCTTAGGTATAGAATATGTTGACGTGGGTTCTCTGGAGGCCTTGTTGACTTGCCAATTTTCTCTGTAGCTGCTGATGAAGAAGCATTTGAAGATAATTCTGAGGAATACATAAGAAGGGATTTGGAAGGCTCTGGTATGTATTTTAGGTTTTTAGTTAATAGTCATCTAGTAAGTCAATCTTTTTTATGATGGAGAAGTTTATTATAGGGAAAGGGGTACTTCTGAGAGAGAGAGCGATAGGGACAGCAAGAGAGGCGGGGATAAGAGGGCAAGAGAGCCTAGCAAGTCAATTTTTAGGCTTTTTTTCTTTCTAATAAATGTAAGCAGTGGCTAATTGTGTAGTTTTAGCTTTTATTAGGAATGTTTTCCTAACCCTGTCTGTCAAACTCTCTCTCTCTCTTCCTCTCCCGACTCCACTCTTCCTCACTCACGCTCTTATAGCCACACAAATAATTTTCAAAAATTATAAAAGGATCAAGGAAAGATGCTCATCATTGACCTCTGACCCTTTATATATTCCAAATACCTGGGCATGCAAGTGTATATATGTATGCATGTAGATAACATATATGTGTATATATGTGTAAACACACCACACACAAAAAAGTTCAAAGTCATCCTTAGCTACATAGCAAGTTTAAGGCCCTCTTATGCTATTTGGTATCATCTCAAAGAAACAAAATAGACAATAGTTCTTATAGACTGGGGATATAGATCGTATGTAAAGAAAGCCCTTATATTGATTACATTGGTACATTGATTACTTAGGTTGAGTCCCTATCAAAAAAAATAAAAATAAAATAAAAATAAAAATATTCTTTGTAGGATTTATGGTCTTATCCACCTTAGTTTCATTATCATTTTGTGTTTCATAGGTGAAAAAAATGAGTTCTTTCTGTTGTGTTGCTGAAAGTTTCTTAGAAACTGGACTGGTTGCTACTTTTTTCCAAGATACGTTTTCTTTTGACTTTATAGATATTGATACTAGACGCAGGGCTGCTTGTGATCTTGTACGAGGATTATGCAAATTTTTTGAAGGTCCTGTGACAGGAATCTTCTCTGGTTATGTTAATTCTATGCTCCAGGAATATGCAAAAAATCCATCTGTCAACTGGAAACACAAAGATGCAGCCATTTACCTAGTCACATCTTTGGCATCAAAAGCACAAACACAGAAGGTAAATCTTTTCTTGGTGATTGGGTCTGAAACACGTTGGCAAACACAGGACTCAAAAAGAAATGTCTGCTAATGCAGCCTGTTGCTCTTAATATGCTCTTCCACACAGCTTGCTGTAGATGTCCTGAGTGCTTCCTTCTTGAGTCATGCCTTCGCATCACCTCATCAGAGATTTCGTATAAAACACTGATTTGGTTTAGGAACATGTGCTGTCCTGAGACAGTTCTGTTTAATACCTAAGAGCTTGTCTATTGACATGCTGTCTCTGGGCTGGAGAGCACTTAAGAGGCTGAGGGTGGACTGTTAACTAAAGGCCTTCCCATGCCACATAGTGAAACTCCTTGACTGAAGAAAAAAGAGGAAAAGCAGGATGGAGAGATGGCTTAGTGATTAAGAGCACTGGCTTCTCTAATTCCCAGCAATTACACACTGGTTTTCACCCATTCGTAACTGCAGCTGCACGACTTCCTGAGCACCTGACACACATGAAGGCAAACACTCACACTCATAAGGCAAAAATAGGATTCTTTAGTGACACGCTCATCTACACTTTTGATACGATTTTCTAAAATTGCTTAAATTTCTGTTAATTGTATTTCACCATTACATATTTCCTTTCAGCATGGAATCACACAAGCCAATGAACTAGTAAACCTAACTGAATTTTTTATGAATCACATACTTCCTGATTTGAAATCAAGTAATGGTGAGTTTTGTGAAATTGTTTCTTTTTTGTTTCTGGTTTTTGGGGTTTTGTTTTGTTTTTGTTTTTTGAGACAGGTTTTCTCTATATAGCCTTGACTGTCCTGTACTCTTTGTAGATCAGGCTGGCCTTGAACTCACAGAGAACTGCCTGGCTCTGCCTCCTGAGTGCTGAGATTAAAGGTGTGCGCTACCGCCACCAGGCTTTCTTTTTTGTAACTTACAATGTTAGATCATCAATTATTGAAGCAGTAGTATGGCAGACGTCAAGATATCTGTATCAACATAATTTTCAGAGAATTGTTTATGTTATTGGTAGCAATGACATGGTCCCCTCAGCTCCTGCCTAGGTAAAATTAACTAGACAAAAAAATATTTTTATTAGAAGAAACCAGAAGCAAGGAGACAGAACTGTAACTTTACTTTGTTACCCTAGTATATGGTTAGGCCTCCCTATATGTAAAACATTAAAAAAAAAAAAAACAAAAAAGATCTTCCAGACTGGGTGTGGTGGTGAACGCCCGTAATCCCAGCACACAATTAAATGCAGGGAAAACACTCATTTTTAGCACACACTAACATTCACAAGGCAGATGCAGACAGATCTCTTATGAGTTCAGTGTGATTTAGGACAGCCACAGCTACATAGTGAGACCCTGTCTCAAAAACAAGTATTAATTGAAAATAAAAATCCAGCCAGGTATGGTGGCGCACGCCTTTAATCCCAGCACTTGGGAGGCAGAGGCAGGCGGATCTCTGTGAGTTCGAGGTCAGCCTGGTCTACAAAGGGAGTTCAGGACAGCCAAGGCTATACAGAGAAACCCTGTCTCGAAAAACCAAAAAAAAAAGCAGGTATAGCCAGGCATGGTAGAGCACACCTTTAATCCTAGAGGCAGAGGCAGGCAGATTTCTATGGTCCCAGGCTGTGCAATGCTACACAATGAAAGTGTGTGCACACACAAGTGTCAAGCATATTCTAATAATCTTCTCTGCGGCCACTTTTGAGCTGGCTTTAGGATTAGTAACAGCTGTCTAGTATTTTCTAGTTATTAATTTTTTTCCTTTCCCTAGAAGAATTGAAAGCAAATCCCAACTGAATGATACAAGTTCATACCTCCTTAAGTGTTTGGACCCTGACATACCTTGGACATCAGCCAAACCATTGACCTGACCATGAGTCTCCATTGTTTAAGCTCTGATGTCACTTATTTGTGAATAATCTTTTTTATTTGTTTGTTTGTTTGTTTTTCGAGACAGAGCTTCTCATTGTAGCTTTGATTGTCCTGTACTAGCTTTGTAGACCAGGCTATCCTGGAACTCACAGCAACCTGCCTTCCTCTGCCTCCCCGAATGCTGGGATTATAAATGTGAGCCACTATGCCCAGCTATTTGCAAATAATCTTAAGTAATTGTCTTCTTTCTTTCTTTCTTTTTTTAAACAGTGAATGAGTTTCCTGTACTGAAAGCTGATGGTATCAAGTATATTATGATTTTTAGGAATCAAGTAAGTAGTGCTTTCCCCCAACCTGGCATTTGTTTTATGCAATATAAAACACTGTGTAATCAATATTTGACATCTACATCTAACCAAAAAAAAAATGTTTTTTAAATAACCTATGATTCTAGGTCGAGCTTAATTTCCCTTAAGTATCCTGTCTTTTCCCCCTTCTTGTCCAGAGAACCTATGGGCTCACACATGATGTTAAGCAAGCATTTAAATGTGCTGATCTATATCGCCCACCTCAGTATCTTGTGTTCTTACAATGGTTTTATTAAAGTCTGGTTCAAACTCAGTCCGCGGGTTGTTCTAGTTGGCTAGTCTGCTGTGTCCTACTTGGTGACACAGCACCCTCTACTTGCCTTAATTCTCAGACCCTTACATCACAATGTCACATGATACATGGTAGTATCTTGTTCCTCTAGTCTCTGTATTTATATTTTAAATTGGTACATTTATTTTGGGTAGGTAGTCTGCTACAGCATAAATACAGAAGTCACTAGTCCTCTCCTGCCACGCGTATGGGACATAAGGCTTGGCATGCAAGCGCCTTTACCTCAAAGGCCATCTGTAGTTCAGTATCATTGGGGCTGGTTCCTTAATTAAATGTAGCCTCATAAGAGATGAGAAATACATCATAGATATGCTTATTATTTATATATCATAGATATGCTTTTTATTTATTTATATTTCATTTTGTGTTGTTATCAGAACAGACACAAGGATAACTGTCCCCCTTTAAAAATAGCATGTTATGAGTTTATTGAGGGGCAAAAAAATTAATACCATTAGTTATTTTTTAAAGCATCTGTTGAGATGTTTTGCATATTCTTGAGATTTTTTTTCAACCATACCTTGTGATTTTTACTGTATTTTAATATTACCACTATCTCATCAGTAGATGGTATAATTATCAGGTGTTGAAATATGATATTAGTAGGGACCTGCACTACTCTAGTACCTGTGCTAGCTCCCAAATAATTAACACTGACCTATTAGGTTTATTCAACAAGCTATAAGCTTTAAGCCCAATTATTACTAGGCAGCTGTTCATCAATTCTAACCCAACTATGCTAGTCTGGTCATGTGCCCTTTTACTTGCCATCTCCGTCTCTGTGTAGCCTTGACTGTCCTGGACTCACTTTGTAGACCAGGCTGGCCTCGAACTCACAGAGATCCGCCTGCCTCTGCTTCCCGAGTACTGGGATTAAAGGTGGCTGCCACCACTGTCTGGCTGCCGTCTCAGTCTTATCTTGGCTTTCTCCTGTATCTCTCACTCCTCACCCTCCCTGTGGTCACTTCCTTCTCCTCTTCACCTGTCGACCTGAGAACCCCCAGTCCTCTCTCACCCAGCTGTGGGATCTTGACCTTTTTATTAACCAGCCAGAGATAATGGGGAGCATTTTTTTACACAACATTGAAACATAGTTTGTAGAAATGACAGTGCCCATTTCCTGACTGCAGCCAGTTCTGGGCTCACAGAAATCAGCATCTGAATACACAGTGCACAAGACCATTCCCCAACAGTCAGTCTCTGCAGAAAACACACTTTTTTGGTTTTTGGGTTTTTTTTTGGTTTTTTTTTTTTTTTGGCTTTTTTTTTTTTTTTGGTTTTTCGAGACACCAGAGCAGGATAGGTGGTAATACTGTTTTTAATGTCAACACACCCTGTTTTTCTATTCCCTTTTGCTAAAAAGTAACATTAAATTTAGAAGATGTGTTAATCTTTTTCAGGTACCAAAAGAGCACCTTTTAGTCTCTATCCCTCTCTTGATTAGTCATCTGCAGGCTGAAAGCATTGTTGTTCATACGTATGCGGCACATGCTCTCGAAAGGCTGTTTACCATGAGAGGGCCAAACAACGCCACTCTGTAAGTATTTGATTTCTGAGTCATTCCTATACTTTTTAGCTTAGGGCCAAGGGTACACCTTATTTGCCTGAGATTGTCTTTAGGTGTTTTCATAACACCATTAGTATTTAGAAAAACTTGTATGTGTAATTTTTATTCATTTAACTTCTCTCATTCCAAAAGGATGTAAGGCAGCTTACAAAATAGTCTCATGCTGATGATGAATTAGAGCAAAGGAAAACGGCAGTAAAGCTAATGAAAACAGTCACATATCAGAGGGCCTTGTGTCATGAGGCTGCTAGGTTGGTTTTTTGTTGTTGTTGTTTTTGTTTTTTTGGTTTTGTTTTGTTTTTTGAGTCTTCCAGCAGCCAAAGGAGAGAGGGAAACATGGGGACTGAATATTCAATGTCCATGAGATAGAGAAGAAAGCAAAGGGCACCTCAAGTGAGCTTCATTAGACAGTGCATGGCAGCCTGTCTCTGCAGTGTCTTCTGGCTGCTGCTGAACATGGTTTTTTGTTCTTAGCTCTGAGCTAGATATATGGTTCACTTGAATGAGTCGTTCTATGGGAGCCAAGAAAGTAGCTCTTGTGGCCTGGTGCAGGATGAAATGCAGAGGAGGGGTCTGCATGACTTTCAGGCTAATTTTCAGTGTTATTTCTTGAAACCAAGCACTAGGTGAGACATAAAACAGTCTTAGACTCTGTTTTTACCCAGCCTTGAGCACAGATGCTCCACCTCCAAGAAGAAAAGGCGCTGAAACCCTCCTGATGGTGGGTGCTGTTCTCTGTGATGGTAAACAGGAGGCTCCTGAGTTCACTTGGTGTGTTTTATTTGTTCAGTTACGCTTGGCCCTGTTGTGTTGATTTAGGAACTTAGCACAAGCACATGTAAGCAGTTATTCCCAGAGTTGCCCATCAGTTGTCAATGGTGAGAGATGGCTCATTTTATGCCAAGAAGTGTGATGTACTATTTGCCCAGGGTACTCCACAGTGAAAAGCTCAAGAGTTGGTAGTGACTGAAAGCTGTTTTTTCATCTATAGTTTTACAGCTGCAGAAATCGCACCGTTTGTTGAGATTCTGCTAACAAACCTTTTCAAAGCTCTCACACTTCCTGGCTCTTCAGAAAATGAATATATTATGAAAGGTAGGCCGTTTTCCCCGGTGTGCAGACCATAATAACTAAATATCTAACCTCAGATTACAAGGTAAACACTGTAGCTATACCTCAGTTTTCATTCTTAAAAAACCAGGTACTGTCTATCCAAAAAAAAAGTTTTTGTGGTTTTTTTCTTATTGTTTAAGTAATGTAATTTTTACTTTGTTAACTAATGATTTTTTTTTCGAAAATGTTTTACTTTAAGATTGATGTACTCCTTATCATAAGAAGTATAGCAAAATTTATTTGTTTTCGTAGAGTTATTTTCAGAGTCATTTCAGACCAGTCCATTCAATAGCCTCTGTTAACTGTGCCCTGCTGAGTATGGTAAAGCATGGGGCCAACTGCACATGGGCCTGCTGCACACCCTTTCCTAGAGATGCTGACTCAGTGAGGATCTGCCATGTACTGTCTTAGGAGGGTTGCCCTGGAGCCAGCTTTAACTTTTGGGAACGTTTTTCTTGCTGTCACATCTCATAGGTCTTTATTGCTTTCAAAATCATGGCATGTGCTTTCCAAAGGAGCTCCCTGATCTTCCGGCTCCCGTCAGGGGGGAGTGGGGGGTGAGAGAGAGAGAGAGAGAGATTTTGTGTGTGTGTGCGCGTGCACGCGCCTGTCTTTACATTTGATGAATTATGGGTTTCAACATCATGAGGGCAGCAAAGTGATCAGGGTCTTTGTTGCTGTGTTCCTGGTGTGCATGGTATTATTACCTTCTCATTAAATACTGACACATCTTCTGACTGCCTTAACTCAGGCTATGTAGCTGCGAGTCTTTATTAAGATAGAAGAAATACCTCGTGCACATCTTGGAGAAATTCTGTTGCTTGGGCCTGGCATGTGGTAATGGGGCATTTTAGTAGACACTAACTCTGGAAATGAACTTACGGAGTAGTAATAATCATACTTTAGCTCACCAGTATATGCCTCTCCTGTGCTACATGGTTTTTGTTACCTGTTGGTGTGCAAAGTTTTTATAGTGTGGACTCTGACTTTTTATTTTTAACTTTTTAATGTCTTTATAAGATCAGTAGTTGATATTTTCTTTTAGTTTCCTGTGAGACCATGTTCCCTTTGGACCTTGGGTATCAGTTCTGCCAGTGTTTCCTAACTGAAAAACACAAGATAGTGGGTTCATTCCCTTTAGTATTCTAGTTCTCTGTCCTTTCTACCCCACTGCTCCTTTTTCCTCTTTGTTGGCTCCTTTACTTATCTAGTAATGTTTTTATTGTCCCTTTTTGAATTCTTTAAGCCTTGGGTCTTGTAGAAATGCTTTAGTATTCTCCACCTAAATATTGCCAACTTTAAGCCTGATATAAAAGGAAGAGAGACAATTTTAAATGTAGGATAGGTAATATTTAAGCATCTTAGATTTTTACTTGATAAATTAGTGGCCTTTCCCTCCATTGACTTATTTTAATGGTTAACTAAATTGTTTGTGCTGTTTTTATATTTTACAGCTATCATGAGAAGTTTCTCCCTCCTGCAAGAAGCCATAATCCCCTATATCCCTACTCTCATCACTCAGCTCACACAGAAGCTGTTAGCTGTTAGTAAGGTAACAGCCAGTTAAGAGAATTAGGTTGCTTTTAAAGAACATTTATGTACTTTGTATGTATATGTGGGCACACTCATGCCACGACATGTGTGGAGGTGAGAGGACAACCAGCAAGAATTTTCTCCTTACGTCATGCTGATTCCAGGGATTGAACTCAGATTGTCAGGCTTGTCAGCAAGTACTTTACCTGCCCATGAGATTGCTTTTTAAGCTCCTGCAAACTGTTTGTGCCCAGAGCCCTTTGACACCAGCCAGGTATTGTAGGAGGTCTGTACATTCTTCTGATCTCATGGGGATGTAAAAATAGGTTGGAGATGAACACCTGTCATCTTAAGTGCAGGTTCAGAAGCCAATATGCAGGTTTTGTTCTCATAACAAAATGGACGTGTTCATTGTGAAGTTAAGAAAGTGCATGAGCCTACATTTATATTTAGTGGAGTAAGATAAGCTTTGTACTAATGACTGACAGATACTTCTGTGTTATTCTTATTCCAATTAAACAAAGTTTTTTGACTAAAAATTTTGCTTATTCATACACAAACTTGGATACTTACTTTTTAAAAAGATTTATTTATTATTACATATACACAAGTGTTCTGCCTGTGTGTACACCTGCAGGCCAAAAGAGGGCATCAGATCACATTATAGATGGGTGTGAGGCAACATGTGGTTGCTGGGAATTGAACTCAGGACCACCCGAAGAGCAGTCAGTGCTGTTAACCTCTGAGCTATCTCTCCAACCCTGGACACTAAATTTTTAAAATATAGAGGTTTTTTTGTTTTGTTTTAATATGGAATGCTTCATAGTTTTGCATGTCATCCTTGCACAGGAGGGTCAGCAGCCTGTGCACATAGGTGTTAGAGCTGGGCAGAGCCAGAACATGTTTTTTCCACTGTTTTTAATTTTTCCCATGTGGCTCTCCTAGGACACATGGTTTTGAGACTACTCTCAGAGATCTGAGGCTGAGGCCTATGTAATCCAAAGGAAACTGTAGAGAATGTAGCCAAGTGATTATAGAGAATTTCCCTAGAATGTGTGAAGCCCAGGCTGGCATTACTACTTCCAAATAAATAAATGAAAACACAAGCACTGGTTTAGTTCTGCTTTTTGTGTTCTTAATTATGGTTTGTTTTTTTTTGTTTTGTTTTTTTTTAACGAGTATTTGCCTGTATATGTGTTTGTGCACCATGGGCATACTTGATGCCCATCAAGGTCATAAAAGGGTATCAGATCCCTTGTGAGCCTCCACATGAATGCTGAGAACCAAACCAAGTCCTCTACAAGGGCAGCCATGTTTTAACCACTGAGCCATAACTCCACCCCTCCCACCTTTTAATTTAATTTTGCTAAGACAGGGTCTCACAGCAGGGTGTGGTGGTGTGTACTTTTAATCTCAGCACTTGGGAGGCAGAGGCAGGCAGATCTCTGAGTCAGAGGACAGCCTGCTCCACAGATGTAGTTCCAAGACAGCCGAGGCTACACAGAGACTCTGTCTTATACTCTTCACCAAAAAGAAAAAAAAAAAGGACAGTCTCACTATGTAGTCCTGGTTGGCCTGGACATGAGATCTGCCTATAAGACTATACTCCCTAGCCTTAGGATTAAAGGTGTGTTCCACCACACCCAGCTTTTGTGCTGACAGTTTAAAAGATGCTGATACCACTTTTACCCAATTTAGGAGGTTCAGGTGTGTCATGCTGTAGTTGATACATAGTGTAGTCACTTGAATAATTGAAGTGGTATTTTCTTGTTTTTACTCAGAATCCGAGCAAACCTCATTTCAATCACTACATGTTTGAAGCAATATGCTTGTCTATAAGAATAACCTGCAAAGCTAACCCTGCCGCTGTTGTGAATTTTGAGGAGGCTCTATTCCTAGTGTTCACTGAAATCTTACAAAATGATGTGCAAGGTAAACTGCAAGTCTTTTCTTTCTGACGTAGTGATCCTGTGGGGTGTTACAAAATGCTGCCTGATGACAGAGCCAGCACTAACAGCTCTCCTTTAATTTCATCAACAGAATTTATCCCATACGTCTTCCAAGTGATGTCTTTGCTTCTGGAAACACATAAAAATGATATCCCGTCTTCTTATATGTCCTTGTTTCCCCACCTTCTTCAGCCAGTGCTCTGGGAAAGAACAGGCAATATCCCTGCACTAGTGAGGCTGCTCCAGGCATTCTTAGAACGAGGCTCAAGTACCATAGCAAGTGCTGCAGCTGACAAAATTGTGAGTCGGTTATCTTTAAATAACTTACTCTTCACCCGGGCATGGTGGCCCACGCCTTTAGTCCCAGCACTGGGAGGGTGATTTCTGAGTTTGAGGCCAGCCTGGTCTACAAAGGGCAGCCAGGGCTACAGAGAAGCCTTGTCTCAAACCAAACAAAAAAACACAGAAGAGGGAAAAAAACACCTCATTTTTCCATGAGTTTTGTAAAAAACAAAGGGTAGCAAGTTTTAAATGTTTTTCCTTAAAATAATTTAATTCTATAAAATGAGATACAGTTAATAAAATTGGTAATGTGTGTTTTATTGATGATACTGGCTATTATTTGGTTATTATAGCTACATGGACCAATGGGTTAATATCAGAGATTTAACTCCCCTTGTATAACTAGAAAAGGCTGGCCATGATTGCATACAAATGTAATCCCAGCTTTGAGGGATAGAAGCAGGGAAAATAAAAGGTTCAGTCATACTTGGCTCTATGTTGCTGATGCTACATGATTCTCAGCTCACTGCCTTAGCTGGTTACATTGTTCAATAGTGGCCACTTTCCCAGAGAGCAGCCTGATGCACTTATGTGATGCTTAGCTCCTGCCTCCTCTCTGAGTACTCATTATTTGATCTGGTTTGTTGCAGCCTGGGTTACTGGGTGTCTTCCAGAAGCTGATTGCATCCAAGGCAAATGATCACCAAGGTTTCTACCTTCTCAACAGTATAATAGAGCACATGCCTCCGTGAGTCACATTAACCCTCTGTACACTGAAGATTATGTTCCATGCTCGTAAAAGGACTGAGTTGATATTAATGCTTCTCTTCTATTCTCTAGTGAGTCAGTTGACCAGTACAGAAAGCAGATCTTCATTCTTCTATTCCAGAGACTGCAAAATTCCAAGACCACAAAGTTTATTAAGAGTAAGTGCATTGAGCCGGGTGTGGTAGCACACGCCTTTAATCCCAGCACTCGGGAGGCAGAGGCTGAGTTTGAGGCCAGCCTGGTCTACAGAGCGAGTCCAGGACAGCCACGGCTACACAGAGAAACCCTGTCTCAAAAACCAAAAAGAATAAGTGCATCATTTGGAGATGCTTGGGACTCAGGCTGTAGGGGAAAACGTTCATCAGTCTTAAATGTTACACATTAAATACCTAGAAAAAAAAATGTGTACCCCAAACACTAACTTAGTTCGAAATGTATTATATTCCAAAGAATGGTTTGTCTTAGGTTTAGAGAGAGAAACACTTTTCAATAGAAACAGTAATGTGGAGATGTATAAATAAGTAAGGAATTTCATGTAAAATTTTGTGATACAAACACAGAGGCCACTTTCTGTGGGGTGTTTTGGGAGGTAGGTGATGAACTAAATCGGTGTCTGCTTTTCCTGCTGATACCTAGATTTCCTGACAGACTTTAAGAGAATTGCCATCTCAGTGAAGTCTATTAATACTCTGTCTTCCTTCCACAGGTTTCTTAGTGTTTATTAATTTATATTGCATTAAGTATGGGGCACTAGCACTACAAGAGATATTTGATGGCATACAACCAAAGTAAGTTGTAGCTTTATTTATAAGAAGAAAATTATTTGACCTCTTCAATATAAATCAGTATGTGTGTTGGCGGTAGCTTTGTTGTTCTGGTTTGGGGATTGTTTTTGGTGGGGTTGGAGGTGTTCTGGGACATAGAAAACTGATGTCCATGCTTTCAGAAGGAGTGCCCTGGGCAGATGCCAGCAGCCTGGCAATAATGATAGAGCCTTGCAGTAGATGAAACTTGGTTCTGATGGGGAATTTGTGCAAAGAATGTGTATAGCAGTGTGACCCTTAGGGCAGTGAAAGAAGAGGTAGAGGAAGCTGTTGGGGGGAAAGTTTTGTGGGAAAAGTATCTCAAGACATTACAGATTGACTTTCAAAATGAGTTATCTTAGAAAGCAGTACAAAATATGCAATTTTTAGTATTAGGGAATTGTAGGGATATCTGAAGCTTATGCACTGCCAAACTTGGAGCCCTCTTCACAGTGGGCAAAGTGCTCTCTTGATGCATGGCAGTAAAGACCCACCTTTGGTCTACTTGCTGCATTTCATAAAGAAGGGTTTTGCATCATGTAGGATGTAAGAAGTTTTATTTCCAGGGTGTTGTCATTAGCTCATATTCTAGGACTAATCAAATGCACCGTTATTGCTTATGTACTTACAGCTCCTAATCCCAATCTAGCACTGGTCCTTGCTAGTGGTAGATGCTCTAGCCTTTGAATCTTAGCTGTGTTCTTAATTTTTCAAAAGTTTCTTGAGCAACTTCTTCCAAAAAAATTTTTTTGACAATTTTTGGGTAACATTTTAAGCAAATAATTTCCCATTTGCCCTGCCTCAAAAGCTACAAAGACTTAATACTTAAGAGACGGCTTCTAATAACACAGCAGTATTTAGTCAGAAGATCATGGACGTCGGTCTGAGACAGACATTTCATAGGGAGCTCTTGCTATTTAGTACTTTATTCCATTCATACAAAATCACTGAATATAAATAACATCTTTTTTTACTGTCTAAGTATAGTGCTTGTCTAATATTGAACACATTTTTTTCTTAATAGAATGTTTGGAATGGTTTTGGAAAAAATCATTATTCCAGAGATTCAAAAAGTATCTGGAAATGTGGAGAAAAAAATCTGTGCAGTTGGCATAACCAAATTACTCACAGAGTGTCCACCAATGATGGACACTGAGTACACTAAGCTGTGGTAAGTACTCCCCCTGAGTGTGGGGAAAGGGTGTCCTTCCCTGTCATTGCAGAGCTGAGTGATTCCCCTTGGAGGGTGGGGCGGGAAGGCAGTGTTCTGATCTTGGCTTCTCCACCAGCCACTGATGGATTCCAGCCACTTGTAGACCCTTCTGGTTTTATTGGTAGGTTTCCATCTCGGTCTTACACTGTTGCCCAAGCTGGCCTAGACTCAAAGCAGCCCTCCTGCCTCAGCTTCCAGACTGCAGGTAGTAGATCCAGTTTGATTCTCCCCATCCCCCCACCCCCGGTTTGTTTTTAGAAGCGGGGCTTCTCTGTATAGCCTTGGCTGTTCTAGACTTGCTTTGTAGACCAGGCTGGCCTCGAACTCAGTGATTCACCTGCATCTGTCTCCTGAGTGCTGGGATTAAAGGCATGTGCCACCACGCCCAGCTCTGGTTTAGATTCTTGTTTTATTTTCAAGGCAGTGTTTCTTTGTGTAGCTCTGGCTGTCCTCTACTTCCTATGTAGACCAGGCTGGACTCAAATTCATAGCGCTCTATTTGCCTCTGCCTCCCACGTGCTAGGATTAAAGGCATGTGCCGCCACCACCCTCCTTGATTCTTAATTTAAAGGGAGAAGTGATTACAAATGTGCCCCACTTTCTGTAGTTTATGTCTCCTGGGGCTATGTTTGGTTTTCTTTTTTATATGTGCATAAGCACATGTGTTTATTGTTGAGGGCTGACCTCTTGAATTGTCTTCCTCAGTCACACTTAACTTTATTGAGGCTTGGTCTTTCACTGAACCTGGAGCTTGCTGATTACACCAAGGCTGCCACAGTCTGCCTTTTTTTGGATTCTAGGAAACTCACTCCAGTTGTTCTCCTTGCACGGCAAGCTCTTTATTCAGTAATGCAGAACCCTATTTTGAGATAAAGTGTCACCGTGTCTCATAGGTGGTCTGGAACCCACAGCAGTCTTCCTGCCCCAACTTGTAAGTTCTGACATTTCAGGCATAAGCCACCAAGCCACCTTTTGTCTCCTTTTTCCAATCCAGGACTCCTTTATTACAGTCTCTGATTGGCCTTTTTGAGTTACCTGAAGATGACACCATTCCTGATGAAGAACATTTTATTGACATAGAAGATACCCCAGGATACCAGACTGCCTTCTCACAGCTGGCATTCGCTGGTAAAAAGGAACATGACCCTGTAGGTCAGATGGTGAACAACCCCAAAATCCATCTGGCACAATCACTTCACAAACTGTCTACTGCCTGTCCAGGAAGGGTAAGTGTCTGCTGTCATGGGACTCTTGACTCTTTGGGTGTGACTAGGGACTCAGGAAATCAGCTGTTACTCCTCCTTTCATTGGTCAGCATAATCACACTGTCCAATTGAGTTTTAGGTTTGTTTAAAGAATGAGCTTTTAGCTCGGTGGTGGCACAGGCCTTTAGTCCCAGCACTTGGGAGGCGGAGGCAGGTGGGTCTCTGAGTTCAAGGCCAGCCTCGTCTACAAGTCAAGTCCAGGACAACCAGGGATGTTATACAGAGAAACTCTGTCTGGGAGGAATGGGGGAATACACACTTTCAAAAAACTGTAATATGAACTGGGCTTTAATCCTAGCACATGTCTGCAGAGTGAGTTCCAGGACAGGTAAGGCTACACAGAGAAACCAACACTGGCCTTTTAATTGAAGTTAGCTAGGCTCTCAGAGTTTCTGTCCTGTTTTTAATTTCCATATATAGAAGCAGTATGACAAACCCTGGTGTACCCAGGTAAGATAATTACCAACATTTTATCAAAAAATTTTCACTCTAGATAATTTTCTTAGAATAAGTAGGGTATAAGTACTTAATTAGGCTAGAATGAACAATAAAAAATTTTCTTTTGCCAAACATGGGTCATGGGAATATGCTTAAAATCCCAGCTGAGATGGGTTAGGTAGCTGTGAGTTTAAGACTAACCTGCAATGTATAACAAGAGTCTATCCATAAACTAAAAACATAAAATCCACAGCACCCCTAACAGCAGTGTGTTATGGATCTCCTATGTTTATATGTGTGAGTACAGTTACGTGTATTGGTCAGAGGGAAAACTTTGGTCTTTCAGGGCCGTCTACATTATTATTATTATTATTATTGTTATTATTATATTATTATTATTATTATTATTATTAGAGACATTCACGTAGAGGTCACAGAAATGGCGCTAAGTTCGTCCTGGGGAATCAAACTTAGGGGGTGAGGCTTGGTGACATGTGCTCTCCCCACACCACAGCACCTTTGCTCACCTGCCCTACACCTGGTATGGAGTCAGTTGAATTATTTGGATTCCCCGTGGGCAGTGACCATTGATTGGCTGCACTTCCCCACACTGGCCCCAATTTGTGTGTGCACACAAGAGCCTCCCACTCCATGTGGTTTCTTTCTCCGGTAGGTTCCCTCCATGGTGAGCACCAGCCTCAACCCAGAAGCCTTGCAATACCTCCAAGGCTACCTGCAGGCGGCCAGTGTGACCCTCTTGTGAACTGCTTCATCCTGACCCATGGGCCCATGATGGTTTCTTAGGAACCATGCAGACTCCTGAGGACAGCTCTACTGAAACATCACAGGTTTCCAACCTCTTGAATTTCTTACAATCTCTACAGAGGATAGTAAATACTGCTGTAAGCCAATGAGGTGGTTTGTGTTGATGATCAACACAACTGGTCACTTACCTGGTTTGTCCTTCGTGGGAGAAGTATTTACAGTGCCGTGTGGCCATGGTCTCTGTTGAGCATTTGCACGGTTTGGATTATTTCAAGTTTTTGGCCGACCTTGACTGTGGAGACTTGATTCTGTTTCTAAGCCCTTTGTTTTGAAGCGCTTATTTCTCATCCTTGGTAATTTTTGTCTGTTCAAGCTTTTATTGGAAATGTGAAAAAGTAAAGAATCACTTGTTGACTTGCCAAGCAATGCATATTTCGTAGTTGAAGTCTGTAATCAGCAATAAAAACCCAAAATGTGTATCTGAGAGCGTCTTCAGAACAGGATTTTGGTGCTTTCTGAAACTTTGATAAAAATGAAGAACTTTCTTAAAATCTCTCTACTTCCCCAATCTAGGCTCTTTTTAAAAAATTTTAAAGGTGTATGCAAAGCTGTCATCTGTACAAATTTTGGGGCTTGTCTACAGGAGGTGGTTAGTGATTCCCACTATGAGAGAAAAGCTGCCATACAGAGTTGGAGTGTGTCTTCTCTCTGGACGAGGCCTGTGGAGCAGTATGCACCCTGGAGTTTCTGCTGAAGGGGATTGTCAATCACTGTACTTAACCTGGAACGTCCGTGGTCATAGGCTAGGCAGTTGTTGTTGTTGTTGTTCATGGAAATCAGAGAAAGCTTAGAAAATAATTTATGTTGGAACTCATTTCTTTTGTTTTTTCTACCATTTTGTCTTTTGTGACCAAAGACCCCTTTGTGAATGTGCACATACCACATGTGTGTAGGTGTCTGCTGGGGTCGTCAGATCTCTGGGAGCGTTGTGGCTTGGGTGCTGGGAACCAAATCCAGGTCCTCTGAAAGGGTAGCACACATGGTCTTAACCATTGAGCTTTTTCTTCAGCATGCATCTTGTTTTTTAGATTCCATTGCTGCTTATGTTGCTCTTTAAACAGCAATGGAAACATTAAGTTTTAGTTATTTTGGCATTAAAATTTTGTTTGTTTGCTTTTGAGATGTGGTCTCTATTGTAGCCCTGGCTGTTCTAAAACTCAGTGATCTACCTGCCTCTGCCCTATTTTATGCATAAATTTAAAAAGACAGGAAGGTGGGAAGATGACAGTATATGGGTGGAGCTCACAGAGTCCCTTTAATGTTGAGCTTGGCTCTTGCAGGATCTTCTGGAGAACATACCCCACAGGTCCAGCAGTGGGTGCACAGTTACAGAGTTACACAGGTGCAGTAGTTACAGGGACAGATTCCACTCAGACTGACGCAGTTCATCCTTGTAACTAGTGATTTTTGTTTTATGGGCGTGTGGGCTCTGCATGGAGCTCCTGTAGAGCTCAGAAGACAGCTTAAAAGTACTGTCTAAAAAAAAAAAAAGGTCTGTCTTCAAGTGCCCACTATTTGGTATATTTTATTTATAACAAATAAAGTGTAGGCACTGCATACCACAGCATGTGTGTGGTTCTGTCCTACCATTCAAGTCTTCAGCATCAATTGATGTTGTCAGGCTTGGTTGTCAGTGCCTTTGTTCACAGGATTTCTCAATCTATGGGTCACAACCCCTTTGGAGGTTACATTTCAGATATTTATGATTCATAACAGCAAGACTACATTTATGAAGTAGCAACAAAATTTTGTGGTTGGTGGTCACCACAGCTTGAACTGTGTTAAAGGGTGGCAGCATTAGGAAGGTTGAGAACAACTGCATTAGGCGATTTAGTTGCCCCATTTAAAGGTATCTTTTGTTGTCAATAGTGTTCTGAGACTGATACCTGTCTCCAATGAAGTTTTGAAGTCTGGTTTTTAAAGATACTGTGAAGAAATGGTAGGCAGGGCTTAGGGGCTCAGTGGTAGACCATTTACTTAGTCTGCGCAAGTCCCCTGACTTCCATTCCTAGCTTGGAAGAGGGTGGGGCACACTGACAAATAGAGGTGGTTGAGTGTGCAATGGCTGTCAGCTATAGCAGGAGACCTTGTCTTCTTATTGCCACTCATTTTCAGCATGGCTGCAAGCAAAAAATGAACTAATACACAGAGCTGCAAGCAGAGCACCTGTGGGACCCAGCACTGAGAGCTGCACTTGTGTGTGTAGTGGTGACCAGGCTGTCAGCAGAGTCTCACTATCACTTTGACAGAAAAATACAGAGAAATGTCACAGTACCCCTCAGAGTATCTGTGTCCATTCTCCCTCTGATACTGTCCCCCTGTCTTTTTAGCAAATGGACTATTTAAAATATAAAAATGTCATTTTTTAATATAAAAATTTCAAATGTAAACCTGGACTTTATTTAGACTGGCTTGACCCCATGACCTGTCTCCACCCCCAGCCCTAGAGATAAGAATTCAGACATCTCCTTGGCCCTGATAGTTTCAAACTTTACTGTGTTTTCCCCCAGTCTTTATACTTTTCCTACTTTTTACCATTAAGCATTTAATGCTTGCTTGTGAGGATGTCAGGGCAATGATGCCATCCGTATGATAGGGCAATGCACACAGCATTTCCCCCAAGTACACAGCAGCAGCCAGCTGTGCTCCTACCTCTAAAGCCCATGAACGTCACCCTGAGGCATCATGGGGCTTATTTCATAAGCATCCTCACACTGGTACCTGTTTATTTCCAGAAGGTACAGTTACTCCAGTTTCCTGACCCTAACCCTGTATTCTCAAGACATTATGTGTACAAGTGCTCCCTCTGCATGTACACCTACATGCCAGAAGAGAGCATTAAATCCTATGGTTATGAGCTACCATGTGATTGCTGAGAATTGAACTTGAGACCTCTGCAAGAGCAACTGCTCTTAACTGCTGAGCCATCTCTCCAGCCCTGGGACGTTCTTTTGTTGGCTTCATTTGGTTGGTCTGCTCTTGCTTTTTTGTTTTCCTCTAATGCTAAGAATCAGACCTAGAAACTTCCACCAGGCTAACTCTCCCAGCCCTTTTGTTTCATTTTAGTATAATCAACATGGCATCTATTCTAATCATTCTGTGTGTGCCGTGAAGTTTTATCAGCAACTTTTCCCCTATCTCTTCACGTAGTGCAGATATTTCTACCTATCCTGTCCTTGCATCTCCCTTACCATTTCATTCTTTCCTTTTTACATGGGGTGGTGGTAGGGGTGCAGTACTGTCTGTGGACTTCAGAGGACAATTTGGTGGGAGTCTGTTCTCTCCTATCATATGAGCCTCAAGCCATCTCTGACTTGGTACCAACCTTATATGCTCTGTGCCATCTTGTGGGTGGTCTGATAAATTCCTGATATGAAATAAGGTTTGGCCACACGAGTGCACCTGCTCCCTGTTTTATCTTTACATGCCAGGCATGTGCACCATCAATCCAGGACTCTAAGAGGACCAGGCATGGCATTTACACCTATCATTGCCAGACACTAGAGAAGGAGGATCACCAACAGTTTCTCTGTATAGCCTTGGCGGTCCTGGACTTGCTTTGCAGACCAGGCTGGCCTCAAACTCAGAAAGATATGGCTGCCTCTCTGCCTCCCAAGTGCTGGGATTAAAGGTGTACACCACAACCACCCAGTTAAGACAGGTAGTTTAGTTTTAGTGCATGCATTTGTGTGGGGAATGCACCATGCCCTCAGAAACCTGAAGAGTTATGGACAATTGAGAGCCACTGTATGTTCCCTCCATTATCTCCAGCCTGTGCTCACACTCATTAAGTGTTCAAAGGTATGATGTGATCTGCTCAACTTACACTTGGCTTAGTTCTTACCATTTTCCCCAGGGTCTAACTGGCTTGATTTTTCACTTCTGCTTCCTCTGAAAGGCCCTGAAAGGTCTTTTATGTCAATTGCTGTAGTTCCCACTTGAGTCTCTTCTCCTTCCAGTGTCCTGGGCTGCCTATCCACTTCCCTGCTTGAGGCATGTTTTGCTGGTAGTCTCCCTTTGTGTCCCTGGTAAGGGCATGCTTATACCAAAACCAGCAATGCACTGATGCCTCTTTTGTCTCTTAGCCTTGATTGTCTTTAAGAAACTGACCATGGCCTGGGCTATGGAGGCCAGCCTGATATACAGAGCAGTCCCAGGACAACATAGAGAAACTCACGAAAAGAAACTGATCTGGTTACATAGCTAGAGACAGCTAGGGTCCAAATTATGGAACTCTCGTGACTCTGGCCTAATAGGAGAACATATGAGGCACTTTGTCCTGGTTTTTTGTCCTTTTATGGTAACACCTGTCTGTTGCTTGAGGGGTGGGTGTTACTAGAGCTAGCTAAAAATTATGTGAATTGATAACTTGCTTCTGCTGTGGGAATTTTGCATATGAAACCATGTATTTTGGACTTCATTTAGTTTGGTTTGGTTTTGTTGGGCCTGATGTTGTCGTTGTCCCCGCTCCCCCCCCCCCCAACCCCCTTTCTCTTCTGGTCCTGGCTGTCCTCTAACTCTGAGATCTGCCTCTGCCTCTGGGCTACCATGCCTCGCCTGGCCGGCCCACACCAGCACTCACGGCGGAGGCAAGTGGATCCCTGACTTCTAGGACAGCCAGGGCTACAGAGAAAGCCTATCTCAAACAAACGAGAAAACGCTCCCTTTTTTATTTTATTGTTGTAAGCATAAGACTACTGCACTCAGGATGCAGAGGCAGCAGATCTTTGTGATCTACAAAGTGAGTCCAGGACCCTGTCTTAAAAAACCAAAGGGGAGAAAAAAAGACCAAAGCATTACACGTGGCCAGCATGCCTAGACTTGGAAGTAATGTTTAGTGTCTTGAAAATTAAAATCTGCAGTGTTCTCTAGCTTTGTGGGTAAAAGTGTATGTTTCATTTTGTAAACATTAAAATACTTCTGAAAGCGTAGTCAGGATAATCAGGCACGAATCTATTTTAATAGTTGTCCTATCCTGAGTTATGAGACCTTTCAAGCTCAGAGACCACTTGGAAAGAGTTACGAACTGGAGTAGGAGGAGAGAGGGAAAGGGGACGGCCAGAAGCAGCGCAGGTTGAGACCAATATGGCAAGTAACTTGGGGACTATGGCTAGAAAATAGCAAGACTAGCATACCATTCTGCACTCCATTCTGCAAAATGATATCACTGTTCAAAGCATCTGTGCTTGTTCCCTGTCACTGAGGAGGAAGGGCCACTACACCCTGCCCCCAAGTCTATAGGCAGCTAATAGTTGTTATGGGCATGTTCAGTGGTGTAGCATCTGGCAAGATACCTGTGTTCCTATAAGCCCTGTTAGGTTGAATCAGAATGGCCTTCACATGCTCATGGAAATATTAGCGGTAACGGCCCACATGCACTTTGGGGCTTCAGATTACTACCTGCTCATGGCGGTTTTTCATTTTGTAGATGAATACATACATTGTACAGTAAAACAAACTTGTCAGTCATCCTGGCTTCTCTAGTTTGCCATATCCAATCCTTCACATCACCACTTTACCACTGGAAAAAGACTTTCTTAGTAGCTGTTTATTGGTCAATAGTTTAATATAAAGAAATTTTAGATCTTCAGATTTTTACCTAGACAGAATCACAAGCATTACAAATATTCTCTTTTTAAAAAAATGGGGGTGGGGAGAATAAGTTAACAAAAAAACTTTTTAGTATTACCATTTATTGGTGACACAGACTAAGTTTACTTACATTCCATGGGTGAAAAGGTTCCAGCTAAGCCAAGAGTGGAAGCAGAGCTGAGCTCAAAGCTTTCCACTAGGGCCAACTTGACTTTCCTGCATCTGTGGCCACAGCACAGCACCAGGAAGCCTGGTACCTTTCCCCTACATGGAGGTTGGAACTTTGACTGCATTGGGCACACCAGGGACACCAGCCTGTAGTCTTCTGTGTCCTGTAGTGTGGTTTTAAGGGGTTTAAAAAAAAAAAAAAAAAAAAAAGCCAAACTACCTCCTCAAGAGTAACACCTATTGACAATTTCTGTAATAACTGATAAAGGTCAGGGCTCATTTGTTAAAAAAGGACCAACTCTTTTGATCACCTAAAGTTTAAAACTCCTAAGCTGACCAATTTATACAAGGGGGGTAAGGGAGTCAAGGATTCTGGTTAAGTCCAGAACTGTCTGGTCAAGCCAGAGGCACACAATGCATCACCAAACAGGATTGTGATCTTTGCCAGTTACATGTCTGATACCATCGGTCTGGGACTAGTTTCTAAGTAGATAAGTAGATGCAACTGAGAAACTGAAATGAAAATTATATAGTGTCATATGAACCAAAGGAAATAATGAAACTAACAGGCATCACTGTTGAAGAGTAAGCAGTGGTTACTGTGGGTGCTACATGTGGCAGGGCTGAGCTCACCAAGTCAGTTACGCATGGTAGGAAGCACTGGCTTTTCTCTGCTGCTTTTAGCTCCGTGGCCGCTCTAAGGCCTCTCTGGTGTGGCTGCCCAGGATTTCCCAAAGTATCTGAACTGTCACAATGCAAAAACAAGAACTGGAGGTGCTGGGGCTGGTCTCATGATGAATGGCAGAGCACAGCATTGTCGCTGGCAGCCCAGCAAAACCAAGGCCACCACTTGTAGTCTCATCTTCTTTGCTACCGCTGCCACGTTTTTATCCACCATGTCTTGGCCCACTGGAGTTATCAGAAATTCCGAGTTTTTAAAGCAGTTCTCAGTATTTTCAGTATATATGTTGAGTTTTATAATGGTTTGTGGCCAGAAAGGTTCAGCACCTCCCACACCTTTAAGAAGAAGAAATGACAATGGCAGGAGTATTGAAAAGTGAACATCCAAAATGCAACTTACAAATTTATGATAATAGTCATCCTAGGAAATACTGGTAGAAGCTGGAACGAGGTCCTGAGTTCACTGTCTCACAATTATCTGTAATAGGATCTTACTGTATTCATAAAGACAGTACATGTTACATATATGTACAAGAAAGAAAATACTAGTAACTAGAGAAATAAAGGAGGGAAGCGTGTGTGTATTCTGTGTCTGAGGAAGAAAATGACAGCCTGCTGGGGGACATGCCCAAGGGCCCAGCAGCACCAGAAAGTTCAATGTTCTTCCAGAGGACTTGGGTTCGTTTCCTAGCACCACAACACTCTTTTCTGGTTCTACAAGCACTGCACACACATGGCATACATGCAGACAAAATACCTATGCATATAAAAGTGAGTATTAAGGCATAGTAAATAAGATATGACCCTAGGAGAAGGAATAGAAGAGCAAGTAGAATGGGAACTGAGTGAGTACCCATGTACCATTATAATCATGTAACTGAGGACTGAAAAGATGGGGGCCTGCAACTCAATTCCCAACACCCACATGGCAGTTCATAATTGTAACTCCATGATCTGACACTCTTCACACTGACATACTTGCAGGCACAACACCAATCTATGAACATTAAGTAAATTGTTATGGGTTTTTTGTTTTACTTATTCTCAAGTAGGACTCTTCCTTGAGAACATGTGGCTCTCTAAAGGAAAAGGCCAAACTGTTGCTAGGGTGAATGCTTCTCCAGAGTCAGCCAAAAGTGGATGAAAAGGTGGCACCTTTTCACTAACCCTGCCTTCTTTGGATACCCACTCACCACACCAAACACTCACGCTGACACTGGTCCATTTCCTGTTCTTGGCATCTCTGTACTCTGTTGGTCCAACTCAGACAGCAGCTTTAAAATGTTGAGTGCAGCCTAGAAGGGTGGAAGGAATAGTCAAACTACAGGGAACAGGCTACAGTGATAAGAAAGGTACACCACAAATGGGTGGTGAGACCGGACTTCTCTGTGTAGCCCTGACTGCCCTGGAACTCTGTAGGCCTCAGAGTCTGCCTCCTCAGTGCTGGGATTAAAGGTGTGTGTCACCACCACCCAGCACAACTATTTAAAATTTTGGTTCTTCCCAATAAGATGTTGAATCCTGCTCAACAAAATCTCTCCCATATTTCTCTCTAAATTGGACGAGTGCCATTATGTTCATTAAGTGACCACCAAAGTTCATGTGTGCCAACTCCTTTGAACACTGCCAGAATGTCATGTCTCTCTTCCTGGGGCCACTAATAAACTGGTCAGCAGAATGCGCCAGCTCCTCCCTGCACCCTTTGGGGGCCACATACCATATCATGACACGACTCTACATCCTTGCCTATGCCATGGCTGACAAGAGGCGGGTGCGAGGAGCAGTTGATAAGAGAAACACACTCGTTCTTGTTGTTCTTCGGGAAGTCTTTGTATTCAACCTACAGGGAAACAACACATCACTGCTGTTTCCCCAGCCCAGAAGCCTGCTCTCTCCTAATCTAGTGGTTTAGGTTTTAAGTGCTGTTTTCTAAGGCAAGTGTCTCCTCTCCCTACAGGCTTGTCCTACTTCTATAGCAAGGGGCTATGCACATGGTAGATTTATGTGGACATCCAAGAACAACTTGCTGGAGTTGGTTCTTTCCCCAACAATACAAAACTCAAGGTTGTTGAGTTTTATGCGATAGGCCAGTTTGTCGCACTAGAGCTGTCCCTCTAACTCTTTCTCCGGCACAGAACCACATTATACATCCAAACTCTTAGACAAAGCATATAATCGCACCCTTTCTTGTTTCTGTAATACTGGGGACAGAACTCAGGGTCTTGCACGTACTGTACTACAACTATACAAGTATTATACAAAGCAGGAAGAACCTGACTTAAAAACACTATAAAGGTCATCCTGAGGACCGGAGATGAGCACACAAAAGCAGTTACCTGGAATCCCTGGGCTCTGGAAAGGTAGTAGAGTTGCTCTGAGGGTCTTGTGCGAGGTCCATGGGGTACGTGGCCTGAAGAGATGTTACTCTTTAAAATGGTCTCGGCTGTGGGCGAGGTGCCCCCGTACAACAACTCGCGGGCTATCATGGCAGTTACCGTGGCCTTGGCAGGATTTGGAGCTGCCCTGTTGAAATCTTTGGTGTGGTGTCCTTGACTAACCCCGACAGCCTGGGCAACCTCTGGCACCATGGGGAGGATTCCAGCTGGCAGCTGCTGATGGCTAAGATAAGGCATTCTGAACTCGTCCTCTTTATTACCTGAGGAGGAATACATAGGTCACTGTAGCCACCTTCACCACCCAAGAAGCTACAATGCCTCTCTTCTACCAACCTAGCACATCCAAGCTCTAGGAAGGCAGCGGCTACCAATTCTTTGAACACAAGAACAATGCAAACCCAGACCACATTCAATCAATTGACAAGAGGGCCACACTTACTAGTTCCATTTTCATCCCCAGGGCTAGGTTCAAAAAACGTTACTTTCCTTCCGTCTCCTGGTTTCTTTACTGGAGTCTTAAGAAAGAAAAATGGCAGTGAGCATGGACAAGCACTGAGATCTGTGTGCATAGTCTATCATAACCCCCACTACACAAGCTCTTATGCCTGGCCATACACAGATCATGAATGCAGAGCAGGCTGTGTGTGGAGGACCAGAAACACTCTGCCAGGAAAAGATGCTGACTTGGAAGTGGTCAGCGCAGGGAGGAAGAGTCTACAGTTGGTGCTTAGCAGATATACATATTACCTAGACCATCCAGACACAGAATTCCCAAAAAGGACATGGAGGCATCTGATGAGGCAAAAATGCTTACAAGTACTCTACATGGTTCTGGAATGGGAAATCTGAAAGCCAAATCCACATATATATAAACTCCACAGGCAAATGTCTGTGTCCCAGGCACTAACTACTCAGGCAGTGGGAGCTGTTTGTTTCTTTTTCTTTCATTTCTCTCTCTCTCTCTCTCTCTCTCTCTCTCTCTCTCTCTCTCTCTCTCTCTCTCTCTCTCTCTCTCTCTCTCTCTCTCTCTCTCTCTCTCTCTCTCTCTCTCTCTCTCTCTCTGCCGCCCCCCCCCTCTCTCTCTCTCTCAATAGGGTTTCTTGGGCTGGAGAGATAACTCAGAGGTTAAGAGCACTGACTGCTGTTACAAAGGTTCTGAGTTCAATTCCCAGCAACCACATGGTGGCTCATAACCATCTATAATGAGATCTGGTGCCCTCTTCTAGCCGGTGGGTGTATGTGCAGGCAGAACATTGTATTCCTGGCTGTTCTGGACTTGCTTTGTAGACCAGCTTGGCCTTGAACTCAGAGATCCACCTGCCTCTGCCTCTCGAGTGTTGGGATTAGAGATGTGGGTCATCACACCCAGCAGGGAGCTTAGTCATGAAGCAAGCTGCCAGAGCTCAAAAGCTAAATCCTACTTTAGTCTACCCCAACAGGACAATGGCTGGAGGCAGCAATGGTGGCTGATGTTCCCCTGAAGTCCTGCTAACAGAGGTAGTTGACAATATGGAATAATATTCACATGAGAATTCCCAATCTGAACTATAGATTTGGCCAATTTAACCATGCTATCTTGTCCCAGAAAAACCAAAGCCAGATCCATAGGAGCAAAAAATACTAGGTTCTACAAGACCTCCTTTTAGCACAGATGACAGTCATATTTGTTCATTCCACTCCCAACTATTCATCAGGATGAGACAATAGAACCTCCTCCAGAAATGCATATCCAGCCCACAGGTAACACTGAAGAGGAGACTAAACCGAACCACTCCTGGGACACGGTGAACTGGACAGGAAACTCTCTCCTGCAAACACTAATCTCAATTGGACGGACCCCAGGGGCAGGCTGCTTACTGCAGGGAAGATGAAGCCTTGCCCCAGGCTTGCCCATGCAGGGAGCTAGGCCACCTGGCAGTGAGAGTCCCAGCAGTCACCTTCTCTTCTGATTTGAGTGCTGGCTTGGCAGGCTGTGCCTGGGGGACTTTGAACCCCAGGATCTCCAACATGTTCTCAGCAGCATTGCGCTTGGCCACCTTCTTATTGGTACCCGCTCCTTCTGCAGTGTGATTGCCAACCTTTACCTGCATAAAACACCAAAAAAAAAAGACCTAAAACATGACAGGAACTAATGTGCTGCCAAAGCCCCCAGGGATGACTTTGTTAAGCTCAATTGTAATAAGTTTTTGTATAGTCTGGCCAGGCGTGGTGGTGTACAGAAGCAGTCTGTCAGTTCGAGGCCAGTCTAGTCTACAAAGTGAGTCCAGGACAGCCAACGCTACAGAGAGAAAAATCTCTCTCTCAAAAAAAAAAAAAAAAAAAAGGTGTGTGCCAGGTATTTGCACAAGTTCCAGCATACTTTGTTAAAGCTGTTCCTGACCACAGGTATCTGGATGCTAAAACCAAAATCTCTGTGCCAAAACACTGAATGAGTAACAGGAAACCTTCCCTGGCCTGTGCAGACTGGCCTAGATCAGCCACTTCAGGCAAACTGCCTTTGGTCCAACTTCCTTCTACAAAATGGATCCTCATTTTCTTGTCTTTGTTTCTGTGTTTGATTTTTGAGACAGAATCTCACTGTGTAGAGCAGGCTGGCCTTGAACTCAAGAGGTCTACCTGCTTTTTGCCTCTGTACATACCACCAAGCTGAGCTACCAGCAACTCTGCTAGAGTATGGACCATCAGGGACTGTTGTGGTCAGGGAAGGGCTCCCTACGCCACAACCAACTCACCTGCATCACAAACTCCCTGCGACGTGGAAGGCCTCGTTCTGTAAGGAGCATATACTCTGGTTCCTTCTCCTTTTTTGCCTGCTGGATCTGTGCCAGTCTGCTAATAGGATTCATCCCCTGGCCATAATCTGGTGCTGTCTGTAGCTGAAAAGCAAACAATGCAGAGGCAGTGTGCTGTTACTCAGGCAGGAACCAGCCAATCCAGAGTTAGCAGATGACAGGAGTCAGGGAAGCTGATCCACATGGCTGGGGACACTAACATACTGGCAATGCCATAATGCCATATAACAAGCTGTGGGACCACACTAGGCAAGAATGATAGGGTGAATGGAATCAGGGCCATCACCTGCAGTTAGCTGAAGTCTACAAAGGGACCCATGGCCCAGCTTTCTCAATTGCTAAAACCCAGGAACTACTTGGAGCTTTTGTAAAGCCCTCAATCTGAAGACGCACCTAACTGGTAGAGGGCTTGGCCAACACACCTCAGTCAATCCTCATCATTGCAAAACCAAAACAATATTACAAATTATAAAGCCTCCCACTGAGGCCCTGGAAAGGAGGCTCACAAGTCTCTGGGCACACTAGAGGTTCTTTCCTCATAGCACTTGTCGAACATTAATGGAAATGATTTTTCAGGACAACAAAGGAGTAGATGGCCTTCTTGATGCTGAAAAGGGATCAATTTGTTTTGAATAAAGATTTATTTTATCTTATGTATATGAGTGTTTTGTCTGCATGTACTACCAAGAAGAAAGGGTCAGATCCCCCAGAACTGCAGTTACAGATAGTTTTAAGCCCCATGTGGTGCCCAGCATTGAACCTACATCCTCTGCTAGAGCAACCCTGACTTCTAAATGCTACACCATCTCTCTAGCCCTCATGGGTCAGTGTTTTCTTATAGATCCAGTAAGTTTCATCCAAACATCCAAAAGGCTTTTGGAACAGTCTCTGTGGACCCTGAGACCTTCAGCCCTGTGGTGCCACTTCCACCTTGAACCCTGAGCTACAGGTAGCTCGAGATAGCCCCAGGCTGTGATGTCCACCCCTAGAGGAATCTGACACCTAGATATGTTCCTCAACCTACTCAGTGTCCTCATCTTTACACAACCTGTGGCTAGTGTGGTATCTGTAAAGCATCCACTGTATCCATGTGTGATACTGGGCAGCAGCCAGGTCAGTACCCCTACCACTGCAACAGGCTCTCACACTGCCTGTGGATACTCAGGGGAAGGTCCTCTCACCTTGCATGTGGGTTGACTTTTCTTCTTGATTCTGGGCTTCACTCGTTCCACAGCAGGCAGAGGTGGCAGCCTCCTCAGCTGTTCCAGCACAGCCCTTGCCGCATTCTTCTTGGAGATCTTTTTGCTTTTCCCTTCTCCTTCCCCTACAAACTCCCCAACTGAAACCCTGGTCACAAAGTTCTTCATATGAGGTGGGCCACTCTCCCTGGCCACCTGTGTCAGAGGGAAAGACTGAGTGGAAGTGTGACAGACACTTGTTAAAAGTGCTAGGGAACACTGCTTGGCACACTAGCTTTAAAGAAGTGCAAGTGGAGAGGGCCTCTAAGGACCTCCTGTGAACACAGGTGCAGATATCAAAGGAGAGAGGAAAGGACAGGTAGAGCAGTGGCTTGGAAAATGAGACAACTGTCACTGTGACTTTTACCCCCACAGATGACACTGGTCATCCTCATCGACTGCCAGACCCTGGGAACAAGGATACACCTTGGGATTCTTCCCCAAAGGTCCTACATCCCAAGAGGAGAAAGGCTCCCTGCAAAGAGCATATCAACTATAGAGCCCTAAACCAATGCACAACCCCCATACCAGACAGTGGTGTTGCACAATGCTCTGAGAAGGACCCTATCAGAAGATGCACATCCTGAATCTACTCCCTTAGAACAAGAGCCACAAGACAAACTTGCAAACACACCAAGCTCATAAAAACAAAGGCTGTGAAAAATCCACAAGGATAGTGGAGAGAATGCAGGCAGAAGATACATAAGAAAGCACATTACAGCAGTGCTCAACTTCCTATATCAACATGGCTAAAAGTCTTTGCAATCAGACATTAGCTCTAAAGACAGGAATCTGGACATCACATCTACTGCATGGTCAAGCAGTTGGTCACAGTGGAGGCTAACACTGAGATGTCTTGTGCTCTCCCAGAGAGAAAAAAATCAGATATTGGCACCAGTGAACAAAGGACACTTGCTGTCCTGCTTTAAGCTGTTATGTCAAATTTGACATTTTTGAAAAAGTTGAAAAAAATGTTCAGAAAACAAAGTGTGTCAAAGAAACAGCTATTGAGGTGAAAGGAGCCCAGAGGTGCTCACATTTAGCCTTGCAGGCATCCTTCCTAGGACAGTGTGGTCCACAGATCAAATAAAAATGCAGTTGGCTCATTATGACCTCACAGCCCACCTGACCCCTCAGCAATAATGCTACCACCTACTTACACCTAGGCTCCACCAAGCTGTCTTGGGTATGACTTAGGCTGTCTTGGTGTAAACATGTTGGCACCAGCAAGCACTGCCCTCCTGTTAAACACCTAACTCAGATTCCTAAGTGACAGACCACACATAAAACTGGGCCAGGCATGGTGACGCACACCTTTAATCCCAATACTCTCAGGGCAGAGACAGGCGGATCACTGAGTTTGAGGCCAGCCTGGTCTACAAAGCAAGTCTAGGACAGCCAAGGCTATACAGAGAAGCCCTGTCTTTAAAAACAAAAACAAAACCTGGCTGGAATACTGTTTAATGTGCCAGATTAACGGCCACATGCAAGAGAAAAGGCAGGGCCTGCTGAATCTAACAAGAGATGTGACCATAAACCCTTCTGACTTGACTCAACACTCAAATCGATACCATCTACGGATGAGCCACAATGGTTCCATTACTACTTTCCGTGCTCTTTTGAATGCAAATGTCCCCACAGTCCCCAGTTGGTGGCGCATTCTGGGGAGGTCAAGGTAGATAGATTACTGGCGACAGCACTGAGGATGTACAGCCTCATCCTACTGCAGTTCACCTCTGTTCATGTTTACCATTGAAGATCTGAACTCTCAGCATGCTGCCTTTCAGCCATGATTACTGCTCTGGAAGCATAAGCACAAAGTCACTCTCCCATCTCTTTAACTGCCTTAGGCAGTGTTTTATTGCAGCAAAAGAAAAGTAATGTATCACTGGGGGGGGGGGTGCACCCTGATGATTCCTCAGATGGATGCTTGAGAAGTCTCAGGAGTGCTACCTATTCCTAAAAGTAGGTGTAGAAGTGGAAGATAGAGGGAGCCAATCTAGTCCCCAGAAGCCACCACAAGTCTCTAAAAAGCTCTGACACTCAGGCAGGGCAGCTGACAAACCTAATAGGATTGGAGGACTGGTCCTGAGCAGGGATTTGGGGAGCCAGACATTCCCTCTTAATCTAGGTCACCCTCCCTCGGTCTCTAGAGCTGTTTCCTCATGCCATACTACCCTTAAGATGCTTTCTTTTTCCTACAAGAGATGCCCAGCAAGACTGGGAAACAGCTCTCACGTAGCTTCTACCTACCAACTAGCCCTGACAATCTATGTAATGTCCCCTTTCCATCCCAGTCAGCTATATGGTGCCTCCCCGCAAGAGAAGACAAGCTACAGGACCAGGAGACTCTGATTCCTAAAGCAAGGAACAAGGACAAAACTAGTCTGGGAGGCAAGCACAGTTCTCCACCCCACCTTGGCCAGAGTCACCCCCGACCAGGCTGTGGGTGAAGGGTAAATGGGTGATTCTGGCAGGAAAAAGTATGCATTTTCTGAAGTAAAATGAGAGGAATCACTATAAATGCAGAATTAAAATATTCTGCAAGATAACAGCTCCACAAGGCAACAAAAACAAAGCCAGAGCCTGAAGAGATGGCTCAGTGGGTAAAGGGCCTGGCACCCTGAGTCTGACCAGGATCCATGGAGAACAGCGTGGTGTGGTGTCATACTTGTAGTCTCAGTGATTGGGAGGTAAAGGCAGGGTTACTGGGGCTCACCAGCCATCCATCCTAGCTAATAGTTTTAATGATTAAAGAATAAGACGTAAGGCAACAGATAAGATATGGGGAATTGGCCCTGCTTTGGAAAAAGAAGGTGGACCAGTGGATGGCTTGGTAGGTCAAACAATTGCTGTGTAAGCTTGACAACCTGTGTTTGATCCTGGAACTCATGTAAGAGAAAACAAGACTCCACAAAGTCGTCTTCTGACTTTGGCACACTCATTCACACACACAATAATAACTCATTTTTTAAGCCAGGCATGGTGGCGCAAGCCTTTAGTCCCAGCACTCGGGAGGCAGAGGCAGGCGGATCGCTGTGAGTTCAAGGCCAGCCTGGTCTACAAAGTGAGTCCAGGATGGCCAAGGCTACACAGAGAAACCCTGTCTTGAAAAAAACAAAACAAAACCAAAAAAACCCCAAAGTTTGAGTTTTAGGGGGCTGGCAAACATCTCAGTGGTCAGAGGCTCTGTCAGGTCCCAAAGTCTGATGTTAATCAAAAGCTAACATTCCTCAGGGTCTTGTGAAGCCAGTTTCCGCTAATAAAAGCAGCCTCATCAATGACAGGAGAAACAAATGGCTATCAGTGTTGACTATTAGCATGCCAAAGCACACGCTGGCCTCCAGGCGCCCTCAGTAGCTCAGGTACCTGTTACACATTTCAAAGTCCATGGCTCTTGTCAGATCTTCTCACCCCACCCTAAGCTTCTCCAGCTAATGGGCTTCCCTCCTTGCCTTTGGCCGTATAACCCTGCTATTTCAGCTAAGCCCTCTCTTAGGCCTTACTCTCTTTGTCCTCCCTCTATCTTCTCTCTCCTTTCCAAGGCAGGTCTAGTCTGCTAGCCATGTTCAGTTTACTATTTTCTCTGCTCTGGACTCTTTCAGATGCCTCTGGTGGTTCTCTTATCTACAATAAAAACCTTCTACCAGGCATCAGTGGTACATGCCTTTAGTCCTAGGACTAGTGAGGCAGAGGCAGGGTTCAAGGCCTAAAGCAAGTTCCAGGACAGCTAGGGCTACACTGAGAAACTGTCATAAAAGATCGAAACCAACCAACAACAAAACAACCTTCCCTTTAACCATACCCTGGAGCGGTTATGTTGTCAGTTTACACACTACCAAGTTCAAGTCTTAGGATTCATGTGGTAATAAGTAAGAACCAATTCCTACAAGTACTCATGATATCCACAGGCATGAACACATGCATACATAAACACATATAATACATTTTAAATAAATAAATACATTTAAAAAAACAACAAAATGGACTGCTCCTGTGGTTGAATACAATACACATGCAAACATACACATGAATACTTATACACACACAAATATGCACACACCCCCAGTACATACACACAAACAAAAAAATTTTCAGAAAAATACAAATAACGTTTCAGAGCTAGGTGATAAGCTCAATTGGTAGAATGCTTGTAAGCATAAGACCCTGTGTTCCATCCTTAGTACTACATAGAGCACTCTGTGATCCCAGGGTTAGGGGTAGAAGCAGGAGAAAAAGGAGTTCAAGACTATGCTTGGCTACGTGGGAAATCTGAGGCCTAGACTAGAGACCCCGTGTTCCAAACAAGAACAAAAAAAAAAAAACAACAAAAACCTACAAACAAAAAAACACTACCACAAAAATCAGTCATCACGCATGAAATTGAAAAGAAAAATCTAAGCCAGAAGGTGGTGACAAACACCACCAGCACTCTGGAGGCAGAGGCAGGCACATCTTTGAGTTCAAGACCAGCCTGGGAACTGGTGGATAGTAGAAGGTAGGGCTGACTTGGAGGAAAAGGATAGTCCTTTAAGGGGTACATCTTTTTTTTAAGGGGTACATCTTGGCCCTGGCCCTTTCCTGTTAATCCCCTCTACTTCCCAAATTACACCATAAGTGGTTTCCTCTGAAACTTCCTGCTCTGGCAAAGCCACCCCTTTCACAGAGACCTCTGAAACTCTGAGAGATAATCTCCCCTCCTCCAGTCTGTTCCTATTGGGTAGTTGTTAGGGTTTTTTTGATTGTTTGAGACAGGGTTTCTCTGTGTAGCCTTGGCTGTCCTGAACTCACTTTATAGGCAAGACTGGCCTCGAACTCACAGAGATCCACCTGCCTCTGCCTACCTGAGTGCTGGGATTACAGCCATGCACCACTGTGCCTGACTCCTACTGGGTATTTGTCACATAGCAAGTCTGACAGACCCCACACCTAAAGAGAGACATATCTGGGAGGTGAAGCTGTTTTCCAAAGCAATGGAAGGGCCAGGACCTGTGTGCTGTGGTGCAGGTGTCAAGGCAAGCATGGTACAGTTCATTTCCCTAGGATCAAAGGGAGACCCACAGACACTACAGGGTGAGGACCTTCAGGAGGAAACAGTAACTACTGCTCTCCTGAGCAGAAGGTCATCTTATGAGTACTGCTCCAGTATTTTAGGGGGAAGTTGATCCCATAATGAATCCTAACAGGATTTGGTACGGCAACGTTGTGCATGTGCAATATAGGCTTACCTCGAAATTCACAGGCAAATTCCGCTTCAGCGCAATCTCAAACACTTGGCTTATTTCTGATTTATTGAGGTTTTCTTCCTCTGATTCTCTTCCATTCATCTACAGAAGATTAATTGTTAAGAGTCAACTTTCAGTCAAACCAGCAACAGTTGGAAGGCACTGAACCTTGACTCCACAGATTTAACAACCAAGGCCACAGAATATTGAATCTTTTTGGGGCGGTGAGGTTTCAAGACAGAGTTTTTCTGTGTAGCCTTGGCTGTCCTGGACTTGCTTTGTAGACCAGGCTGGCATAGAACTCACAGTGATCCACCTGCCTCTGCCTCCTGAGTGCTGGGATTAAAGGTGTGTGTCACCTTGTCCCATATAGTACCAAATCTTAAGCCTCATGTCAAACACGATCAGACTGCAGCTAGTAAAGCCACTGTAACAATAACAAGCCATGGCAGCACACCTTCAGGGGCAGTGAGCCTGGCTGTGCTGCGGAAGGCACCAGTGTGAAAGAAGAGCAAGCACAGCTAAGTCTGTCAGCCAGGCAGTCGAAGCCAAGTCGCTCTGCGGCTGGTACACAGGCATACTACAGAGGCCCTGGAAACCATGTGTGTAAAGAATGCAGGGGAACAGAATGTCCAATAGCCCTGCCTCACACAGGCAAACAGCCAAGGCACAAACCAATAAAGTCTCCTCAACCAGGGCAGAGTCCACTTTGGTACCAAGGTTCATCAGTCCTCCTGGCATGGAGCTGGTCAAGCAGCTACCGACAGACAGCTTAAGACTTACACTTCAGTCACAAAAAAAAAAAAAAAAAAAAAAAAAAAGTAAGATTCCTTCCCTACCATAGTAGTTTCAAACCACAGCCCAGGGCCAACAGTATACGACGATGTTTGATTTCATTCATCTTCAGCAACAAGAAAAACAAAAGGTCCCAAAACTTTGACACTCTTCTGTTCTGGCAGTGGGCCACATTGCAACTGTCCTAGAGGTCACTGGATTATATGTGTGTGAAAGCTAAGATGGTTAGTTTATCTTTAATAAAAACAACATAAAAGGTGAGCCTCCTTATCTCCTTCCTTTGGCCCTGGGCCTGCCTAACCTATAAAACATGACAGACGCCAGCTGTGATTTCTGAGATTCAGCTTTAAGAACTAGCTTCCATTTCCTATCTTCAAGGAGGCTCACTCATGAGCCGCAGTTACCAAACTTTGAGGAAGTGCCAACAGTCCTTGAGGATATTAGACAGAAACCAAGGTGCCCTGCCAGAAGGAGCCCTCCCAAGCTCCCTGGTGAGCTTCCTCTGCCAAAACTATGTAGAACAGTTGAATTCTCACACGTAGCCCTGCTCAAGCTGCAGATCTCTGAGCAAAATACATGCACCATGTTCTGAGATAATGTCCTAGCAAAAGACAGAAAGCATTTCTACAGAAAATGATGGTGGGCCAAAGGTCAGACATTCGCTAACTTAGCACCACAAATCTGTGCGTTCTAGCTGGGTGTGGTAGTTCACAGCTTTGATTTTAGCACTCAGGAGGCAGAAGCAGGCAGAGCTCTCTGAGTTCAAGGCCAGTTTGGTCTACATTGCGAGTTCCAGACCAGCCAGAGCTACGCAGGAAAACAAAACAAACAAACAAAAACCCAAACACCAATCAACAGCTCCAACAACATGGGTGTCAGCACTGAAGATCTGCTGCTCACAACTCAACTGAGTCCCAGCCTTCCCAATACACATGTATACGTCACTCCCGTGCTAGAGTGAAAAGAGAGGCCACTCAGCTTTCCTGAAAAAACACTGAGGGGCGACATTCTCCAGGCCACAGAATCTTGATGGCTATCACCCAGTAACTAAAGACAGCAACAGCCTGGGAGTGAGTGAGTGGGGTGTGTCCCAGGCCTCATCCACCTACCTCCAGCCTCTCTGGTGGTGGCTCATTCTGCAGAGTCCTCAGTGCTCTGACAGCGGCATCATGTTTCACAGCTTGTCTCGTCTTTCCTTTCCCATTAAACGGCTGTCCTCCCACAGAAAGCTCAACTTGGTAGAGTAACGGTGGAACTGGAAATGGGTAAAAGTACCTACAAATACAAGGGTGGCATTTCAGTCTCCATTTGGTAAGTCACCCTTACTTTCTTCAGCAGATCCCATGTTTCTTGTACTGTGGCCTTGTCACTGTGTTTATAGCTAGAAACATGACCCCTGGTCAGCCCTATAGAGGCTGCCTCAAAGCTTACACTGACCTATAGCTGCTGCACAGTAGGAACAAGCAGTTTATGAGTCATGCTTGCATCAAAGTTCATAGCTGACAAATGGTATGTATGTGACTCTCCATGCTAGGCTATACTGACAGTACCCAAAATGGACTAGGTGCTGACTGAAACAAACAGCTCACACTTTACTTTCTCAAGCCTTCAATTTGCACTTGCATGTCTCCCAAAGAGCCTGAGAATTTTAAGGGTGAAGTCTTTTGGAAAAATCATACAAAGGATAGCTTCAGGCTGGACCCTGACTAAGCATGGTTCTAAGTTGTATGGCAAAGAGCCAAGCCCTCTACCACTGGCTGTCCATCCAGAAACCCAAGAACCCACACAGTGTACAGAGGCACAGGAAAAAACTCATTTCTGAAATCTCAGCAGTACCAAGTCCAAAAGAGTCTGATTCCTTCTACTTCAAAGCCTGTATTTTTGAGGCTTTGCCCTTCCGCATCTCATCAGAGAGATGAAAATAAAACATCTATTTTCATCACTGATCTATTCACTAATGTCTCACTCCTGACAGCAGATTTGAACACACGATAGGATTTCATGTAACCCATGAGGGCCTGGCTGCTATGATCTATGGAGCAGACGATCTTTCTGTTATACCTCCTGAGCACTGGGGATTGTGGGCATTCTGCAACCACACTAGGTTTTGACGCTTCCGAGTATTACTTAGTATTTTACAAAGTACAAAAGTCAGAAAACTGAGCAGAAAGCCTCACATGCTCAGAAGCTTGTGCTGCAGGGTCCCAAGAAGCAAAGGAAACAATGTAGCCAAATGGTGGGCAGCTGCTTGGGCCCTCTGCAAAGGCAGTAGCTTAAATAGTTTCTAGACAGTACCAAAGGCACACCTGAACTCCAGGGATGGGCCTAAGTCACCCCAACTATTACGTCACAGTTCATAGACATCATTGTAGGTAAAAGCCCAGCTATTTTCCAACCAAGCACATACCTGGGTGGATAGGCACCTCCGCGCATGCCATAGCTGTAGGTGGATTGCATCCGAGAGTGGGGGTCCACAGGCTTATACATTGGTTTTCTTTGCTGCTTCAGGCACAGTGCATTGAGCTCAATGGTAGTAGCTATATTTTCTGCAACACAGAATCATACAAAGGATAGCTTCAGGCTGGACCCTGATTAAGCATGGCTGTAAGTCGACTCATAATGTACTGCAAAGAGTCGAGCATTCTACGCCTGGATGTCCATCCAGAAACCCAAGAATCCACACAGTGTATAGAGGCACAGGAAAAACCTGAGAATGTTGAGGCGAATGGATAGTCTGGAGAAGGCAATAAGGACCAGAAAGCATTCAGATATCTCCAACCCGACATTACAATTTCCAGATGACTGGAAACCGAGTTTCATTTTCATATACATTGAGGGAACTTTTACCTCAGAATTATCGACTTGAAAAAATATAGACTACAGCTAGAGACAGGACTCAGCAGTTAAGAGCACTTACTGTCCAATCATAAAGACTTGAGTTCAGATCCCTACACCAACATAACAAGCCTGGCATCCCACACATGCCTGCAACCCCAGCTGACAGGAAGACCATTGTCTTCTAACCTAGCTAAAGAAAACATGAGCGCAAGTTTTAGGGATGGGTCCCACCTCTAAGGAATAGGCAGAGTGACATGAGAAATGACCTGATGCTGTCTTCCGGACTCCACACATGGCACACATGGCTGCACACAGGTACATACAGACTCCCACAGAAATGAAGACACACGTACTACTCATCTTCTAATTTGCTCTTAGGTCATCCAACTTATAAACCTTCACAAACCATTCAAAAAGTCTGAAAAGATTATTGTCACTGCACAATCCACATTTTAAAACAAACCTTTGGAGTAGAGGTGAGCTAGAGAGATGGCTCAGCCAATTATAAGCACTGGTTGCCCTTCCAGAAGACCCAGGTTTAATTCTTAGCACCTCCAAGGACACTCATAACTCTCTGTAACTCCAGATCCAAAGGATCCAACACCCTCTTATGGCCTCTGGAGGCAACAGTGATAAGCAGATAAAACACCCATACACACGAATTAATTAACTGAATAAGAAAACACATTCTGTTCTCTTACTTTTACCCTCTCTCTTATCCCACCTTCCTCTCTCTTCCTCTGTTTCTGTCTGTCTGTCTGTCTGTCTCTCTCTCTCTCTCTGGGGTATCCCTCCCCCTTTCCTTCTCTCCCCATGCTCACTTAATAAACTCATCTAATATCCCCCCAAAAAAAAGAAAGGAAGGAAAAAGAAAGAGAAATAAAAGAAAAAAGGAAAAGAAAACACATCCCTTTAAAGCCTTCAAGACATCACAGTAGGTTAAGGCACCTACTGTCAAGCCTGAAGACCTAAATTCAATCCCAGAGACTCACATGGTAGGTGAAAAGCAATACCCACAAGTTGTCCTATACCTCCACATAACACATATACAAAATAAATACACAAATCTTTAAAACAAATACTTTCGAGCTAGGCAAGGTGCTGCACGCCTTTAATCCCAATATGTGAGAGACAGAGGCAGACAGATCTCTAAGAGTTCCAAGGCCAGCCTGGTCTATAAATCAAATTCCAGGACAGCCAGGGCTATTACACAGAGAAACCCTGTCTCAAAAAATGAAAAAGGAAAAAAGAAAAAAGAAAACCCACATTAGGGACTGGAGAGATGGCTCAATATTTAGGAGCACTGACTGCTCTTCCAGAGGACCCAGATTTGATCCCAGCAGCCACATGGTGACTCACAGCTGCCTGCAACTCCAGTTCCAGGGGCATCTGACACCTTCTTCTGGCCTCCAAGAGCACCTGGTGCACAGACAGACATTCAAAAGTGGTGCGCAGATATACATTCAGGCAAAACCACCATGTACATAAAAACATTAATCTTAAAAAGAAAGAAAGAAAGAAAGAAAGAAAGAAAGAAAGAAAGAAAAGAAATCTACCTTTAAACTTTCAAATGCCTCTAGGATTTCACAGAGAAAAATAAAAATGATTTTGAGTTTCTATTATAATTGAACTAAATTTAGATCATTAATCAAATTCGTAAGAATATCAATGGGCTTGCACAATCAGAGGGTCAAATGCGTTATTGTTCTTCCTCATAACAGAAGAGAGAGAGGGAGGGAGAGAGAGGGAGAGAGAGAGAGAGAGAGAGAGAGAGAGAGAGAGAGAGAGAGAGAGACAGTGTGTGTGTGTAAGAAAAAGAAAAGAGGCGGTGCACACCTTTAATCCCAGCACTCAGGAGGCAGAGGCAGAGGCAGAGGCAGGCACTGTGAGTTTGAGACCAGCATAGTCTACAAAGTGAGTCCAGGACAGCCAAGGCTACACAGAGAAACCCTGTCTCAAAATACCAAAAGAAAAAGAGAAAGAAAAAAAAAGAAAGAGAGCATATGAACTGCATTTTTAAAACAATCTTAACCTCCAGGCAGTGGTGGCTAACATCTTTTATCCCAGCACTCAAGAGGCAGAGACAGAGGCCAGCCCAGTGTACAGAACAAGAAACCCTGTCTCAAAAATATAAAAAACAAAACATAAACGAACAAAAAAGAACAACCTCAATCACTTTGACCAGCTGTAACCCAGAGAATGTATCTAGAGCAGAGAGCAAATCAAAAGAAAGACCACCTTGGAGAATCAAGGGGAAAATAAAAAAGGTTGGCTTGAGGTGGCCAAGATTCACTCCAAATTACCAAGGGATGGCTTCATGCCTATCTGGGGACTGTAACGCGCGCCCAGGCAACGGCCTCCAGCCCCTAATGTGCTTTAGGACCTTGTCTGAAGCGCTGTGACTACTAGGTTGAATGCAGGCAGTATTTTTTTTTTTCACCCTTTCTAGTCATCAGGAGACAGAAACAACACTGCTGACTGACAGATTAAAAGCAATATTGCCGGTGAATAGCGGCGAAGCAGGACGGATCGCATGAAGGCGTCGGGCACGCTTCGGGAGTACAAGGTGGTGGGACGCTGCCTGCCCACCCCGAAGTGCCATATGCCACCGCTGTACCGAATGCGCATCTTTGCGCCCAACCATGTGGTGGCCAAGTCTCGCTTCTGGTACTTCGTGTCACAGCTGAAGATGATGGAGTCGTCGTCCGGGGAGATAGTGTACTGCGGGCAGGTGTTTGAGAGGTCCCCGCTTGGTGTAAAGAACTTCGGCATCTTGCTGTGCTACGACTCCCGCAGTGGCACACACAACATGTACCAAGAGGACCGGGACCTGACCCCCGCTGGCGCCGTCACCCAGTGCTACCATGACATGGGTGCCCGGCACCGTGCCGTGCGCACTCCGTGCAGATCATGAAGGTGGAGGAGATTGCAGCTGGCAAGTGCCGCTGGCCCGCCATCAAGCAGTTCCACGACTCCAGGATCAAGTTCCCGCTGCCCCACCGCGCGCTTCACCACCAAGAGGCCCAACACCTTCTTCTAGACCCAGAGACGCACTGAATAAGACGCTAGCGCGCCAAAAAAAAAAAAAAGGCAATATTGCCATACTGACTTGGCATGACTCTACTAAAAACCCATGCTCTTGACAAGTTACACAGCTTTACTCAGGGAAAAGCTTATTTTTCTCAACCTTAAAAACTGTATGGGGGTGAGGTACTGGAGAGATGGCTCAGAGGTTAAGTTAAGAGCACTGACTGCTCTTCCAGTGGTCCTGAGTTCAATTTCCAGCAACCACATCGTGGCTCACAACCATCTATTATGAGATCTGATACAGGCACAACACTGTATACATAATAATAAATAAACAAATCTTTAAAAAAAAAAAACTGTATGAGGAACCAGGTATGATGGTGCATGCCTTTAATCTCAGAAGGCAGAGGCAGGGGATCGCTGTGAATTCGAGGCCAGTCTGGTCTACAAATCGAGTCCAGGACAGCCAAGACCACAGAGAGAAACCCTGTATTGAAGAACAAAACAAACCAAAAACTGTATAGGGATAGCATTTCCCTATGATTCCTCTACAGATCATCCAGTCAGGGGCAGCAGACTGGGGTGGCTGAGAAATATCTCTGCCAGTCAGTGTAGGACCTGTACTTGAGGCCATCGTGCCATACTAGGTGGCACTCGAAACACTTTTGAAAGGAGCCTGTCTTGACCCAGACAGAATGCAGGATTCCTCCCTTCAGGTGCTTTTAGGAAACTCCTTTCTTCTCCCAGCTGTAGTAGCAGCTCTGTGCTACAGTTAAAATCAACCTGTTCCATCAGCCAGCTTCCCAGAGCTCAGCTCCATATGTGAGCTGTACAGCAAACAGGCACAAACAGGCCTCCAGTGCTCGAGTAGTCAGACACCACACTTGGACCTTGGGCACTTTTTTCTTTTCTTTTTTTTTTTTTCCCTCGAGACTGGGATTCTCTGTGTAGCCTTGGCTGTCCTGGACTCACTTTTAGACCATGCTGGCCTCTCGAACTCACAGCAATCTGCCAACCTCTGCCTCCGAGTGCTGGGATAAAAAGCATGCACCATCACGCCCGACTGACCTTGGACACTTTTAATGAGCGTGATTCAAAGGGTTACTTCTTCACCTTTCCCCTTTTTTAAAAAGACAAGCTTATGTTATCTAGGCACCAACACAAAGAGATAATTCAAATAAAACTATGCTAGTTTGTAATGATTAATTTTTTTTATGTGTATGGGTGTTTTGCCTGCATGTCTATATAGCACATATGTGCTTAGGTACCCAAGGAGACCAAAGAATGTGCAGGATCCCCTAACCTGGAGTTACAAACAGTTGAGAGAGAAAGCTGCCATATGGTGCTGGGAACTACACCCAGGTCCTCTGGAAGAACAGTGACTGCTCTTACCCACTGAGCCATCTCTCTAGATGCTAATCAGGCTTCTGGATATGCTTTGTTGTTGTTATTGTTGTTGTTGTTGTCATCATCTGTTTTGGCTTTTCAGTCAGGCTGTTGGAACTCACTGTATCCTCCTGCCTCAGGTGGGATTGTAAGTATGAGCTATCACAGCCATCTTAGACTAACTCCTTTAAACTAGCTTCCTGTGAATGGATACATGTTTTCCTAGTCTCAAGCACGCACTAGTGCCAGACACGACAGTGCACATCATCCAAAACCCACATTGCATCCGATCTTACAAGGGTATTCAGGTTCAACAAAAAAGCCATCTGCTCTGGGGCTGAAGAGATGGCTCAGAGGTTAAGAACACTGTTCTTACAAAGATCCTTACATCAATTCCCAGCAACCACATGGCAGCTTCTAACCATCTATAATGTGATCTGATGCCCTCTTCTGGCATGTGGGTATACATGCAGGCAGAACACTGTATATATAATAAATCTTTCAAAAAAAATGCATCTCTTGCAGGAGGCCACAGCGCAGTTCTCAGCACCTACAGTGGGGCAGCTCACAAACGCCTGTCACTCCAGCTCCAGGGTCCAACACCCTCTGCTGGCCTCCTCAGGCACTCACTTATTTGTACAAACCTGTACACAGATATAGGCACAGACACATACACAAATAAAAATACATTTAAAAATAAAATAAAATGGCTCAGAACCATCTGTAATGTGATATGATGCCCTCTTCTGGCCTGCAGGTGTACATGGAGGCAGAGCACTGTATGCATAATAATATATAAATCTTTTTTAAAGAGAGAGATTTCATTCAAGGCTTGAGATTTACAAATATGATAAGACATAATGGGTTAATATCTCGTTCATCAGATTTTCCACTAAAGATTTGTATCAGAAGCCAGGTGCAGTGGCGCACACCTGTAATCCCAGCACTTGGGGAGGCAGAAGCAGGTGGATCTCTGTGAGTTTGAAGCCAGCCTGGTCTACAAAGAGAGCCCAGGATAGCTAGAGAAACCCTGTCTCAAAAAACAATCAAATCCATTCTGAGCCACAGCTCCACTTTTCGCAGTATAAAAAGGAGAAAATCTTGTGTCTGTACAAGCTACCAGGGAAGGATGGATAATCGTTTAGCCAGACTCAGACTAAACCCAGCTGACAGCTGATTCATTCACAAGGTAAGTTTGGATTTTTTTTTTTTTTTTCCTCCTTGGGTTTTCCATGGTGGAAGTACTAAAAAAAATAACCAAACTCAAGGGGATCACAAGCAGCATATGACTTCTAGTCTCCCAGGGATGGAAAACTGTAAAGCATGCTGGGAGTACATGCCTAGATAAGACACAACCAGAATCCTTCTGAACCACCCCCGGCCAGATAACCCAGGAAGTGACTATGTCTTCCAAAGAACAAGGACTAGAGATTTTTAAAATAACACTTGTAGCCAGAATGGTGGTGCATGTATTTAATCTCCATACTTGGAAGACAAAGGCAGGCATACCCTTGTAAGTTTGAGACCAGCCTGGTCTACACAGTACGTTCCAGGGTAGCCAGGACTACATAATGAGACCTTGTTTTGTAAAAAGAAAACAACCGAAGCAAAACACAGCCATAATCCCAGCATTCAGGAGAACTGCTGACAGCCTAGAGAGAGTTCAAGTCAACATGGGCTGCATAGTTAAGACCCATATCCAAGCAAACAACGAACACAATAAAAGAAAAGGTTGGGCTAGGGAGAGGGCTCTGCTTTTTCAGAGGTCCTGAATTCAATTTCTAGCAACCACATGGTGGCTCACAACCATCTATAATGTGATCTTCTGGCGTGCGGGCGTACGTGCAGATAGAGCACTATATACATAATAAATGAATCTTTAAAAAGAAAAAGCATATCGGACAGGTACCTTTAACCTCAGCACTGGAGAGACAGAAGTAGATAAATCTCTGAGTTTGAGGACAACCTAGTCCACATAGTTTCAGAGCAGCCAGAGCTACATAGAGAGACTCTGTCTCAAAAAAAAAAAAAAAAAAAAAAAAAAGGGAAGAAAGAAGCCGGGCATGGTGGCACATGCCTTTAATCCCAGCATTCAAGAGGCAGAGGCCAGCCTGGTCTACAAAGCGAGTCTAGGATAGCCAAGGCTACACAGAGAAACCCTGTCTCAGAAAATCAAAATAAAAAACAGATTTGCACAGCGGGCAAAATTGCTCAGCAAGTACAGGCCTTTGCCAAACAGCCTGACAACCTGAGTTCTGCTCCTAAGTCCCACGTAGAGAAAGGAGAGAACCAATTCCTTCAAGTTGTCCTCTGACCTAGACACACACACACACACACACACACACACACACACACACACACACACACGCACACGTCCCCACAAAATTTATTAATGTAAAACACTGTTTTTGAAAGAACAGATTTATAAACTAAAGAAGCAAGAAGAGCAGCAAGGGTGTCTGTGGGAGCTGCGGCACAGGCAGGGTGAAGAGCTTATTACAGGTGCCTGGTGTGAGTACTCAGACTGACACAGCTGCCATGCTCTCATCACACTAGGAGAGAAGCAAACAGACCTTGTAGGTTCCTCCTCCAAGTGTGTCAAGACTTTCCTACCTGATGACACTTTCGTTCTTCATTTCCTGATTGCTAGATCTGAATACTGATAAATGTATTCCTTTTGAAAAGAACCTCAGCTTCTTTATTCAGTTTCTAACTAGCCCTCCTTATGGTCTCTGAACTACCCCTACAATTTCCCAGACTTAAACTCACTCTAATTCAAAATAAAAATTAAGGGCCTATGGGCTGGTGCATGCCTTTAATCCCAGTACTGGGGAAGCAGAGGCAGGTGACTATCTGTAAGTTGGAGGCCAGCCTGGTCTACAAAGTGAGTCCAGAACAGCCAAGGCTACACAGAGAAACCCTGTCTTGAAAAACAAAAGTAAGAGCCTACAAGATGACTGACTCAGTGGACAACAAAGGCTCCTGACACCAGCCTGACAAGCCAAGTTCAATTCTTTCTTTTTGGTATTGTTGTTGTTGTGGGTTTTTTGTTGTTGTTGTTTGTTTTCTTGGTTTTTTTGAGACAAGGTTTCTCTGTGTAGCTTTGGCTGTCCTGGACTCGCTTTGTAGACCAGGCTGGCCTTAAAATCAGATCTGCCTGCCTCTGCCTCCTGAGTGCTGGGATTACAGGCATGGGTCACCATGTCTGTCTCCCATGTTCAATCCTTGGAACCAAAATGTTAAGAGAGAGCTGATCTTTGCTGGGTTTCAGACCCAGGACAAGTGGCTGAGGTACAAATTTAACCAAGTTGGACTTGGCCTCCAGGTTCTCCCAGTATCCATTGGTCCCTACCTGTTACAGGGCATGGATGGCATACCGGCCCAACTTTCCAGCCCAAGGGCTGAGCCTCCTCTCTCCTAGAGGCTCTTCGCTGTATAATACTGATTATTTTGGGCTGGGTGTGGTGGCGCGTGCCTTTAATCCCAGCACTCGGGAGGCAGAGGCAGGTGGATCGCTGTGAGTTCGAGGCTGTGAGTTTGTGGTCTACAAAGCGAGTCCAGGACAGCCAGGGCTACACAGAGAAACGCTGTCTCAAAAAAACCAAAACCAAACCAAAACAAAACAATACAGATATTTTGGCTCCCTCTCTTCTCTTTACAAGTTCTCCCTCCTCTCCCCCCAACCCCTGCTGTGCGCTTTCTCTTTCTGCACCCGCCCCCAACTTTTCTGTCTCCCTCTGTTTGGCAACTTCCCTAATTTCCTTCTGTGAGATCAGTGAACTCACCAGAGAGCTGACCCCAACAAACTTACCTTTATATACATTAACTTGGCTTGAATTGGCTTATTTCATCAGTGGAGAATACCTATCTATCAATCCTTATTGAATGCCTGGTTAGTTTTGTGTTAACTTGACACAATCTAGAGTCATTAGAAAGAAGAGGAAGCTGAGACCCTCAGCTGAAAAAAAATGCCTCAAAGATCAGTTTTAACACAGGGTTTCTCTGTGCAGCCCTGGCTGTCCTGGAATTCATCTGTAGTTCAAGCTGGCCTCAAACTCGGAGATCCACCTGCCTCTGTTTCCAAAGTGCTGGGATTAAAGGCGCCCCATGACTTTTTCTTTTTCTTTTTTGTTTTTTGAGACAGGGTTTCTTTGTGTGGCCTTGGCTGTCCTAGAAGTAGCTCTGCAGACCCCGTGACATTTTCTTAACTAGTGACTGATGGGAAAGGGCCCAGCCCACTGTAGATAGTGCCACCCCCTGGCCTGGTGGTTCTGGCTTCTCTAAAAAAGCAGGCTGAGCTAGGCAGTGGTGGTGCATGTCTTTAATCCCAGCACTCAGTAGGCAGAGGCAGGTAGATCTCATGAGTCCAGACCAGTCTGGTCTACAAAACAAGTTCCAGGACAGACAGGTTTCTTACACAGAGAAACCTTTGTCTCGAAAGAAAAAAACAAAAACAAAACAAAAAGCAAGTAGGCTGAGCAGGCCATGGGAAGGAGGCCTGTAAGCAGCACCTTCTATGGCCTCTGCATTAACTTCTCTGCAGACCTGTTTAGAGTTCCTGCCCTGACATCCTTCTATGATGAACAGTAATATGGAAGTGTAAGCCAAATAAACCCTTTCCTTTCCGAATTGCGTTGGTCATGGTATTTCATCACAGCAATAATAACCCAAATTGAGACACCAAGTTGTCTCCTGACCTCCAAATACATGCCACAGTATGTACACACGTACATACACATACACATGTACACACGTACACACACGCACACACACACACATAAAATGTAAAACTTTACACCAGGACTGGGCGTGGTAGCACATGCCTGTAATTCCAGCACTCGGGGAGGGAGAGGAGGGAGGGGCAGGTGGATCGCTGTGAGTTCGAGGCCAGCCTGGTCTACAAAGCAAGTCCAGGACAGCCAGAGCTGTTATGCAAAGAAACCCTATCTTGAAAAATGAGAAAACAAACAAACAAAAACAAAAACACTACACCAGGAGGCAGACACCTTTAAACCCACCACTTGGGAAGAGGCAGACAGATCTCCATAAGTTTAAGGCCAGCCTAGTCAACAGAGCAAGTTCTAGGACACCCAGGGCTACACAGAGAAACCCTGTGTTGAACGACAAACTAACTAAAGGTGGTACACATCTTTAGTCCCAACACTCAGGTGGCAGAAGCAGGTGATCTTTTGTGAATTCGAGGCCAGCCTGGTCTACAGAGCTAAGTCTAGGACAACCACAGCTACACAGAGAAGTCTTGTCTTGAAAAACCATAGACAGATAGATGGACAGAAAGAAACTTTCAATAAAGATTAATGTAAGCCAGGTATGGTGGTGCATGCTTGTAACCCCAGCACTCAAGGAGACAGAGTCAGGTGGATCTCTGTGAGTTCTAGGCCAGCCTGGTCTACAAAGTGAGTCCAGGACAACCAAGGCTACACATGGAAATCCCATCTCAGGAAAAATAAGAAAAAAAAAAAAAAGATTACTGAACGTCAATGACTCTGGTCTTGTAGTAAATCTGGCCACCCCTTGCTTGGTATAAAACCTTGTTGATGCGCTGAAAAGGGATTCAGAAAACTGTTCTTCATTATTCTGGGAAGTCATTCAACAAGCAACAGGCAAAATTTTGATAAAATAATAACCATTTCAAATGGTATTTCCTGTTCATTTCTTTCTGTCAGCTGCCTAGACTCTCAAACAGAAAAGGTTTGGGTTGGAGCAGCTAGTGTGCTTTCTCATGATTTCTAAGTGGTATGGCAACTGAGGCCAACCAGGGTTCCCTCTCTGGGATACAGAAGTGTAGATGGCAATCTACTTCCTAAAAGTAAATGCAGAGGGTCCCACCATCACCTCTGGAGGCTGCCTGTTAGATGGGAAAGGCAGCTGAGAAGAGGCTAGAGAGGAGGCTTTAGTGTTGGGTCCTCACCTGCAGCTGCTAGGCAATCAGCAGCAGGCTGCACTGGAGGGTGTGGTGCAGGGCTGTGAGCAGTTCTAAGTGCAGGTATGGAAAGCAGGCAGCTAGCAGGATGACTGTGACAGCAGAGACTCATCCTCGTTTAGTATCTGGCTCCCACAGAGAACAGGAGTTGCAAGCTGAACTTAACGTAAGACATTGGCTGCTCTCAACAAAATGGAACAACCTGCAGATAAACAGCTTTCAGTGCAGTTAAGTTAGTGCTATGAATTCTAAAGTTCTAACTAAAAGTTTCAAGGGGAAGGAAACAAGAAGCTAAATTATACAGGGGGAAAAATAATTGCTGAAATCCAGTCAATCCTGGCATTACCTCAGTTACAAAAATAGCCCGAGCAGCATGTAGCTATACTGATCAGTTAGAACTCTATGGCTCCTTCACATAATGCCACGTCCTGGCCTGCATTTCCTACAGTGATTTACGATGATTTACAGTACCCAAGTATTGTGTGTTCATTTTGCAAAGAGTGGCAATGTGTAATGCCTAGTATTATAGGATATGGTAATGGCCTCTGGTTTCAAACCTGTGAGAAACTGAAAGCAACCTGAGTAGTGACACCATTAGCATGTCACTAAGAACTGCTGCTGTTAAGGACAGAAGGTTGATGGGACAGAAACTTTTTGTCCATTCGATTGACAGGAGGGACTTTCCACTGTTGCTGGTTTTTTCTCCTAATTAGAATAAAAGAAGGAGCGTCCCCCTCCCCAACTCCGGTGTGGTGGTTCAGGCCCTTAATCCCAGCACTGAGAGAGGCAGAGGCAGGTGGATCTCTGTGAGTTCAAGGCCAGGACAGCCAAGTACACAGAGAAATTTTGTTTCAAAAAAGCCAAAAAATTAAAAAATTAAATTTTAAAAATAATAATAAGAGAATTAAAGTTGGATCTGCTTGAATAAAAGGTTTATTAGTTTCTATAATCACAGACTCTAAGCCAGAAAACCATCACCCCAACCTTGAGGCATACAATCCTGGAGTGACTTGAATAGACCGTGCTGCCCCAGGACCACTGCAGGTACACATGGAGAGGACGGGAGCCCAGTAGACTCCAGAATGGCAAGGCTGCTGGAGAGCTGGAGCAAGACATTCACAAGACTTTTCTATAGTTTTAAGTTAGTAGGAACTACAAAGCCTCCCAAGCGTTGGGATTAAAGGTGTGTGCCACCACACCACTGGTTAAAGTAAAAATAGTTGGGTTTTTAAAAAAATATTTATTTATTTTATTTATTGCATATGAGTGCTTTATCTGCAGAAGAGAGTATTAGATCACATTATAGATGGTTGTGAGCCACCATGTGGTTGCTGGGATTAAATTTAGGACCCCTGGAAGAGCAGGCGGCACTCTTAACCACTGAGCCATCTCTCCAGCCCAAGTTGGGTTTGTTTTGTTTTGGTTGGTTTGGTTTTGGTTTTTTGAGACAGGGTTTCTCTGTGTAGCCTTGGCTGTCCTCGAACTCACAGCGATCCGCCTGCCTCTGCCTCCCGAGTGCTGGGACTAAAGGCGTGCGCCTCCACGCCCGGCTCGAGTTTTTTTTTTTTAAACAATTTATTTATTTACTGCCTGCTTGTATGCCTGCAGACCAGAAGAGGGCACCAGATCTCATGATAGATGGTTGTGAGCATCCGTGTAGTTTCTGGGACTTGAACTCAGAACCTTGGAAGAGCAGCCAGTGCTCTTAACCACTGAGCCATCTCTCCAGCCCTGTATCTATGCTTTTGACTAATCAACACATCATTCTCCTCTGGAAAAGTGATCTCAATTCTAAAGAAACCTTTTATTTATTTTTGTAAGAGTTATTATTTATTTATATTATTTGTTTGTTTTTTCAAGACAGGGTCTCTCTGTTGTCGTGGCTGTCCTGGACTCACTTTGTAGACCAGGCTGGCCTTGAACTCACAGTGATCTGCCTGCCTCTGCCTCCTGAGTGCTGGGATTACAGGCATGTGCCACCATGCCCGGCTTATTTTTATTTTTCTTTTTATTTTTGCCTGGCTTATTTTTTAATTGTGTATGCTATGTGTCTGCACATGGCTGAGTGCAGGTGATCACAAAGGCCAAAGAGGGTATCAGAGCCCCTGGAGCTAGGACTGCAGGTGGTGGTGAGCCACCAGCCTTCAGTGCTAGGAACTAAACCCAAGTCCTCTTGAAGCACAGGAAGAGCTCTTAACCACTAAGCCATAGCTGCAGCCCAAAGCCCTTTTCTGAGGCATTTTTCTATTTGCAGTTCAGTTGTTCTCTGAGAGTAAAACTCACTTCTCACTGTTGCTTTCCCTTCCCTCCCAAAGTACAACTCACAGACTTCCACATCATCCAAAACCCTATAGCAAGGAAAGCCGTGAGCACAGATATGTGCCAGTGCATCCTGCCTCTAGGGAGGCAGAGGCAGGAGGTTCTCTGTGAGTTCAAGACCAGCATGGTCTACGTACAAAGCAAGTGCTACACAGAGAAACCTTGTCTGGGGGAAAAAAAAAAAAAAAAAAAAAAAATCAATGTCAAGCCAGTGTTCCATAGCAGTTCTGGATACATACATAAAATATAACGCAACAACTGTAAAACATTCCACTATGTCCTTGGTACTGAAGAGAAACAGAGAGTGGAAGAATCAGCCTAAGGAATCACACTCCCACTCACTTGCTAGAAACCAAAGTATCTAAAAAATGATGCCTGGAAACAACTAATCTGCTCAGAATCTCTGCACACAGTTCAAGCCTTGAATGTGGTCTAGTATCACATTTGCCTAGAGTCAAGTAGGGGTGCGGTAAGGGAGAATTCTGCAAGTGTAACAGTTGGGTGGCCTGCTGCTACAAAACAAAACAAAACAGAAAAACAATAACAAAACAAAAACAAAAACCTTAAAGGCTACATCAGTGGTTCTCAACCTTCCTAATGCTACAGGGACCCTTGGATACAGTTCCTCATGCTGTGGTGACCCCCAATGACAAAATTATTTAATTGCTACTTCATAACTGTAATTTTGCTACTATTAATGAATCATAACCTAAATATCAGTGTTTTCAGATGATCTTAGGCTACCCTGTGAAAGGGTCATTTGACACTACAGGCTGAGAACAGCTGGCTGGCGAGATGACTCAGCAGTTTAGAGCAATTGTTGCTCTCACAGAGGACCCAAGTTAGATCTTTTAGCACCAACATGGTGTCTTATGGTTATCCATAACTCCAGTTTCAGGAGATCTAACACCCTCTTCTGGCCTCCACAGGCACCAGGTAAGCTTGCAAAGCACTCATACAGAATAAGTGCATCAAAATAAAAATACACTTCCTAAATGAGAATCCACCACTAACTGTTCCCCCCAGAAAAGCCATCACACCAAACAAAAGTTTAAAAAAAAAAAAAAAAAACAAAGCCTCGCATGGTGGGACATACCTTAATCCCAGAACTCAGGAGAATCTCTATGATTTAGTTCTAGGACAGCCGGGACTACATAGAGAAACCCTGTCTTTAAAAAAAAAAAAAATTAGCTGAGTGCAGTGGTGCATGCCTGTAATCCTAGCATAACAGGAGGGAGGTCATACCCGGCCTGGAAACTTAACTACCCAAGGCTATTGATGCCATGGATCTCTGAAGAGAAACTACAACTGCCACTTTACAAAACAGGGTAATTCCTAACTGCATTCCAAATACATACCCACAAACAAGTTTTCCCAATCCTCACCATAACAAGTTTCTTTGCAACAGAGACCATAACAGAAAACCACAATTGGTAAAAACGTAGAAAGCAACTGTCATGGGGTGTCCTGCCCAGCCGACGCATCTACAACACAACTCTTGCACCTAATACTCAGGGAACATCACAGTAGAGGGGTTTTTTTGTTTGTTTGTTTTAAAAATTTAAGAGCTAAAGGACCAGGAAGTCTGCTGTGAAAGTGTGTTTCCTAGAAATGACAGGGAAGCTACACACACTATGCCTCAACAATATGGCTTCCTAAACAAGAATACCATCAATGGACATGTTAATGTGGAAGAGAGAAATCGCATGGAGCCACCATAAACAAAGAACCACAAGCAACTAAGAAATGCTGAGAGCAGAAGTAGTCTCCCCCAGGTTCACCTAACACTAAATGGCCAGCCCTGAAATCACAGACATACTAAACAGACTCAGCAGAGGGAGGGAGGGAGGGAGTGTGTGTGTGTGTGTGTGTAACAATGACAATTAAAGAAAAGGAGGTTATAAATTTGAGAGTAGGGCTGGAGAGATGGCTCAGAGGTTAAGAGCACTGGCCGCTCTTCCAAAGGTCCTGAGTTCAATTCCCAGAAACCACATAGTGGTTCACAGCCATCTAGAATGAGATCTGGTACTCTCTTCTGGCCTGCAGGTGTACATGCAGGCAAGACGCTGTATACATAATTAATAAATAAGTAAATATTTAAAATAAATAAATTTGAGAGTAAGTGGTGGATGAATATGGAAGGGATTAGAGGGAGGAAAGGCAAAGGGGGAAATAATGTTAATTATATTTTAATACAAATAAATTCAAGTATTTTCATGTGCACAGGTATAGGGATACAAGCATGTACTTTTTTTATGTGTGTTTAAGTGTGGACAGGGAGGGCTGGAGAGATGGCTCAGAAACATGTGCATGTGTTTTTGTGTATGTGTGAGAGAACACACGTAGAAAGAGCTGCTCTTCCAAACATCCTGAGTTCAATTTTCAGCAACCACATGGTGGCTCACAACCATTTATAATGAGATCTGGTGCCCTCTTCTGGCATGCAGGTACATATGGAGGCAGAGCATTGTACAAATAATAAATAAATCTTTAATTAAAAAAAAAAAAAAAGTACGTGGCTAAAGAAATGGCTCAGAGGTTAAGAGCACTGACTGTTCTTCCAGAGGTCCTGAGTTCAATTCCCAGCAAACACATGGTGGCTCACAACCACCTGTAATGAGATCTGGTGCCCTCTTCTGGCCTGCAGGTGTACATGCAGGCAAAGCATTTTATACATAATAAATAAATAAATCTTTTTTTCTTTTTTAAGTGTGGACAGGGAGGACAAAGGACAACCTCAGATGCTGCTCTTCAAGTGGCAACTATCTGATTTGAAAGAACAGGTCTCTCTCTCTAGCCTGAAACTTGCCAAAAAGGTCAGGTACTCAGGCAACTCCAGGAATCTACCTGTCTCCGGCTCCAAGCACCAAACCAAGATTGATGAGGGTAAAACTCAAGCCTCATGTTTCCATGCCATGCACTTTACTCAACTTAGCTACCTCTGCAGCCCTATTATTTTTACAAATATAAGTATGTTTTTATTGTGTGTATATGAGAGAAAATATGTGTGTGAGAGAGAGAGAGAGAGAGAGAGAGAGAGAGAGAGAGAGAGAGAGAAGGGGGGGAGAGAAAGAGAGAGAACACACATAGAAAGAGGGAGAGGGATTGAAAGAGCCCACATGCCATGGTGTGAGTATGGAGGTTGGAGGGCTACTTACAGGATAGGTTCTCTCCTACCATGAGTTCTGGGGACAGAACTCAGGTTATCAGACTTAGTAGCATGCTTCCCTAACAAATAAGCCTTCTTGTCAGATAGTAAATGTTTTTAAGTCTAAACTATTAAAAATACAGGAACTTTTAAACCCACCAGAACACACAGCTATTCATAATCTGCTAATGACTTCTGATAATTGGGCTCAATAATATAATACCAAGAAACTGAGCGCCACATCCAAGTTCACCTGCTTTTCTTACAGAAAAAGAATGTGATCAGGTGCCATCTAACTAGAAGCACTCCACATTGAATGTGGTCTTTATACACAACAGCTTTCAAGCTCAGGTTACTTAGAAACCTGCCTCGCCACTCAGTAGCACCCAGCAATGTCCAGTCAAGACAAGTTTCTCAGTAGAGCTTTCAACTCCGTTCCCAGCTCAAGCAAGTGTCCAATTCTTAGGAAGAACTAATGTCTCTGTGCCTCAGATCGCCCAAAGCACATCACAGGAAACTTAACGCCTCCATTTCAGCAGTAAACAGTTTACATATTCAGGGAATCCTGAGCCCTGGGTGTAATGCTTTAGAAAGAAAAGCCTTACGCACTCAGTACAAGGAACAGAGATATACCCAGTGAGGGTTGGTTTGGTTGGTTGGTTTTTTGTTTGTTTGTTCTGGCTTTTCTTTTTCTTTCTTTTTTCTTTTTTCTTTTTTCTTTTTTTTTTTTTGGTTTTTCAAGACAGGGGATTAAAGGCGTGTGCCACCACGCCTGGCTCTTGTTCTGGCTTTTCAAGACAGGGTTTCTCTTGTAGTCCTGGCTGTCCTGGACTCACTTTGTAGACCAGGCTGCCCTCGAACTCACATATATCTAGCTCTACCCAGTGAGTTTTGCATAAATTTTATGATTTCTTTATGCTTTAGTTTCCTCATTGCAGCCACATAACGCCACCCCCAAAGTAGTCTGTTGTCAACTAAATACTTTCTCTCAAAGGAGCAGGCAATATGGCTTAAGAGGGTTACGGTGCTTGTCACAAAAGGCTGGTGACCTGAGTTCAATACCCAGCCAGGTCCTACAAGGTAGAAGAATTGGTTCTCACAAGTTGTCCTCTGACCTCCACAGACACACTATAGCATACATATTTATATACACAAACAAAAATGGTTTTTAGATCTTGTTAGCCTTGGCTGTCCTGGACTCACTCTGTAGACCAGGCTGGCCTTGAACTCACAGCGATCCGCCTACCTCTGCCTCCCCAGTGCTGGGATTAAAGGTGTGAGCCACCAGGTCTAGCTTCGAGATCTTTAATCTATATTCATTTATGTGCACCCAGAAGATGTTGGATCCTCTGGAATGGACAGTTAAACAAACAAACCACTCCACTCAGAGCTCTGGCCAGGCCATGCTCTCAGCTCCTCCAGGCAAACTGCTAGCCAGCATACTTCAAAGGCCCCCTGCTGGGCTGTGCAGAGCAGCCTGAAATCCTAAATATTCCCAGAGCTATCTAAATGATCACAAACTGCTGTGGGACCTGGGCTTAAATCTCAGCTGTACTCATACCAAATCAGGAGACAAGGCAGAGTTAGCTCCCCAAGTTTGGCAGAAGTTTAACAAAAATAATCATTTAAAAGAACAAAACACCAAGCCGGGCGTGGTGGCGCAGGCCTTTAATCCCAGCACTCGGGAGGCAGAGGCAGGCGGATCGCTGTGAGTTCGAGGCCAGCCTGATCTACAAAATGAGTCCAGGACAGCCAAGGTTACACAGAGAAACCCTGTCCTGAAAAGCAAAAAAAAAAATTAAACACCACACTTGGGTGGAGAGATGACTTAAAGCACTAGCTGCTCTTCCAGAGGACCCAGGTTCCATTCTGATCACCCACGAGGCAGCTCACAACTGGCTGTAATTACAGTTCCAGGGGATCTGATGCCCTCATCAGGCACAGCAAATGCACATGGTGCACAAACATACAAGCAGGCAAAACACTCAAACACATAAACTTCTTGTAACTTTAAGAAATCAAGCCAGAAGCCAGGCGTGGTGGCGCATGCCTTTAATCCCAGCACTCGGGAGGCAGAGGCAGCAGATCGCTGTGAGTTCGAGGCCAGCCTGGTCTACAAAGTGAGTCCAGGATGGCCAAGGCTACACAGAGAAACCCAGTCTCGAAAAACCAAAAAAAAAAAAAAAAGAAAAAAAAAAAAGAAATCAAGCCAGAGATGGGCATGGTGGCACAAGCCTTTAATTCCAGCACTGGGGAGGCAGAGACAGGTGGATCTTTCTGAGTTCAAGGCCAGCCTGACCTACAAGGTGAGTCTAGGACAGCCAGGACTACACAGAGAAACCCTGTCTCAAAAAAACAAAAATAAAAAAATTAAAAATTAAAAAAGAGATGGATAGAGCCTAATGTTATCAAAGGTTGACTTCTGCTATCCATATGCAAACGTGTGGGTGCACACATGGATCTTCAGCCAGTAATGAATACCTGTAACTCCAGTGTTCAGGAGGTGTAGGGGAGAGAATCACTGATTCAAGACCAGCCTGAGCTTACAGCAAGTGCAATATAGGCTTCTTTAGTCACTTCCTTTTGAAGACGAAGTCTCACTAGGTAGACCAGGCTAGCCACCTCAAGAGATTCATCTGCCTCTGCTTCCCAAGCACTGAGAGTCAAAGCATGCACCACCACGCCCACCTCCTTTTTGGAGAGGAATGGTCTATCCTTTCTATCCTAAGCTTGCTCCAAACCAATCCTCCTGTCTTAGTGCTAAGGTTGGAGGCCACAACATCCAGCCACAGCAGTATTTACTTAGAAATAAGCTATTGTAATAAACATCATCTGGTTATGAAAGCTCAAATGACAAAAGAGAGTTCCCTTGTCTGTAAGGATAGGAACAAACTAAACTGGGAAAGGATTATGTTATAACCTTTCTTGAAGAACAGCAGCTATCTCCTGAATTACAATCTATCACACTGAAGTTTGTTAAAAATATGGATTGGCAGAAGCTGGAGAGATGACTCAAAAGTTAAGAGCACTTACTGCTCTTCCCAAGGTCCTGAGTTCAATTCCCAGCAACCACATGATGGCTCACAACCATCTATAATGAGATCTGGTGCCCTCTTCTGACCTGCAGGCAGAATACTGTATACATAATAAATAGATAAATCTTTAAAAACAAAAAAAAAAATACGGATTGACTATAGATAAAATTGTTGCTAAAAAAAAAAAAACTTACTTTCAGATAGGCATGATAGCACATAACTTTAATCCCTGAGAAGCAGAGGCAGGCAGGTCTCTGTAAATTCAAGGCCAATCTGGTTTACAGAATGAGTTCCAGGATAACTGAGGCTATGTAGTGAGACCTTGTCTCAAAAAAAAGAAAAAGTCTTTCAGCCAGGCACAGTGGTGCACACCTGTAATCCCAGCACTCAGAGAAGCAGAGGCAGTTGGATCTCTGTGAGTTCAAGGCCACACTCTACAAGAGTTTAGGACAGCTAAGGTTACACTGAGAAGCCTTGTCTCAAAATTTAAAAAAAAAAAAAAAAGCTTTTATTAAAAAAAAGAAGTAAGGGCTGGAGAGATGGCTCAGAGGTTAAGGGCACTGACTGCTTCCCAAAGGTCCTGAGTTCAATTCCCAGCAACCACATGGTGGCTCACAACCATCTATAATGTGATCTGGTGCCCTCTTCTGGCCTGCAGGTGTACATGCAGGCAGAACACTGTATACATAATAAATAAATATTTAAAAAAAAAAAAAAGAAGTACACAAGATTTCAACTAACTTTTTAAGGTTTCTCTTTTTGATGGTAGTGAGAAATTAATTCCAATTAACTTGTACTTTGGGGGGGAGTGAGAGCTCTCCAAATCCCAGGGGGCTCTCCAAATCCCAGTGAACTTTCTAAGGTCGGTGCCTACCACTCTTTCTTTCCCACTTGTCCCTAAGTGCCTGGCTAAGTTAGTAGTTTTCTGTTCAGGGTTAAGCTGCTTCCTTTGAATTCCTCACTGCCTGAGACAGCCTCTGGTTCTCCTTCTAGTCATTTGTCCTAAGAGGCTGATCAGTGACACCCACTGCCTTTGGCCACTGAAGTGGTGTGTGCTGGGATGACGTTCTGGAGGCTACCATGGAATCATATGGAATGAATGTATCCCATGCAACAGAAGGGTATTAGAAAGGGGTCTGTTCTGGGGTAAAGTGAGTGTATAATACTGCTCAGGTTAGTAATTGCTTCCCTCAGGAACAGCCCTTGTGATCTCAGATCTTGTCTAATTTGGGGGGTAGTGAGGTAAAGAGAAGTCTCATGGAAATTGGAACAGAATTATACTTGCTATGTAGCCAAAGCCAGCCTTGAACTCCTGCTCCTCCTGTCTCCAGGTGCTGGGATTACAGGCTTAGGTTACTATGCTTGGCCTGAAATCCATGCTTTCCATAGATGAAATTAACTCAAGTATAAGTTTTATGATTTTACAGAATTTCCTGATAGAAGTGGGGTGCTGTTTGCTAATGCTATACTGTACAGAAAGCTGGGCAGCCCTTTCTGTCAGAAGTTAACATGCCCAGTGAAGGCAGATTAAGCCTGGAGCCTGCAGTTCTATGTTGCCCAATTTACCAACTCTACCCAGGGACGTGCCATGACCCTTCACCTGGATGACTGGCTAGTCAGGAGATAAGCTCCTTTGGTTTGCTGCAAACCTTTACTGCCTGCAGTGCTGAGCTTACGGATACTTCTGCTGAGAACTGAAGTGGTTCTGCATACACACAGGGTTTCCCTGTGTAGCCTTGGCTGTCCTGGACTCGCTTTATCGGCCTGTAGACCAGGCTGGCCTCAAACTCACATCAGTCGGCCTGCCACTGCCTCCTGAGTGCTGGGATTAAAGGCGTGTGCCACCACACCCAGCCTGCACACAGTCTTTTTTGGTTTTTCGAGGCAGGGTTTCTCTGTGTTAACAGCTCTGGCTGTCCTGGAACTTACTCTCTAGACCAGGCTGGCCTCGAACTCACAGAGATCTGCCTGCCTCTGCCTCCCAAGTGCTGGGACTAAAGGCATGTGCCACCACCGCCCTGCTGCACACAAGTCTTTTTAAGGTGGCTTTTTTCTTTGGTATGTGTTATGTGTGTGGTTTTTCAAGACATTGTGTCTTTACGTAGCTCTGGCTGTCCTCAAACTCACAGATCTGACTGCTTCTGCCTCCTGAGTGATTAAAGGTATGCACCACCACCCTTGGTCTAGAAGAGTTCAATGACAGGAAGCTTTCATTTCTTACATAAAGTCCACCTTTTAGATCCCTTTTCTGCATGAAATAACTCTACCCCGTAACTACTTTTTGTGGAGGAGGGGGTCCAAACAGAATCTGTCTCTGTAGCCTTTGCTGTACGCTAGGCTGCCCTGGAAATCTGAGAGACCTGCCTTCCTCTGCCTCCTAAGTTCTGGGATAAAAGGTATGCACCACCACACCTGACAGAAGACTATTTTTTTTTAAGACTAATTTTTATAGTATAAATCAAATCAAATAACTTCTATCTTTGCTTTCAGTGTATACTTTTTTAAAGATTTGTTTTTTAACATCTTTTATCAATTTATTCATATTACATCTCAATTGTTATCCCATCCCTTGTATCCCCCCATTCCTCCCTCCCTCCCATTTTCCCCTACTCCCCTCCCCTATGACTGTGACTAAGATTTATTTATTTATTTGTATTCTGCCCACATGTGTGCTTGCATACCAGAAGAGGGCACCAGATCTCATTATAGATGGCTGTGAACCACCATATGGTTGCCAGGAATTGAACTCAAGACCTTTAGAAGAGCAGTCAGTGCTTTTAACCTTTGAGCCATCTCTCCAGCCCTAGTGTATATTCTTCATATACAAAAGAACACATGTGATACCAGAAATACCACGGAGCCAAGGTTTTCCAACCTCAACTTACAAGATGGTATCACTTTTAAATCAATCTTGTCACTAGTATGAGAATAAAAATATTCAAAAATAACTCAGGCTGCTGGCAATAATTTCCTTTTACTCTCCTGAAAACAGTTCAGTGTGTCTTTTAGTTCAGAGCACTGAGCTGTATCAAAACAGATATCCAGCCATCATCTGGACCCTCTGACAAGCCCCCATGGAGCTATATCCTATCTCTTCTGCAGGTGAGGACAAAAGATTTGGTCAGCATTTTGCTGGTGCAAAAGTTCAATAAACAATTTGCTTTAAAAGCAGAGATTTTTTTCAAAGCATAACTGGAAGTAAAAATCAACAAAGCTCTTGACTTTTAAAAAAGATCTGGGGCTGATCATGGTGGTGCACACTTTTAATCCTAGCACTCAGGAGGCAGAGGGCAGGTCGATCTCTTGTGAGTTGGAGGCTAGCCTGCTACATAAAGTGAGTATAGGACAGCCAAGGCTACCTGGTGAGACTCTACCTCAAAAAGAAAAAACTTAAAGATAAAGAAAATAAAATCCACCTTAACTGGAGATGTAGTTTAGCAGTAGAGCTTTTGGCTATTTTTAGCAAGGCCTAGGCCCACCCTCAGCACAACAAGTAAGTAGCAATCCCTAGTGAACATCATGTGAAACACTGTCCTGTGACAACTGAGAAATTCATCAAAAACTGGATTAATGACGTGAAATAGACAAGCATGGTAGTGCAAGTAGGGCCAGCAATATGTTAAAGAAGGTGGTACTTAACGGGGGCCAGGCCTAAAATTTTGGACACTTTGGCATGTATTTACAACTTTGTAATAAAATGTTGGAAGTAACCATAGCAACTCACAGGTCTTCCGTGGTCAATCCTTTAACTTGCAACATCTGTATTTTAGAGCAGCATAAACACTGCAGCTTCTACTCTAGAAAGGAGTTTCTGCTTTTGTTTAAACACACGTACGCACGCACACAATTCCACTAACACTTCAACTACCACACGTCTGCTGTGAAACAGATCACAATCCTGTCAATAGTTTCAAAGTCTCTAAAACTCCAGGCTAAGAGAACGCTTTGCAAGCAACTTCAAAAGCTGTGACCTGGCTGGGCAGTGGTGGCGCACGCCTTTAATCCCAGCACTCGGGAGGCAGAGGCAGGCGGATCGCTGTGAGTTCGAGGCCAGCCTGATCTACAAAATGAGTCCAGGACAGCCAAGGTTACACAGAGAAACCCTGTCCTGAAAAACCAAAATATCAAAATGAAAATTAAACACCACACTTGGGTGGAGAGATGACTTAAAGCACTAGCTGCTCTTCCAGAGGACCCAGGTTCCATTCCAATCACCCACAAGGCAGCTCACAACTGGCTGTAATTACAATTCCAGGGGATCTGATGCACAAACATACAAGTAGGCAAAACACTCACACACATAAACTTCTTGTAACTTTAAGAAATCAAGCTAGGGATGGGCATGGTGGCACACACACACCTTTAACTCCAGCACTCGGGAGGCAGAGACAGACAGATCTCTCTGAGTTTGAGGCCAGCTTGGTCTACAAAGTGAGTGCAGCACAGCCAAGGCTACAGAGAGAAACCCTGTCTCAAAAAAACAAAACAAAAAAGTTGTCATCTGAGGGGAGCAAGCGTCTCACTTAAGATGGCCTATTTGGAGGTCATAACCCCCAGCTGAGAGGGACCATGAGCAGAGCATTCAGAGTGTACTACTATACACAAATTGTCAAGGACAAAACTAAACGTTCTATATTCCTAAAAACCGCACAGACTGTTTAAGTGAGCAGGTCCACTCTGAAGACACCTTGCTCTCTTGAGTCTGGGTAAAGAGCTCCAGGAACGGTATCCCCATTGGGTTCCTGCGGTCTGACCTGCCATGACCACAGCAGCAACAATGCTCTGGTTTGGCCTTCAGACTAGGAATTTGAGGACACGGAAGTCAGGTTCATGTCTAAACTTAAAATAGTCTGTATATAAATGAGCTTTCTGGCTGTACCTTGAGAGAATATGTATTTTGAAGAGACTACAAATACAGTAAAAATTCTAAATACTCCAAAGGTTTACTTTAAGCTCAACGGGGCAAAATGAAGTGTTTTTAAGTGTTTTATTCATTCTTAGACATATAATTCTGGGATTAAGGACAAGTTTCTAAATTAATGTGAAGAGGCAACCCCCTCCCCAGCACCCAGGCTGAACAACTGAACAGTGGAGCACTGGCACTGTGCTGACCAACCAAGCTCTGAGCAGAAAAACAGCAACGTTACAGAGAGAGTTGTGCAACAGCAGCAAACATTTACAACATCCTAGTCAACCTCATCTCTGTAAGAGATCTTTGCTTTATACAAGGGAAATACCAATCCCTAACCTGGATTTGCATACTGTTCACAGAGCTAAGGCACAGAGCTAAGTGTTGTTTGTAAACACTGCAGGCTCCCTTCAGGCACCAATTCCACAACATGTTTTAGGGCTTTACAGTACTAGGGATTAAACTTGGGGCTGTGTGTATGCTAGGCATACAAGGCCTACAGCTCATGGCCCTTTTCTTCTTACTTTTGAAACAGGGTCTCCCTCTCTCCACGGCTCCAGGCAGGCCTTGAACCCTTCCTTCCTCTTGCCTCGGTCTCATGTACAGCTAAGACTGCAGCCCAGGGTTTTTTTTTTTTAGAAGGCAAGTTTTGTTTATTTTCCTTCTTTATTTTATTTTAGACAGTCTATCTTTGTTTGTTTTTGAGACAGGGTTTCTCTGTGTAGCCCTGGCTATCTTGGAACTTGCTCTAGACCACCAAGCTGGTCTTGAACTCAGAGATGCCCCACTCTACTTCCCTAGAGTGCTGGGATCACAGGTGTGCCCTCCACCACACCCTGCTTGGTTGTTTGTTTGGGGCAGTTAAAAAGCCATTATACTCAGGGTAACCGATGTGCCATTGAGCTGCTTTTTAATTAGTCATTAATAGTGCAGGAACGGTTGATTCAGTCCAAGGAGCAAGGCTGTAATCTGGGCTCTCCTTGAGGAGAATTCACTAACTCTGCAGCTGACTGTTTTCCTGCTGTGTATCAATCATGTATCAACAAAGAAGCCAGCCCCCATCCCCACCCCCAAAAAAGGGAGAGCCATCAGTTCCAACACACTGAGAAATTTCATTTTATTAACAGCTTAACAGTCAACCTGAGGGATCTGGCTCAAATCAAAATGACTAAGATTATGATTGATTTACAATTTGTTTCAAAACAAGCTAGTTTTAAAGGAGGGAATTCAAGTGGAACAATACAGGCCTTAGCTATGAGTTAGTAATTGTCAAAGCTGAGAGATCAAACACACTCAACTTTCATGCTTAAAAAATAACTTCAGGTTCTCTACCACAGCCTTAAAGCGTCCGTTCGCTGGAACTATATAGTATGTGATACGTCAAAGGATACACTTGGCACTACTTCACAACTGTTTTGTTTAGGGGCTGTTAAAAAGTCATTACAGGAAGCCAGGTGTGGGGGCACATGCATTTAATCCCAGCACTTGGGAGGCAGAGGCAGGATCGCTGTGAGTTCGATGGTCTACAAAGCGAGTCCAGGGCAGCCAGGGATATACACAAAGAAACCGTGTCTCGAAAAACAAACAAACAAAGCCATTACACTCAACAATTTATGGTAGAAACTACTTCCTGACTGTTACAAAAATATTAGGAAGATGTCAAAAACACAGAGGCTGCCTTGCATTATAGAGGTGGGTGTGACAGAAACATTTTCCACTTGCTAAGGAAAGTCACTGCCCAAAACAATGTGGGGATAGAGGGGCTGAAGGGATGGGTAGTTCAGGAAAAGAAGCCATGCTCAGAGATTCTGTCTCAGAAAATAAGGTACAGTCATCTAAGAAGAGCAAGACACCAGAGGTTGACCTCTGGCCTCCAGTCTCCAGTCACACAGGAACATGCACACAAGTACACACAAACACGTAGGCACACCACACACACAAAATAAAATATTCCCAGCACACAGCGGCAGGTGGATCTCTGAGTTCAAGGCCAGCTTGGTCTACAAAGAGAGTCCAGAACAGCTAAGGCTACAGAGAAAACAATGGTCTTGAAAAAAAGTAAAAATATAATAATAATAATAGCTTAAGGCACAAAAGTGTCAGTGAACACCGCAAACACACTCTCTTGTAAGGTGAGCGCCTATGATGCCTATGTCACTAAGCACAGATTAAAAAACAAAACAACAGGGCCAGCCAGGCATGGTGGCTCACTCCTTTAGTCCCAGCATTCCGGAGGCAGAGGCAGAGGCAGACAGATCTCTCTGAGTTTGAGGACAGCCTGGTCTACAGAGCAAGTCCAGGATAGCCAGGGCTACACAGAGAAACCCTGTCTCAAAGAAAAAAACAAAACAACAAAACCACCAAAGGGCCTGCAGCAGCAAGGAGTCAACCTACGAATCCCAAAAGTTGGCCTCTGACTACCACAACAGCCGCTGCCGGTATAATGATCAAAAATCAAAACAAAAATACCTAATCTTGCTAAAGAAAGAGAAAGGCTGAATCAGAATAAAGATATTCTCCTAAAAGTTCACCAGAATGGCCAAGACTGCTCCCTCAACACTTCCCAACTGTATTTTTAGTTTTTACTTCAACAAGTAGCAATGCAATTCACATGTGGTAAGCACAGATGCCTGGAAGACCAAACCCCTAGTTTAAATCTCTTCCAACGCCTCAAGAATTACAGCTATCCAGCCTGGTCTACAGAGCCAGGTCCAGGACAGTCAGGGCTGCACAGAGAAACCCCGAGTCTTGAAAACAAACAAACAAAAAGAATTACAGCTGCAAGCAGTTGAAAACAGTGACCTTTAAAAAGGCCCTCACAATACCACCGGCAAAACAGAACAAAATAAAGCTTCCCCTCCGGTAATACTGCCACAGGGAGGGAGGTGCGGCAAGGGTTTAAGGGAAACTGCTAACTGGGACCCCGGGATTCAAAGCGAGGCTCAACTAAAGAAAGGGAAGAGCTGCAGATGGGAGACCAGGAGAGCATAGTTTTCACATCTTTGCAAACTCAGCCTCCAAACCCAGACACACAGGTGAGCCCAGAAAGGTCGGCTGAACCAAAGAGGCGCTAACGCCGGTAACTTCCTCAGAAAAAGGAATGACAAGGTGGCAGGAAAACATGGGACAGGTTGCTGAGCCTAGGGGTGCCGGTAAAGTCCCCGCAGCGGTTCTACAGAAATGATGGCTATGTCTTTATATCCATACCGTGGCTGCTACAGTGTCCCCATTAAGCGCGCGCCCCTTTCTGGTGCCAAGCAAGCACAATGCCCAGGCGCTGGCAGTGGGCACGCGGGATTCTACCTCGAAGGAAACCCAAATGGGAAGAAGGTAGGTCAACTTCTGTCCAGTCTGCACCCTAAATTATACCTTCATACCACGCTAATAAATTATGCAAACGGTTTATTGGGACACGGTGTGGGTCTGGCGCACTGATAAGCGCTCTACTCGCCCCACTTCATTGCACCTTCATAGTCTGAAGAGGCAGGGACGGGATAGGGGCAGGATTGGTACTCTCCCCCCTCCTTTTTTCCCGTCATCACAGAAACACAAAGAGTATGAAGTGACTTGCGAAGGGAACAGAGCTAGGAATCGGTACCACGTCCCACGGCTCGGCAGTAGCCGAAGCACGGTGCATAGCGCAGAGACCTGGGGGCCTCCCGACCGCCCCAGCTCCTGCCAGCGCCCCAACTCCGGCACCAGGCCCACAAGCGGCGCGGAGGGCCCGCCTCCTCCGGGAAGGCCCCGCGAGCGGAGACCGGCCTGGGCCGCAGCTCGCTCGCCCGCGAGGCCTAGCCCACCCGACGCCCACCTCCCGCTGACGCCGAGCCTGCGTGGGCCCTTCGGCGGCCCGGCCGGGTCGCCTCACCTGGTTGCGTCCCCAGAGCTCGTCCCCCGGCCGGCGGTCTTGGGCGGCGACGAGGAGGGGGAAGGAGAAAAGAAGGAGGGCCAGGAAGAAAGGACCGGGGAAGGGAAGAGGCGGGGTGGCCGCGGAGGAGGCGGGCGCCGCCGGGCCGGGGGTCAGAGGAAGGGGGAGCGCACAGAGACACGACGACCGCCAGCGAAAACGCCGAAGAGCCGCTCGGCGCCCGCAGCCCGGCAGGAAGTGACGGGGGAGGGGCCGCGCCCGCCCCCGGCCCCCGCCCGCCTCCATGCCGGCCCCACCCCCTCTTTGGCTGGAACCACAAGTCCCGGCGGGCACCGCGTCCTGCCTGCGCTCTCTATGTGCGTAAGAGCGACAGAGGCCAGGTTTGGCGCTGTTGGGTTGCGGGCATGCTGGGAGTTGTAGTTTCCCAGAAGCTCGATCTAGGCAGGAAAACTAGGCCTAACTTCCTTTCTTTACTGGTTTTATGTTTCCTTCCTTCATAGTTACACCTTCTTCTGTATGTCAACATTTGTTAACCTACTGCTGTGTACAAGGTCAGAAGCTGGCCGGACGTGGTGCCGCACGCCTTTGATCCCAGCACTCGGGAAGCGGAGGCAAGTGGATTGCTCTGAGTTCGAGGCCAGCCTGGTCTACAAAGCAAGTCCAGGACAGCCAAGGTTATACAATGAGAGTGCAGAAGTCCATGCCCTCATGGAGTTTACGTTCTACTGTAGAAAGCTCAGTAAATGAACTCTGACCCTAAAACAGACAAGCACAAGTGCTTTCTGGTTGCTTTCACACCGGTCTAAACTGAGTGTGGTTCTGTGCACAAAAGGCTGGACGGCTGGTGTGGGTTTGTTTGATGTGGTCCTGGGGATTAAACCAAACTTCAACCACCAAGCTCCATCTCCCACTCAGCAGGAAGCCTTTTTATTGTAGCCTTAGCAGCTCTTTTTTTTTTTTTTTTTTTTTCTCTCCTGGTTTGGTTTTTTTCAAGACAATGTTTCTTTCTTTCTCTGTGTAGCCTTGGCTGTCCTGGACTCAGAGATCCACCTGCCACCTGCCTCTGCCACCTGAGTGGTGGGATTAAAGGTGTTCGCCGCCACCACCTGACCCAATTTTTTTTTTTTTCTTAAATGTGTATGTGGGAGGCAGGGGGGGTGTATATATGTGTGAGTTCAGGTGTCCACAGAGTCCAGTGATGTCACTTCCTGTCTGGTGTAGGAGTCCAGTGATGTCACTTCCTGTCTGGTGTAGGAGTAGGTTGTGAGATATGTCCTCTTCAAGAGTCGTAAGTACTCAGAGCTGATGAGCCATCTCTCCAAGCCTGCCTCAGCCCTCTTCTGAGAGGCAGGGGAATCAGGACTTTAGCACTAGGAAGATGGGCTCCTTGTGGGAGCTTATGGGAACTGAAGCGTCTCTGGGATCCTCTGCGGGAAGCTATGGGTGAAGCACTACAGCAGAGATCATTCCTAGGATACCCACGACTCTGGGGTCCATCCCTACACCAAAAGCACATAAATAAAACATAACATCACATGCACCTTTAATCCCAGCACTTGGTTTTGGTTTTGGGTTTTTTTTTTTTTTTTTTTTTTTTTTTTAAGATATATTTATTTACTATTCATACAGTATTCTGCCTGCATGTACACCTGCAGGCCAGAAGAGGGCACCAGATCTCACTATAGATGATTGTGAGCCATCATGTGGTTGCTGGGAATTGAACTCAGGACCTTTGGAAGAGCAGACAGTGCTCTTAACCACTGAGCCATCTCTCCAGCTCTGGTTTGTTTGTTGGTTTGTTTATTTGTTTTTGCTTTTCAGGTTTTTTTTTTTTTTTTTGGTCTTTTTTTGTTTTGTTTTGTTTTGTTTTTTCAAGACTGGGTTTCTCTGTGTAGCCTTGCCTGTCCTGAACTCGTTTTCTAGACCAGGCTGGCCTCGAACTCACAGCGGTCCAGGATTAAAGGTGTGCGCCAACATGCCCAGCCTAATCCCAGCATGTGGGAGGCAGAGGCAGGCAGATCTCTTGAGTTTGAGGCCCTTGTCTACAGAGGGAGTGCCAAGACAGCCAGGGCTACAGACAAAAACCCTGTCTGGAAAGACCAATATATACGGGCCGGGCAGTGGTGGCACATGCCTTTTATCCCAGCACCTTGAGAGACATAGGCAGGTGGATCTCTGTGAGTTTGAGGCCAGCCTGGTCTAGAAAGGGAGTCCAGGACAGCCAAGGCTACACAAAGAAATGCTGTCTCAAAAAAACAAGGGAGGAAAAAAAGAAATATGCTAAACAAACGAAGAATTTTTAACATTTTTATTTATTTAATGTGTTAACCATACGGTGTTTTGTCTGCATTATATCTGTATTCCATGAGTGTAAAGTGCCTTAGCAGGTCAGAATAGGGGTCAAGTCCCCTGGGACTAGAGTTACAGACCTACAGACAGTTGTGAGCCCCAACATGGTGGCTGGGAGTCAATCTCAGAGCCTTTGGGAAAGCAATGAGTGCTCTTAACCACTGAGCCATCTCTCCAGGTCTTTTAGTAGTTTATTATGTGTTTGAGCATGGTTTTGCCTGCATGTGTGTTTACCTGGTAACAGCAGAGGCCAGAAGGTATTGGATCCCCCCTCACCCCACCCCCATCCCCCATAGCTTCCAGGCAGGTGCTGGGAATCGAAGCCAGGTCCCCAGGTCCCCAGGTCCCCAGTTGCCAGTGTTTAACCTCATGCCATTGTTCCAGCCCCTAATTTATTCTTCTTTATTTTATTATTTATTTTATGTATATCAGTGCTCTATCTGCATGCACACTTATATGCCAAGAAAGGGCATCAGATCTCATTATAGATTGGTGTGAGCCACCATATGGCTGCTGGGAACTGAACTCAGGACCTCTGGAAGAGCAGCCAGTGCTCTTAACCGCTGAGTCGTCTTTCCAACCATTTTTCTTTTTGTTTTTTGTTTTTTTTTTTTTCCTTTTTTTTTTTTGGTTTTTGAAGACAGGCGTTCTCTGTGTAACCTTGGCTGACCTGGACTCACTTTGTAGACCAGGATGGCCTCAAAGTCACAGAGATCCGCCTGCCTCTGCCCCTCTGAGTGCTGGGATTAAAAACATGTGCCACGGGCTGAAGAGATGGCTGAGAGGTTAAGAGCACTGGCTGCTCTTCCGGAGGTCCTGAGTTCAATTCCCAGCAACCACAAGGCGGTTTACAACCATCTATATGAGATCTGGTGCCCTCTCCTGGCCTGCAGGTGAACATTCAGGCAAAACACTGTATACCTAATAATAAATAAATATTTTTTTTAAATGTACCACAATGCTCAGTAGAAAAGACCTTTTAAGGTATAACACAAAATTTAGGACCTTTGAAGAAAAAAATTACAACATTTGATGTCATTAAAAATAAAAAATATGCCAGGCGGTGGTGGCTTACGCCTTTAATTCCAGCACTCGGGAGGCAGAGGCAGGTGGATCGCTGTGAGTTCAAGGCCAGCCTGGTCTAGAAAGCGAGTCCAGGACAGTCAAGGCTACACAGAGAGACCCTATCTCAAGAATAAAAAATAAAAAATAAAAAAACAAAAAATATAACTGTATTAGTCAATATTCTCTAGAGTGGGCCGGACCTGGTGGTGCGCTCCTTTAATCCGAGCACTCAGGAGGCCGAGGCAGGAGGATCCCTGTGAGTTCGCGGTCAGCCTCGTCTACAAAGCAAGTCCAGGACAGGCAAGGCTAACACAGAGAGACTGTCTCGGGGGAAAAAAAAAAGATTCTCTAGAGTAACATTACAGAATGAAAATCTCTCTCAATGTCTCCCCCCCCCCCCCGTGTGTGCCCCCCCCCCCCGTGTGTGTGTGTGTGTGTGTGTGTGTGTGTGTGTGTGTGTATAATGAATGGATGTGCTAGCAAGGCCAGGGCAAGCGGGCAAAGAGCAAAGGCTTCCTTCTTCCATATCCTCATATAGGCTTTCAGAAGAAAGTGTTGCCGGGCGTGGTGGCGCACGCCTTTAATCCCAGCACTCAGGAGGCAGAGGCAGGCGGATCGCTGTGAGTTCGAGGCCAGCCTGGTCTACAAAGGGAGTCCAGGATGGCCAAGGCTACACAGAGAAACCCTGTCTAGAAAAAACAAAAACAAAAAACAAAAAAAAAAAAAAGAAGAAGAAGAAAGTGTTACCCAAATTAAAACTGTGTCTTCCAGTCGGGCAGTAGTGGCGCACACCTTTAATCCCAGCACTTGGGAGGCAGAGGCAGGTGGATTCCTTTGAGTTCGAGACCATCCTGGTCTACAAAGCGAGTCCAGGATATTCAAGGCTGAACAGAGAAACCCTGTCTCAGGGGGAAAAAAAACAAAAACAAAAACTGTGTCTTCCTACCTCAGATTAAAAGCATGTCATTTCCCAACCCAAAAAGTCTGGATTAAAGGCGCCTCCTACCTTAAAGATCCAGGTAAAAGTGGATCCTTCACTCGGGAGGCAGAGGCAGGCGGATTGCTGTGAGTTCGAAGCCAGCCTGGTCTACAAAGTGAGTCCAGGATGGCCAAGGCTACACGGAGAAACCCTGTCTCGAAAAACCAAAAAAAAAAAAAAAAAAAAAAAAAAGTGGATCCTTCTACTTCAAGCAGAAATCCCAGGGTCACCAACATCAATGTGTGAACTCACAGCCATCTGTAACTCCAATTTCTGGGGATCCAGTGCCCTCTTCTGGCTTCTGTGGCCATTGTAAACAGGTGTACATACAGGCAAAACACCAACGCACACCAAGTACAAATAAATATGCCAGGCATTTGGGAGGCAGAGGCAGGGGGATTGCTGTGATTTCAAAGGCCAGCCTACTCTACAAAGCGAGTCCAGGGCAACCAAGGCTACACAGAGAAACCCTGTCTCAGGGGGGAAAACAACAACAACAACAAAACAACCCACCTCCACGTCACTGATCATCACTGAAGGAAGTCTGGACAGGAACTCTAAGAGGCTGGAAAATTCTGGAGACTGCAGCTGATGCAGAGGAGTGCTGCTTACTGACTTACTACTTGCTCAGCCCGCTTTCTTTTTTTGTTTGTTTGGTTTTTTGTTGTTGTTTTGGGGGGGGGGTGTTTTTTGGTTTTTTTGAGACGGGGTTTCTCTGTGTAGCCTTAGCTGTCCTGGAGTCATTTTTGTAGACCAAGCTAGCCTCGAACAGCCTGCTTTCTTATAGAACCCAAGACCACCTGCCCAGGGCTAGCACCACCCTCCATGGACTGGGTGCTCCTTCATTAGTCACTAAAAAAGAAAATGCCTCATGACTGAATCTTATGGAGAGTCCCTCCTTTTAGATAACTCTAGCATGTGTCAAGTTGACATAAGACTAGCTAACATCAGGCCGGGCATGGTGGCGTGCGTCTTTAATCCCAGCACTCGGGAGGCAGAGGCAGGCAAATCACTGTGAGTTCGAGGCCAGTCTGGTCTACAAAGGGAGTCCAGGACAGCCAGGGATACACAGAGAAACACTGTCAAAAAAAAGACTAGCTAGCACCAATACCATGTCTCAAAAAAAAAAAAAAAAAAAAAAAAAAGCCCAGGAAAATAAAATAAAGAAATGAAATAAATATGTATATTTTTAAAGTCTGACAGGGCTTTGTATAGAAGTGTTATGTACTCTGAGGAAGTGAAGATGTAGGCTGGAGAGATGGCTCAGAGGTTAAGAGCACTGGCTGCTCTTCCAGAGGTCCCGAGTTCAATTTCCAGCAACCACATGGTGGCTCACACCCATCTATAGTGAGATCTGAAGCCCTCTTCCAGTAGGCAGAACAATAAATAAATAAATTGTTAAAAAAAAAAAAAAAAAAACCAACCTTTTTTTTTTTTTTACTTTAGCCAGTGGTGTGGTAGCACACACCTTTAATCCCAACACTTGGGAGGCAGAGGCAGGCAAATCTCCCTGAATTCGAGGAGAGCCTGGTCTACAGAGCGAGTTCCAGAACGGCTAAGGCTAACACAGAGAAACCACACTTCAGGGTGGGGGTGAGGGGACACTGTATTTTACTTTATATATATAAGTTTTTGGCATGCATGCCTAATGCCAGAAATGTCAGAAGAGGTTATCAGATTCCATGGAGCTAGAGCTACAGATGGCTGTGAACTGCCATGTGGGAGCTGGGAATAGAACCTTTGTTAAAGCAACACCTGTTAGCCACCGAGCCAATTCTCTAACCCACATGTTTTTTGTTTTTGTTTTTAATTATTTTTGCACTTTTAATCCCACCACTAGGGGGGCAGAGGCAGGTGAATCAATGTGAGCTCAAGACCAACCCGATCCACAGAGTGAGTTCTAGGATAGCCAGGGCTACACTGAGAATCATTGTGTTGAAAAAACAAAACAAAAATGAAAATGAAAGAAAGAAAAGCAGCATGTTCTTGAATTGGTTCTCTCCTGCCACCATGTAGGTCTAGGGAATTGAACTCTTGCCACATATGGCAGCCAGTGCTGAACCCACAAGGGCATCTTCTCTGTCCAACAGAGTCTCTTTGTTGGTTTCCCACTGAGTATGCCAGGACACTTGGCCCACCAGTTTACCAGGATTCTTTGGACCCAAATTCATGTCCTCACACTTGCAGGGCTAGCCTATCCACTGAGCCATTGCCACAGCCCTGGGTTATTTTATTTTATTTTTTTGATATATGGCCTGATTTAACCTAAGTTAGCCTCCCGCTTGCTATTGGCTGAGGACAAACCTGACTATCAGATCCTCTTATGTCTTTGTACAGAGTGTTGGCATTACAGATGTGTCTCACTATGCTCAGTTTACACACTGCTGTGAATGGAACCTGGGGCTTTGTGCATGCTAGGCCAGCACCCACCATCCATTCCTCAGCCCAGACTTTGCCATTTTGTCTCTTACCACAGTCAGTCAAATGAAGTTGACAGTATCCCACACCTTTAATTGCAGCAGTCAGGGAGGCAGAGGCAGGTGGATGGCTGTGAGCGAGTTAGAGGCCACCCTAGTCTACAAAGCGAGTCCAGGATAGCCAGGGCTACATAGAGAAACCCTGTCTCCAAAAACTAACAAATGGCTGGAGAGATGGCTCAGAGGTTAAGAGCACTGGCTGCTCTTCCAGAGGTCCTGAGTTCAATTCCCAGCAACCACATAGTGGTCATAACCATCTCTAATGATGTCTGATGCTCTCTTATGCCATGCAGGTGTACATGCAGGCAGAACATTGTGTACATAATAAATAAATAAATCTTTTGTTTTGTTTTTATTTTTGAGACAGGGTTTCTCTGTGTAGCTTTGGCTGTCCTGGACTCTCGTTGTAGACCAGGCTGGCCTCGAACTCACAGCAATCCACCTGCCTCTGCCTCCCAAGTGCTGGGATTAAAGGAGTGTTGCACTGCAACTGGCCTGCTGTGTGACAAAAGTTTTCCTGGGGCAGCACAACACACATGTTCACTCACCTGATAGGGAATCCACCACAGACCAAAGTATAGATACCACCAAAGTCCAATGTGGTGACCTGGTGAGTTTTATTCAGTTCCTTGCAGGAATATGGGTGAGAGGTGACTTACAGGAGCAGAAATGACTCAAAGACAGCTGTGCCACCAAAGCCTGCCCCAGCATGGGGTGACAGCTCCCAAAATCTGGGAACCTGGAGCTCACTGCCAGCTTGCAGGAAACTCAACAGGAGGGAGACTGTCCTTTCCAGGTGCCTCAGTCTATCTAAAGCTGTTACAGGAAGCCTGGCTGGTTTCTGTTTCTTCCAAGTTTGATCTCAGTTTTGCAGCTGAGATTGTCTGAGAAGCTTCTCTGCAGCTTCTCCTGCTTACTGGGGTGGGGTGGGGCGGGGCCTAGTGAACCTGCTCAGTTTCATGGACTTTCAGAACCTATCTCCAGTTGTCTGCCTTCTGTCTGTTTAAGGAGCTTTCCTGCAGGATGGAACGCTTGCATCTCAGAAGAAACTGTTAAACAACTCTGATGAAGTGAACGTGATATAATACCTGGTAGTGACCGAAAATGCCCTAGCCCAGTGCTCCCAATTTCCTTCAAGAGCCCAGGAAAAGACGGTCTTCACAAACACAAAGTGAACTGCCAAGAACAAAGAATAAACTTTGTATCTAAGAATAAACATCTCTTCTGCCCACAGCACATGGCCCATCTGTTCATCAAATTAACTACACTTAGTTGCCTAATGTGTTGTCATTAGTCCCACTACAAAAATGCCAGAATGAAATGGAGAGACTCTCTCAAAAGATTAAAAACAGGTAACCTAATCTCAGCACTCGGGAGGCAGAGGCAAGTGGATCGTTGTGAGTTCGAGGCCAGGCTGATCTACAAATCGAGTCCAGGACAGCCAAGGCTACACGGAGAAACCCTGTCTTGAAAAACCAAAAAACAAAACAAAACAAAAAACAAGTAACCTGTAAATATCTTTTGTTGTTGTTGTTGATGATGATGATGATGACAACACTGTTGTAAAACTTTGTTTCTTTATTTTGTTGTTGTCTGTTTGTTTGTTTGTTTGTTTTTTCTCCAAGACATGGTTTCTCTGTGTAATAGCCCTGGCTGTTGTCGACCAGGCTGGCCTTGAACTCACAGAGATCTGCCTGCGTCTGCTCCCGCAGTGCTGGGGTTACAGGTGTACGCCACTGTGCCAGGCTGTTTGGGTTTTTGTATTGTTTTCAGACCATAGTTAAGGCTGAATGCAGGAACAAAACTGTTTCTAGGTCCAGCAGGCAGAATCACTGCCACACACGGGCAATCCCAGGAAGCTGGAGATGCTGACTCTGTTCTAGGCAGAGCAGGGGAGAGGGATGCCCCCGACATCTAGTGGGTAGAGAGTGCTTCAAGCACCTCACAACGGACAGCTTACCACCATCCCCAACTGGCAACGGTGCTGAAACAAAGAAAAAAATTTTGTTAATCATTTTCTCTTTTTTAAAAGATTTTTAAAAAAGATTTATTATGTGTACAGTGCTCTGCCTGCATGTACAACCACAGGCCAGAAGAGGGCACCAGATCTCATTATAGATGGCTGTAAGCCACCATGTGGTTGTTGGGAATTGAACTCAGGACCTCTGGAAGAGCAGTCAGTGCTCTTAACTGCTGAGCCATCTCTCCAGCCCCAAGAAAAATCTGTTGTAATTATTTTTAGACTTCTTTTTCTTTCTTTTTATTTATTTATTTATTTGTTTGAGACACGGTTTCTTTGTGTAGCCTTGGCTGTCCTGGACTCACTTTGTAGACCATGATGGCCTTGAACTCTCATCAATCTGCCTGCCTCCACCTCCCAAGTGTTGGGATCAAAGGCGTGCGCCACCATGCCCGGCTTGACTTCTTTCTCAACACAGGGTTTCTCTGTGTAGCCCCAGCTGTCCTGGAATTCACTTTGTACACTGGGCTGGCCTGGAACTCAGAGATCTGCCTGCCTCTGCCTCCTGAGTGCTGGGATTAAAGGTGTGCACCACCATACTGGGGTAGGTTTTTTTTTTTTTTAAAGAACTTTTAAAAATGTAAGCAATTTATTCAGATTACATCCCGATTGTTATCCCCTCACTTGTGTCTTCCCATTCCCCTCTCCTTCCCTCTTTCACCCTATTCCCCTCCCTTAGGCCTTTGACAGAAGGGGACCTCCTCCCCCACCATATGACCACAGCCTATCATGTCTCATCTGGATAGCCTGCTTCCCCTTCCTCTGAGAGCCACCAGGCCTCCCCACCAAGAGGAGTGGTCAAATAAGGGGCACCAGAGTTAATGTCATATTCAGTCCCTGCTCTTCAACATAACTGTGGAGAATGCACTGTCCATTGGCTAGATCTGAATAGGGTGGGGTAGTTTTTTTCTTAATGTGTTTGAATGTTTTGCAAACAGGTACATATATGTATATTGTACTGGAAGTTTTTCTTAACTTACTTTTTTTTTTTTTTTAATGTGCATTGGTGGTTTGTAGGTCCCCTGGATCTGGAGTTACAGACAGTTGTGAGCTGCTATGTGGGTGCTGAGAATTGAACCCAAGTCATCTGGAAGAGCAGCCAGTGCTTTTTTTTTTTTTTTTTTTTTTTTTTTTTTTTTGAGACAGAGTCTCTCTGTATTAGACTTGGCTGTCCTGGACTCACTTTGTAGACCAGGCTGGCCTTGAACTCACAGTGATCTGCCTGCCTCTGCCTCCTGAGTGCTGGGATTAAAAGCATGTGCTACAGTGCCGGCTGTAGCCAGCGCTCTTAATCACTAAGCCATATCTCCAGCCCCTGTAGTGGAAGTTTTGGGTATCTTATGTAAACATGTTTTTGTTTTGCTCCAAAGTGTGATGTGAAACTGCCTTTAGCTTATCCACAGCTGCTAACAGCCTGGTGAGACGGTCAATGATCTTTGTCACCTGGAAACTGCCTCGTGCAGGGGTCGTGTTCTTTGCCAGCTAGAAAACGTCCTTGTATGGAATCTGAGAACAGAGAGAGGGAGAGGAAGAGAGAGAGAGAGGGAGGAGGGAGGAGGAGAGAGAGAGAGGGAGGGAGAGAGGAGAGAGGAGGGGGAGGAGGGGGAGAGGAGGGCGGGGAGGAGAGGCGAGAGAGGGAGGGAGAGGGAGAGAGAGAGAGAGGGAGGGAGAGAGAGGAGGGAGGGGAGAGAGGGAGAGGGAGAGAGGGAGGAGAGAGAGCGGAGGGAGAGAGAGAGAGAGAGGGAGAGAGAGAGAGGGAGGGAGAGGGAGAGAGACCTTTGAGATGCTCCTAGACAGGGAAGGTTTGCTTTCTCAGTTCCTACTCTGAACAACAGTGCTCCAATAAAGAGATACCATTGGAACAGGGAATGTTAAATAGTCCAACTTTATGTCAATATTTTGTGCAACAACTGTTGGGATAATTCATAGGCAATTTCCTCAATCTATCATTTACCATTACATGGATTTTATCTTGCTGGCTGACTCTGACACAGATACTTTAGAAAAAATGTTTAAGGAAACACAGAGAATTCTGCCATGCTGGGGTTACAGATTGGTCAAAAAATACAAAGAGGAGATTTAATTAGCTATTTGGGTTGTAAAATAAGTCAACAAAAGAATTAGACCACATACAAAAGGTATAGATCCATAGACGCTACTTGCAACCTTTTTTTTTTTTTGGTTTTTCGAGACAGGGTTTCTCTGTGTAGCCTTGGCCATCCTGCACTCACTTTGTAGACCAGGCTGGCCTCGAACTCACAGCGATCCAACTGCCTCTGCCTCCCGAGTGCTGGGATTAAAGGCGTGTGCGCCACCACGCCCAGCTTAAATGTATTTATTTTTATTTTATGTGCATTAGTGTTCTGCCTGCATGTATGTCTGAATGAGTGTGCCAGATAATCTGGAACTGGAGTCACAGGCAGGTGTGAGCTGCCACGTGGGTGCTGGGAAGTGAACCCAGGTCCGCCAAATCTTTTTTTAAAAGAGAAAAAAGAAAAAGTTCAAAACCGACAGACATCCTCCCCCACCACATTAAAAAAAAAAAAAAAAAAAAAAAAAAAAGCCTACAGTATATGGCCTGTGCCCCTGGAGTTCAGAACAGGTTGTTGGATCCCCTGAAACTGGCATTATAGATGATGGTGACCCAGGTATAGGTTCTGGGAATCAGACCCAGTCCTTTAAAAGAACAGACAATGCTTTCAGCTGCTGAACCATGCCACCAACCCTTATTATCTTTCTGTCTGTCTGTCTATTCTATCTTTTGTTGTTTGCACAGAGTTTCTTTGTGTAGTCTTGGCTGTCCTGGAACTAGCTCCATAGACCAGACTGGCCTCGAACTCTGCCTTCCAAGTGCTGGGATTAAAAGTGTGCACCAGCACCACCACCCGGCATATTTTTAATTTTTGTTGTGAGAAGTATTTCTATGGGTCTATCTGTGGGTGTGCACTCACGCATGCATGGGTGTGTGAAGGCCAGAGTGACTTATTTCATTGGTCTCTACCTTTTTTTGTTTTTTGTTTTTTTGAGACAGGGTTTCTCTGTGTAGCCTTGGCTGTCCCAGATTTGCTTTGTAGATCAGGCTGGCCTCGAACTCACAGAGATCCACCTGCCTCTGCTTCCCGAATGGTGTTTTGCACCAAGTGCATTCAGTGGCCACAGAGGACAGAAAAGGGCATCAGATTTTGAGTTACTGGCAGCTGTGAGCTATGGCCCACTGATCCAGCCCTCCAGCCCCCTGATGATTATTATTGTGGGATTGGACAATGTGAGTAGATCAGAGAACTCTGGATTCCGTGCTCTTCTTCCGCTTTATAGATATCGTGTGTGTGTGTGTGTGTGTGTGTGTGTGTGTGACTCAGGTCCTTAGTGTAGTGTGACAAATGCCTTTGTCATTCTGAACCATCTCAGCGGCCCTTGCTACCATTTTGTTGCTGTTGTTGTTTTGTTCCCAAGTATACACATATTTCTAATTTTTCCCTCACCCTTGCACACTCTGACTTTCATTTTTCAAAAACTGACTACCAGCCGGGCGTGGTGGCGCAAGCCTTTAATCCCAGCACTCAGGAGGCAGAGGCAGGGGGATTGCTGTGAGTTCGAGGCCAGCCTGGTCTACAAAGTGAGTGCAGGATGGCCAAGGCTACACAGAGAAACCCTGTCTCGAAAAAAAAAAAAAAAAAAAAAAACCCCAAAAATAAGTTGACTACCTAGTTTTCTAACTTAAACAAAACCCCACCGATTTAATTTCATCAACTGAACCAAGCTAGAGTATTCTCACAGTGCCCCTATAGCGGAAGTGACGTAGTTCACATGGGTACGACCTAGAGGCGGAAAAGGCGGGTCGTTCCGGCACGCCGCGTCGCTTCCGGAAGTGGCTACCTCTTCAGCATGCTTGCGGAGCTTGGATTCATCGGGACCATCGGCGAAAATGACGAGGTGCCGGTTGAGCCCGAGTCTGACTCCGGAGACGACGAGGAGGAGGTGGGAGCGGCGGGGAAGAAGCCGTGGGCGGGAGCGGCAGGGAACGAGCTGCGGGGCCACTGACCTCCTCAGCCTGAGAGTTGTGTCCCGGTGCAGCTCGTTTCACTCAGGCTTTGCGAAGTCGGCCTCCGCAGGCCAAGTCAGCCTTGCTTCCTGCCCAGTGTGTTACATAGTCTCATCTATCCATCAGGCCTCCGAGGCGGTAGTCGTGGTGTTGGGTGATGGGGATGTAGCCTTGAGCAAGTGGCCCTGGTGCGCGCGGTGAGAAAAAAATCGTGCGTGCCTCGCGCTGTCATCTGCCTGCTTGGCCCGGCCCTTCGGATGGCCCCGGTCCTCTGTAGTCCAATGCCGAGAAAGCTAAACTCTAAGGCTCCAGTCACCTGCAGCCCTCACGGACTTCCATTTCCAGCTTTGTCCCATCCCATTTTAGTGGTGTCCTCACCTAGCAGTGGGAGTGACCTTGATGCAGTTCTAACCCTTTCAGAGTGGGTCAAGCCCTGTCGTCCCATCTACTGTTGGACTCTCGCAGCCCGCCTTGCCCTGACAACACTGAAATCTCGTTCCATTCATTTCTTAGAAACTTTTGTTCTTTGTAGGCTCAGAGGACCCCCTCTCTCTTTTTATTTATTTATTTTTATTTTTATTTTTTTGAGAAAGCCTTTCTCTGTAGCCTTAGCTATCCTGGAACTCACTTTGTAAACCAGGCTGGCCTCTAACTCAGAGATTTGCCCGCCACTTCTGCCTCCCAAGGGCTGGGATTAGTGTGTCAGCACAGCCAGTTTAAGATTTACTTATTTTTATGTTATATGTATGGATGTTTTGTCTGTATGGTATGCATGTGCACCACATGTTTGCAGTGCCAGAAGAGAGTGTTGAATCCTCTGCAACTGGAATTACAGTTGTTAGCTGTCATGTTGGTACTGGGAACCAACAGTCCCTCTGGAAGAGCAGCCAGTGCTCCTAACCACGAAGCCATCTCTCTCTCCCAGATGATAACTTATCTTTAGCACCTAGTGGGGAACCTTGTGTACATTAGGTATTCAATAGCTATGATTTTTTTCTCAGCTTTATTGAGGTATATTAATGTAATTTTGTAAATATAAGGTATACAATATGATGATTTGATAGAACTGTTATCATCGTTGTCGTTATTGAGATAGGGCTGTACAGCTCTGCCTGTCCTGGAGCTCATTTTGTAGACTAGACTGGCCTCAAACCCACAGAGATCTACCTGTCTCTGGCTCCAAGTGCTGGGATTAAAAGTGTGTGCCACTATGCCTGGACAGTGTGTGTGTGTGTGTGTGTGTGTGTGTGTGTGTGTATTTATATATTTATATATATATATATTTATATTTATAGTTATATTGTGAAATTAGTCTGTTTTTGTTTTCCTTCTGGCAGAACTGGGAATTGAACCCGGGGCCTCATGCATGCTAGGCAAATACTGTATCACTAAACTATAGTTCCCAACCCATGTGTCTTAGTTGGGTCTTGATGCTGTGGGGAGGAAAGGGTTTATTTCAGCTTGTAGTTCTGCATCATAGTCCATCATCAGAGCAAGTCAGGGCAGCAGCCTAGAATCAGGAACTGAAGCTATGGAGGAATTCCTCCTGGCTTGTTCAGCCTGCTTCCTTATACAACTCAGGGCCACCTGCCCAGGGGTGGTCCCACGGTGGCTTGGGCCAAACCAGATCAATCATTAATCAAGAAAATGCTATACAGACGTGTGCTTTTTATTTTTGTTTTGTTTTGGTTTCGGTTTTGGTTTTTCAAGACAGGGTTTCTCTGTGTTGCCTTGGCTGTCCTTGGACTCACTTTGTAGACCAGGCTGGCCTCGAACTCACAGAGATCCACCTGCCTCTACCTCCCAAGTGCTGCAATTATAGGCATGCGCCACCCTCCGGCTGCTGGACAGACATTTGGAAGGAAGCTTGTTAGGTGTTTGATCAGATTTTCTGTGGACTTACTTTCGGCCTTTATAGACTGTGACTATCCACTGACACATGTGTTCAAAACCTCCCAGGATGCTAGGCATGGTGGCACAGGCCTATAATCCCAGTATTGGGGGAGGCAGAGGCAGGCGGATCTCTGAGTTTAAGACCAGCCTGGTCTACAAAGTGAGACCAGGACAGCCGAGTAGCCAAGGCTACACAGAGAGACCCTGTCTCAAAAAAAAAACAAAAACAAACAATACCTCCCCGGACAGTTGGAAGCTGTCTGTCTATATTTGCCTGATATGTTTCTTCTGCATTCTGTGCGTTGATTTGAACCCAGGGCCTCATGCTTGCTAGGCAGGCTCTCCTCACTGACCCATGCTCCCACGTGTAGGTTTCTCCTATCAGGCCCTGTCCCTTCCCCTCTTCCTGCTCTGCTGTTCCCCCACCTCAGCCTGCCACTCTCTGTCCTCTCTGCAGGGACCCATTGTGGTGGGCCGCAAGCAGAAAGCCTTGCAGAAGAACCGCAGTGCCGACTTCAACCCTGACTTTGTCTTCACTGAGAAGGAGGGCATGTATGATGGCAGCTGGGCCATGGCTGACGTCATGAGCCAGCTCAAGAAGAAGGTGAGACTGACAGGGAAGTAGTTCGGGTGATGGGCTGTTAAGGGTGGACAGTGAGTGGGTATTAGGACAACCCTCATCTCATGGCCTTTGCCTTCGCGTTGTGTTCAGCAGCTTTTGGGGTGCCTGTGAAATGGGTGGAAGTATCAGAGCTACCTTACTCCAGTTAGTGAGATGGTAAGCGCATTTGTCACCTGATGACCTATGTTAATCCCTGGGACCCACATGGTAGAAGGAGAGAACTGAGTCCCACTGGTTGTCCTCTGACCTCCACATGCTCTCTGTGGCTCTCGTCCACCATACCTTCAATAAATAAGTACATTTTATGCATTTATTTATTAAATGCCCACCCCTGGGCATGGTGGCACATGCCTGTCAACCTGGCACAACACAGGTGGAGTGCCTATGTAAGTGCATGCAGTGCCCATGTATGCTACAGGGTGTTAGGTCCCCTTAAGCTGGAATTGCGGATGTTTGAGCTGCCTTGTGGGTGCTGGAATGGAACCAGGGTCCTCTAGAAGAGCTCCCCATGTTCTGAAATGATGAGCCATGTCTCTAGCATTAGCACCAAGATTTGATTTATTTTATTTTGTGTGTGTGTGTGTGTGTGTGTGTGTGTGTGTGTGTGTGTGTGTGTGTGTATCTGCCAGGTGTATACAGGTGCTCACAGAGGCCTGAACAGGGAGCTGGATCTTTTGGACTGGAGTTAAAGTCGTTTGTGGGCCGCCCGCCCAGTGTGGCTGCTGGAAAAGGCCCTATGATTTAAGAAGCAAACGATCTTAACTGCTGAGCCATCTCTTTAGCCTCTAAAGTAGTCTTTTATTTTTTTAAATTTATTTATTTTATTTACATTGCGGTTTGCCTGCATGTATGTCTGTGAGAGGGTGTCAGATCATCTGGAACTGGAATTACAGACAGTTGTGAGCTGCCATGTGAGTGCTGGGAATTGAACTCAGGACCTCTGGAAGAGCAGCCAGTGCTCTTAACCACTGAGCCATCTCTCCAGCCCAATAAAATAAATCTTAAAAAAAAAAAGTTTAAAAAAATTTCCAAAATTAGACTAAGCCTTAGACAGGGTTCTCTAATAGCCTTGAGCCAACCTTATATAGTGTTGACACTTTACAGGCCAGGCTGGCTTTGGCTTCATGGTCTCTTGCCTTAGCCTCCCAAATGCTAGATTACGGGTGCGAGCCCGTGTGCCTCGCTCTGACAAACCTTATTTATGCTAACCTTTGAGTTCTGAGCCTGTGTGTTGTTCTTCTGCATTATACGTGTCTTTTTCCTGTCTTGATTTCATTGTAGAGGGCAGCCACTACCCTAGACGAGAAGATTGAGAAAGTTCGGAAGAAAAGGAAAGCAGAGGTAAGAATTGAAGCCACACCCTGGGCTGTGCCTTTCCGCCTCAGTGTTTGAGAGTAGTGGGTGGCAGGAAAAGGTGCTGCAGTCTGGGTGTTCCTTACTTGTTACTCCTTGGCCACACAGCCTGGTGGTGGCTGTGGAGCTCAGTGTGGCTTCTCTTAGGTTCTGAATTTCCTGGTGTGTGTAGTCACTCCTAATTGATTGTATTTTTCCTCAGGATAAGGAAGCCAAGTCTGGCAAGATGGAGGAGAAAGAAGGCAGTGCAGGCTGTGACCTGAAGGGGCAGGAGGGTCTGGGAGGGAATGAGGCAGGTTCCAAGGAGGAAGACTCTGAAACTGACTACTCCTCTGAGGATGAGGAGATCCTCACCAAAGCAGGTAGGCCAATGCTGAACATTCCAGATGGGGCAGGAAATGGATGGATCTAGGCTCTGTAGGAAATTGTGCAGTCTTTTTTTTTTTTTTTTATAAGATTTATTTATTACATATAAGTGTTCTTCCTGCATGTATGCCTACACACCAGAAGAGGGCACCAGATCTCATGATAGATGGTTGTGAGGCACCATGTGGTTGCTGGGAATTGAACTTAGGACCTCTGGAAGAGCAGATGGTGCTCTTAACCGCTGAGCCATCTCTCCAGCCCAATTGTGCAGTCTTCTGTGCTGGCCTCTGCTGTCTCTAATAGTGCTGGGATGTGCTACATTGCCACCATGTCAGCTGCTCATTCTTTGCAGCTAGTTGCCTCTTTCTCTCTCCTCAGCTCCATACAGTGTTGGCTCTTCCACTGCTCACCTACTTGGGGTGACTCAGTTGCAGCGAGTTTACCTCTGCAGTCAGGGGCTCAATGAGTATTTTGGTAGAATTCACTAACATGTCACACAGTGTTGTGTTCTGTTGAGAACCTACTGTCTATGCTGTACTTGCCAGGCTAGTGTCCTGTCTGCACTTGTCCTTACCTGTGCAAGGAGGTTGGGAGAGTGGCCTCCCTGGGTGTAGATGGCAGCACTGAGGATGTGCGAAGCAGAGGCAGGTGCTGGGTAAGGACTATGCTCACTGCTATGTTTTCCCCATAGACACACTCAAAGTGAAGGAGAAGAAGAAGAAGAAGAAGAAGGGGGGCCAGGTGAGCAGGAGTGTGAGGGTGCTGGGCAGTCTAAAAGGATGTGCAGGCGCGGGTTGCTTGGCTTAGTTCTCTTTTGTCGTCTGATCTGGTACAGGAAGCAGGAGGGTTCTTTGAAGATGCATCTGACTACGACAAAAACCTCTCCTTCCAGGACATGAATCTGTCCCGGCCCCTCCTCAAGGTACTAGCTTTGGCAACAAGGGTTGATTCTTTGTGATTTTCTTCTTTGTGTGTGTGTGTGTGAGTTCATGCACACACTCATGTGAAACATGTGCATGTGTGTGTGCTGGTGCCTGTGGAAGCCAGAAGAGGCCATTGGATTCCCTGGAGCTCGAGTTACAAGTGATTATGAGCTGCCATGGGTGCTGGGAGCCGAATTCAGATCTTCTGCAAGAGTAGGAAGTACTCTTAACTGCTGAGCCATCGCTACAGCCTGTTCATTTTAGACAGGGTCTCAGGTAGTCCAGACTTGCTATGAATTTGCTGTGTAGCCGAGGACATCCTTGAACTGGTCCTCCTACTTTCATCTCCCAAGGGCTGGGATACAGGTGTCCATCACCACAACCAGCTGACGAGAGTTGATTCTTGCTGTAGGCTCCATCTAGGTGCCTTTCCTTCCTCTTTGACCTCAGCGCTGCTGTCTGCTCAGTTTCCAGAGAGCCCTCTTGAGCAGGGAGTCCTAGTACTCATGCTCCCACTTTCGCTTCGGATATAGCCGGAGTCCTTACAGTGACTTACAGATTTTTTCCCTTCTGTGTCCTTTTGAGGATAGTTGTAGCACTTTTCTCCTTTGCACTTTCTGTTCCTTCTGCTTGGAAGATTCTTCTTCCAGAAGAGTCTATTGGGATGCTCCCTCATCCCACCAGGGTTCAGGGAGTCATTCCCTGACATACCTGTTGTGACTGACCCGTCCTTCCTGGCTGTCTCCAGCTCCTTCGTGGCTGCATTTATCTCTCTAGAATGGGTGCTTGTCTTTTGGGTTGTTTCTTTCTGCCGGTTCCCAGAGCAAGGCTTTTTTTTTTTTGTCTTCTGCTGTCTAGAGTGCAGTTGGTGCCTTAGACTCCGGAGGGAAGGCACCAACTTGTGTGCCCCGGGGAGGCATGGTGTAGTTACCTTGTTGCTTGCTGTGACTCACTCCCTGCCCACCTGCCCTGTCTGACTGTAACTTTTCTTTTCAGGCTATTACAGCCATGGGGTTCAAGCAGCCCACCCCAATCCAGAAGGCGTGCATCCCTGTAGGTCTGCTGGGGAAAGACATCTGCGCCTGCGCAGCCACTGGAACAGGTGAAAGGATGCGTGGGACTAGGAGACCAGAGCATACTAGGGCTCTAGTTTGCTAACCACACTTGGCTTTTTAAAGATCTATCTGTGAGCTTGTGGTGGTGGTACAAGCCTTTAATCTCAGCATTTGGGAGGCAGAGGCACATGGATCTCTAAGTTTGAGGCCAGCCTGGTCTATAGAGAGAGTTCCAGGACAGTTTTGGCTACACAGCGATAGCCTGTCTTGAAAAACCTAAAATAAAGATTGTGAGTATTTTGTTTGCATGTATGTGTAAATCCCGTATGTGTGCAGGCATGGATGGCATAGGGCGTTGTATAACTGAACTGCCGTGTGTGTGCTGAGAACCCAACTCAGGTCCTCCACAAGAGCAGCATGCTCTCTTAACCACTGAGCCCCCTCTTCAGCCTCTCTACTTGGCTTTTTTTTAACTTCAGAAAGAGTTTATAAAGCTAGATGTGTTGGTGTATTCCTCTAATCCCAGGATGGAGACAGAAAGATTGTAAATTTTTGCTCAGCCTACTGCTATAGAAAAGACTTTGGGTTTTGTTGTTGTTGTTGTTTTTTGTTTGTTTGTTTGAGACAGGGTTTCTCTGTGTAGCCTGGACTTGCTTTGTAGACCAGGCTGGCCTTGAACTCACAGAGATCCACCTGCCTTTGCCTCGGCCTCCTGAGTGCTGGGATTATAGGCATGCACCACTGTGCCAGGTAGAAAGGACTATCTTAAAAAGGAAAAAGTCTGACTGGGTGTGGTGGTGCATGCCTGTAATCCCAGCACTTGAGAGGCAGTCACAGGCAGATCTCTGTGAGTTCAAGGCCAGCTTGGACTACAAAGTGAGTCCAGCACAGCCAAGGCTCTACAGAGAAACCCTGACTCAAGAAACAAACAAAAAAACAAAATAAAATGAAATAAATAAATAGGAAAAAGTCTATAGAAATCTGTACACAGTTGGTGATTTTTGTTATCTTTAAAGATTTATTTTACAAGCCAGTTGTGGTGGCGCACGCCTTTAATCCCAGCACTTGGGAGGCAGAGGCAGGTGGACCACTGTGAGTTTGAGGCCAGCCTGGTCTACGGAGTAGTCCAGGACAGCTAAGGGTACACAGAGAAACCTTGTCTCGAAAATCCAAAAAAAAAAAAAGATTTATTTTACTGCCAGGGCTACACAGAGAAGCCCTGTCTCGAAAAAGCAAAAGATAAATAAAGAAAATAAAGTAAAATATTTATTTTATTTTTAATTATATGTATATGTGTATGTCTTATATGTGTATGTGTGCGTGCTGATGTTTCTTCAGACCAGAAGAAGGATGACAGGTCCCCTGGAGCTGGTGTTACAGGCAGTTTGGAGCTGCGTGCTATGGGTGTTGGGAGCTGCATTTGTCCTCTAGAAGAACAGCACTCATTTTTAACCATTGAGCCATCTCCCTAGCCCCTCAGTTGGTGATTTTTGTTTTAAAAGATTTATTTATTTATTATTTATACAATATTCTGTCTGCTTGTATGTCTGCAGTCCAGAAGAGGGCACCAGATTTCATTGTTGATGGTTATGAGCCACTATGTGGTTGCTGGGAATTAAACTCAGGACCTTTGGAAGAACAACCAGTGCTCTTAACCACTGAGCCATCTCTCCAGCCCCTCAGTTGGTGATTTTTTAACAGCTTTTAACTCTATGGGGATGTCAATTTGTCTTCATAGCTGCATGTTATAGAACATTGAACTTTGGGACTGGAGAGATGGCTAAGAAGTAAAGACCACTGGCTATTTTTGCAGAGGACCAAAGGTTGGTTCCTAGCACACACTTGGCAGCTTAACAACCATCTATGACTTCAGTTCCAGAGGATCAGACACCAGATCTTTGCTGGCCTTAATGGGTATCAGGCATACTACATACATACAGGCAAAATAGTCATATACATAAAGAACATAAAATAAATAAGTATTGGGGCTACAGAGATAGCTTAGTGGTTAAGAGGACTGGCTGCTTGTCAATGTGACCCAGGTTCAAGTCTCAATTCCCACATAGTCATTCATAGCTGTCTCTAACTCCAGTCCCTTGTTGGTCTCTGTGGGCACACATATGGTATACATTCACAGACATATACGTATATGTAAAATAAATAAATCTTTAAAATAATAACTAGGTCTCTAAGAATGTTAAGTTTTGTTTCTGGCATCCATTGGTGTTGGGCTAGGGACAGGATGATGGCTGGGTCCCTGATAGAACAGCCGGCATGAGTACTGCTGAGCCAGCACTCCAGCCTAGTTATTCTCTTGATGCTTTCTTTTTAAGCTTACATTTGGCATTGTTTGACGGCAAGAAAGCACTTCCATTCATAAGTTGTGTGTTCCTGTAGGCAGAGCTATGGAGGCCTGTACTTAGGTGGAACCAAAGCATGGAAGTTGCTGAACCTGCTCTCTGATCTCCTGTTGTTCTTCCTGTAGGCAAAACTGCAGCCTTTGCATTGCCTGTCTTGGAGCGTCTGATCTACAAGCCCCGCCAGGCTGCGGTGACGCGAGTGCTGGTGCTGGTCCCCACCAGGGAGCTGGGCATCCAGGTGCACTCCGTCACCAAGCAGCTGGCCCAGTTCTGCAACATCACTACCTGCCTGGCTGTGGGTGAGTTGAGATCCTCCAGCCTTTGGGAGATAAGATGTGACAGAGGATGGAGTGTGCTTCCCTCCACCCACAGATGTCAGGAAAGGCCTTGTGTTGATTGAATCCTCCTAAAAAACAGCTGCCATTTTCATAGTGGACACTGGAGGCGAGGGGAGAGATTTCATGAAGTCTTAACTCTTTTTGTCTTATTTTATATTTTTTGAGGTAAGGGTTCACTCTGTATCCCAGATTGCCTTGGAATTTAACAGTGTAGTTTAGGTTGTCCTCAAATACACCAATTCTCCTGCCTTACCCTTCTGCTTGAGAGAGATTGCAGGTATGAGCCAGCACACTCAGTAGGACTTGACTTCTTTGATTTTGTTACTGGGGATTGGATTTAGGGCCTTTTCATGATACTGTATTCCTGCATTGCATTTCTACTCAGAAAATTGACCTTGGGGCTGGCGATTTGGTCCAGTGGTTCAGGACATGTGCTAGTCTACAAAAGGACCAGGCTTTAGTTCTCAGCACCCACGTGGCAACTCAGACCTGTCTATAGCTTCAGATCCAGGGGCTCTGACGTTCTCTTCTGACCTCTGAGGCACCAGCCCCAGGCATACACGTGGTGTACGTCATACATGGAGGCAAGCCTCATACACATATTAAAATGATACAGACCTTTACAAAAAAGCCTAGCATTGTGTGCATGCCTTTTCAGCACGGAGGAGGCAGAGGTAGTCTGATCTCTGAGTTGGAGGCCAGCGTGGTGTACATAGTGAGTTCTAGACTAGCCAGGACTGTACAGTGAGATACTGTTCAAAAATCCAAAGATTTGAGCCTGGCGTGGTGGTGCACACCTTTAATCCCAGCACTCGGGAGGCAGAGGCAGGTGGATCACTGAGTTCGAGGCCAGCCTGGTCTACAAAGTGAGTCCAGGACAGCCAAGGCTACACAGAGAAGCCCTGTCTCCAAAAACAAAAACAAACAAAAAACAAAACAAAAACCCCAAAGATTTAACCTTGAAAAAGAAAATTTAAGTGTGGGGATGTGGTTTCATGGTAGAGGGTTTGTGCTGGGTTGCTTCTGCCAGTCTCTGGGTTCAGTTCCTACTAATACAAAAAAATGGTGTTATATTTCATAAAAACTTCTGTAATCCTAACACTTGGGAAGATGGGGTAAGGCTCATTGCTAGCTTGGGCTACATTGTGAGACCTGACAAACCAATAAAAAAGATGAAGCTGGGCACGGTGGCACACATCTGTAATCCCAGCACTTGGGAGGCAGAGGCAGATGAATCTGTGAGTTCAAGGCCAGCCTGATCTACAAAGTAAGTCTAGGACAGCTAGGGCTACACAGAGAAACCCTATCTCAAAAACAACAACAACAACCCAGAAGGAAGGAAGACCTTTTCTTGGTACTGAATCAATTGAGGATAGGGTTTCTACTTACTGTGAGTAGCAGTGTTTTGGGAAGACTTCTTGGTGAAGTTACAGTGTTGTCTAGTCTGTCTTTACCCTTTAGACAGAGGTGAGAGTCGGGGATGATCTTGCTCCTCACGCACAGGGACATCAGTAGTGTAGGTGCTTCTCTGAGACCTTCGAAGTGTCATTCAGTTCTGAAGTGCTGTTTTGATGTCTGCCCTCAGCCAGCTGTAATGAATGCATCTGTCTCAATGCTCATTGAGAAATTGTATTGCCAAGGCCTCAGGCTCTTGTTCCCTGTGTATGCTCTGCATTTGGCCAGAGCCCCAGGTAGGTGGCACCACTGATGAGTCCTGACTAGACCAGACCATTCACTGGGGTGTATCCTGTCTGCAGGTGGCCTGGATGTGAAGTCTCAAGAGGCTGCTCTTCGGGCAGCACCAGATATCCTCATCGCCACCCCCGGCCGGCTCATTGACCACCTCCACAACTGCCCTTCCTTCCACCTGAGCAGCATTGAGGTGCTCATCCTGGATGAGGCTGACAGGTGTGCCTGAGGTGCAGGGCCTGGGGTTGTGTGCTCTGTGCAGTCTCTAAGCCCTTGGTCACTGGTGTGTAAAGCATCTGTTGTTCACATTGGATCCCTGTCCAGGGTTAGGTCAGGTTCCCTGGACCTGTGCATGTGCACCCTTCCCCCCCCCCCCCACCTCTTCTTTCCTCCTCCTCCCTTCCTCTTCCCTCTGGAGTGGGCTGCTTAAGAGATAGGAGGGGTCATTCGGGAACAGTGCTGCAGGCCTGTAATCCCAGCACATGGAAGGCCGGGAGGCTGAGGCAGGAAGAGTGCCTAGAGTTTGAGTCTAGCTCACAGGATGTAGCAGGTTCCAGACCAGCCTGGGTACACAGTGAAACTGTGTTTCCAAAAAAAAAAGCTCAAATAATGTGAGCTCTACCATTTCCCAAGATTTGAAACTACTACTGAGATCCTTAGAACAAATCTTTTTCTTGTCTGTACGTGGAAATAAGAAATGTGCCCATCTCATGCTGGGTACTTTAGAGGGAGCAATTCATGCAGGCAAGGCAGTAGGGCTTCCACAGGCCATCTCCAGGACTGCCCTCTCCAAACTTCCTGTCCCCTCCACACATCCCACCCCCTCCATACTGCCCTTTTCTTGCTCATATATGTCACAAGTGGATGAATGACAAGGTCCCTTAGGAAGATGGTTCTCTCTCATGGAGTATGGAAGAACTGAGCAGTGCCTCACATGAGCCTCTCTCCTCAGCTCAGCTAACGGCAGCCTGGTCCTTCCAGGTGTTAGCTCTGTTTCATATCTGTGGTGCACCTGTTAGCAGCCACCATGCACCCCTTTCTCAGCACAGCACCATCTCCTTAACCTGCTTCAAACTTGTGCAAGCTCTTACCAGCAGCCTTGTCCCTAGGATGGCTAATCAGTGCAGTCACCACGACACAACTAGGCAAATGCAGAGAGCAAGGCTAAGGGGGTATTCTAGACAGAGACTAAAGCAGCCTCACCACCAGCTGCAGCACAGAAGCATGGAACAGAGAAGGAGATTTGGTCCTGCCAGGTGGTTTAACATTGTGGTTCTGTAGGAGCAGGCTGTTGTCTGTCAGAAGTACATGCGGGGACACATGGGGATAAGCTGCCGTGACCTCAAGGCCTTGCAGACTAGATGGGCGGGCAGAGACCTTGTGGCTCAGAGATAACTTAGTGAGGGTAAGATGATGCAGTCACAGGGTAAACATGAGTGTCAGTACAGCCTTGGCCTGTGTGGTACCCTGACCCTCATGCTTGAAGAAGAGCTCTTCCTCAGCTTGTCTGCCCCCTTCTTCCAGGATGCTGGATGAGTATTTTGAGGAACAGATGAAGGAGATTATCCGAATGTGCTCCCACCACCGCCAGACTATGCTCTTCTCAGCCACCATGACAGATGAGGTGGGTGTGCCTAGAGGTGCGCAGAGGACCCCAGCTGGGCAAGCCCTCTTTTCTTGTTCTCCATCTCACATAGCCAAGCGTCCCTGATCCCGTGCTCGGCAGGTGAAAGATCTGGCTTCGGTCTCCTTAAAGAACCCCGTGCGGATATTTGTGAACAGCAACACAGACGTAGCTCCCTTCCTGCGGCAAGAGTTTATACGGATCCGGCCTAACAGGGAAGGGGACCGGGAAGCCATTGTGGCAGGTGAAGGCCCAGGGCTGTACTGGACAGGGTGGGCATCTGCATTCAAGCTCCTTCTTTTGTGTCCTCTAGCTGCTTCCATCCTTTGTCCCCTAGCTCAAACAGTGGCACTGCTCGTTACCTGGCCCACGTCACCTCTTCAGAGAGGCCAGCTGTCCTGCAGCCTCCAGTTTCCTTTGCTCCATGGTGTTAACTACTCGTTGGGGTTGGCTTCTCTGTCTTTGCCTTGGCATGTGAGCCACTCTTCTCCCTGCAGCTCTACTGATGAGAACCTTCACCGACCATGTGATGCTCTTCACTCAGACCAAGAAACAGGCCCACCGCATGCACATCCTCCTGGGACTGCTGGGGCTGCAAGTGGGTGAGCTCCATGGCAACTTGTCACAGACACAGCGGCTGGAGGCCCTCCGGTAATACTCAGGGTAGAGAGAAGATAAGACCCTGGGGGTTGTACTTTAGTGGTAGGGGACACTTGATCTGCACCAGTGTCTGCCACCACACCTGTAATCCCAGCAGCTTGGAAAACTGAAGTGGGAATCACTGACGTTTAACCTGAGTACCTTATGGTTGCGTGTAGTTAACAATTCACTTGTTGTCCTCACTGCTTTCTTCTGGATCCGCAGCAGGAAATACACATGGTCTGTGTGGGCTTTCCCAGAGCAGCTCTCAACGTCTTAATCAACATGCTTGATTAAGTTGGTTAAGACTCACACTTGGGCCAGGTGAGGTTGCGCACACCTTTAATCCTAGTGCTAGGGAGGCAGAGGCAGGTGGATCACTGAGTTCAGGGCCAGCCTGGTCTACAGAATGAGTCCAGGACAGCCAAGATAACACAGAGAAACCCTGTCTCCAAAACAAAACATGGCTGCTCTGATAGAGATCACATCCAATGACCTAGGTCTGTGTGATCTGCTGGAACACAAACACACCTTTAATGCAGGAGACAGAGGCAAACAGATCTGAGTTCAAGGCCATCCTGGTATAGAGCAAGTATCAGATAAAGAAAAGCTTAGATCCAGGTGTGGTGGTACATGCCTTTAAAGTTAGTTTGTAAAAAGAAGCACCCATGTTTGAAAATGATGTCTAATAGTGGCAGAAAAGATGACAAATCAGAAGATTTGACAGAATAGGATACGCCCAACTCTCACGAGAAGAGAGGATAAGAGGCAGATTACAGAGAGAGGAGGCAGTTTTACCAGGATAGTAATAGAGAGATGGGTTGCAGAAAGAGAACTCAGGTGAAGATGGAACAAGCCAGAAGATTAGAGCAGATTGCTGAGTCAGTTTGAGGCCAAGCAGAGCAATTCCAGGTCGAGAGAGAAGTCAATTCATTAAGTAAGTCAGTTGGGAGAAGAGTTTGAGCCAGAACAGCTGAGTTGAACCAGCCAGCCCAGAGCTCAGAAAGAACAAGTAAGGGTGAGCGTGTTAATCAGTAAGTCTCAGGCTGAAAACATTCTAGGCCTAGGTTAAATTGTAGAGGTTAGAAGCTTCCAAGATTGCTGGGCATGGTGGTGCACACCTTTAATCCCAGCACCCAGGAGGCAGAGGTAGGTGGATCGCTGTGAGTTCGAGGCTAGCCTGGTCTACAAAGTGAGTCCAGAACAGCCAAAGCTGCACAGAGAAACCCTGTCTTGAAAAACCAAACCAGGGGCTGGAGAGATGGCTCAGTGGTTAAGAGCGCTGCCTGCTCTTCCAAAGGTCCTGAGTTCAATTCCCACCAACCACATGGTGGCTCACAACCATCTGTAATGTGATCTGGTGCCCTCTTCTGGTTTGCAGGAGTACATGCAAGCAGAGCACTGTATACATAATAATTAATAAATAAATATTTAAAAAAAAGAAAAGAAAAACCAAACCAAACAAACAAACAAAAGCTTCCAGGACTAGGCCTAGATTGCAGAAGGAGGCAGTAAGCCTCCCAGACGACAATAGAGCCAGGAGAATAAAGTTACTTTTATAGTGCCACCACTGCACTACATGGTTTCTTTGGATTTGTCATTTAATTTTCATAGAGCAGAGGAGAGCTACAGGATAGGGACCCATCAGGACGCTCCTTCACTCCTGCACCTGTTCATCACAAGCTGAGAGCTGTGTGAAGCAGGGACGCTCCAACCCCTGCTCTTTGCTTTACTCTGGAGAGACTGTTCCCAAACTTGAGTGTGATGGCAATTGCTGTGTGAGAGAGTAGACACTTGAGTTGATGTGCTCAGGTACTGTTGATTAAGGCTGGGTGTGGGGTGGTGGGGGTGTGGCTCTGGTAGAGGGCTTACACGAGTCCCAGTGTTACACCCCTAGCTCAACCGTGTTCATCTACCAGCATAAATTAAAAAGTATACACACTGATGAACCACACCGTGCTGCCTGCACGCTTAAGAGAATGTATGGTACTTTATCATTATCATTGTTGTTATGGTTTTTTTTTTTTTTTTTTTTCTTATTCTGTGTGCTTGGGTGTGTGGTGTGAATGTAGAGATCAGAGGACAACGTGCTGAAATCAGTTCTTTCCTTCCACCATGTATATCCCAGGGATTGAACTCAGGTCCTCAGGCTTGGTAGCAAGTGCCTTTACCTGCTGAGCCATTTCATGGTGTTGGGCTGGGGTATCTTTTTTGTTTTGTTTTGTTTTGTTTGTTTGTTTTGTTTGTTTTTCAAGACAAGGTTTCTCTGTGTAGTCTTGGTTGTCCTGGACTCATTTTGTAGACCAGCCTGGTTTTGAACTCACAGCAATCCACCTGCCTCTGCCTCCTGAGTGCTGGGATTAAAGGCATGTGCCACCATGCCTGGTTTTGGATTGAGATATCTTTTTTTCCTTTAAGATTGATTTATTTATAGCATATACAGCACTCTGCCTACATGTATGCCTGTACACCACTAGAGGGCACCAGATCTCATTATAGATGGTGGTTGCTGGGAATTGAACTTGGGACCTCTGCAAGAGCAGACAGTGAGGCATCTCTCAAGCCCCCTGATTGAGGTATCTTATCAAACATCTCTGACTCTTTCTAGGCGGTTTAAGGATGAACAGATTGACATCCTGGTGGCCACAGATGTGGCAGCCCGTGGGCTTGACATTGAAGGAGTGAAAACAGTGAGTGACTCTTCTGTCCCTTTGCCTCCCTGTGCCTGCCTGCTGCACCTCGCTGATTCTTTGTCTGATGCTCAGGTGATCAACTTCACCATGCCCAACACTGTCAAACACTATGTGCACCGGGTAGGGCGAACTGCACGTGCTGGCAGGGCTGGACGCTCTGTCTCGCTGGTGGGAGAAGAGGAGCGGAAAATGTTGAAGGAGATTGTAAAGTCTGCCAAGGCTCCAGTGAAGGCACGGATCCTTCCCCAGGGTAAGCAGCACAGGGTGGTTAGGCACCTGAGCGCTAGTGCCTCCTGAGACCCTTGGACAGGCCTCCCTCCCCCCCTCTGTGTCCAGCTTTGTACCAAGCAGTGATGATAGAAGGTAAAGGTAGGATCCAGCTCATCAGAACTTCCTTAGGCGGTAAGAGAGGTCTCCCTTCTTGTCAACTCCCTCCCCCACCTCCTTTCTGCTGGTGGGTAAAAAGGTGAGGCTGACACTCATTCTTGGCTCTTTTTATTCTGTTCATGTGGGCACCCACCCTTTCTTCCTTCCTCCTCTTTTTTTTTAACCAATATTAGAGATGAAACCTAGCCTGAGGCCTGGCATGCTAGGCAAGTACTCTGCCACTGGGCTTTATCCCCAGACCTTGTTTTATTTTGAGACAGGGTCGCCCCAGTTATCCAGGCTGCCCTGGTTCTGTGGCTCAATATGGGCTTACCCATTTACTAATTTCCTCTTCCTTCCTTCCCTCTTTCCTCCCTTCCTTCCCTCTTTCCTCCCTCCCTTCCTCCCTTCCTTCCTTCCCTCTTTCCTCCCTTCCTTCCCTCTTTCGTCCCTCCCTTCCTTCCCTCTTTCCTCCCTTCCTTCCTTCCCTCTTTCCTCCCTTCCTTCCTTCCTTCTTTCCTCCCTCCCTTCCTTCCTTCCTTCCTTCCTTCTTTTCTCCCTTTCTCTCTTTCTCTTTTCTGAGACAGGGTCTTGCTATGCTATGTAGACCAGGCTGGCCTCAAACTCAGAGATCCGCCTGCCTCTGCCTCCTGGGTGCTAGGATTAAAGGTGTGCGCCACCATGCCTGGCTCTGGCTTACCTGTTTTAATGTTGCCAAGTTGAGTCTACTCGTTGGCATTAGTGATGATAAAAATGAAGTCTGTAGCCGGGCGCAGTGGCACACGCCTGTGATCCCAGCACCTGGGAGGCAGAGGCAGGCGGATCGCTGTGAGTTCGAGGCCAGCCTGATCTACAGAGTGAGTCTAGGACAGCCAAGGTACACAGAGAAACCCTGTCTTGAAACAAACAAACAAAAAGTCTGTAATCAAAGAGCTCATCCTGCTGTGTCTCTTCTACTTGTAGAAGTTTTCTAGTTTCTTTTGGTTTTGCGAGTCTACTTACTTTATGTGTACGGTATTCTGTCTATCTGAATGTCCATGTAATAGATGTGTGTGATGCTCTGAGGCCAGAAGAGGGCATCAGATCATCTAGAGCTGGAGTTACAGATGATAGTGGGTGCTGAGAACTGAGCCTAGGTCCTGGAAGAACAGCCAGTGCTCTGCCAGCTGCCGCTTTTCCCCAGTTTCATTTCAGGTTGTGAGTCAGGGAATAGCTCCTTCTGTGTGCCTTGTTTCAGTGCTACTGTCCTAGCAGCTGGGATGGAGCAGGGTACAGAACAGCTGGTATTGTGGTGTGAGAGTCAATGAGTTAATAGTCAGTGTGACTGAGTGAGAGGAGGAGAGGAGCTAGGTTAGAAAAGCTGCTGATTCTGTTTTTACCTCCCAGCTGGCTTTGGAGCAGCTGGAATCACAGGTGTGTGCTGCTGTGCTTGCCTTGATGTGGGGTCTGGAGATCTGAATGTGTGTCTTCACTCTTGCTTGGCATCTCCCAGCCTTTCTTTGCTTTTGAGATGAGTTCTGCCTCTGTTGTGCTCCAGGAAGCAGTGCTCTCTGCCTCCTGAGTAACCAGGGTGACAGGCCAGGGAGATATTCAGGAAGGAATCACACTGTCCTGTGTCAGTCAGTAGGCGGCTGCATTATTTTCATTAACTCCCCAGTACTCACCCTCAGTTTTATTCTCTATTTGTTTCCTGTAAGATGTTATCCTCAAATTCCGGGACAAAATCGAGAAAATGGAGAAAGATGTGTATGCAGTGCTGCAGCTGGAGGCTGAGGAGAAGGAGATGCAGCAGTCGGAAGCCCAGGTGAGGCTCGGTGGCCATCTCCCCGCTCGTGCTGCTCCGCGGCAGCTGCAGTGCTCACCTGGCAGTCACTGTCCCCACAGATTGACACAGCAAAGCGGCTCTTAGAGAAGGGAAAGGAGAAAGCCAACCAGGAGCCTGAGAGGAGCTGGTTCCAGACCAAGGAAGAGAGGAAGAAGGAAAAGAGTAAGTCCTGGAGCGTCTCATCAGGCTGACTGTTGTCGTTAAGTCACCAGTGTGGCCTAAAAATGTTTCTCACTAGGCCTGGAGTTAGTATTACGGCAGTATAACCTGCTAGCGATCAATCAAGACACAGACACCTGTTATATTTTAAATTAGCCTTAGTTAACCTGGGGCAGGGCAGATATTAATACCCTAAAGTACTTCCTGTAGTGGGGCAGGTGTGGCATACTTGCCCAATCCCATGCCATCTGCTTCTAATAATTTCTGTCAAGTTATCTCCCATCCATAATCCCATATACTTGCTAATGTTCTTCATCTGGGCCAAATCCCTGTCCATGCCGGCCTTGTGCTTCTCTTCCACCTAACTCATGATGGCGAGCTTCCTTCTTCCTCCCTTCTCCAGTCTCTCCTCCTTCCCAAGACTCTCTCTGTCTCCCACACCTAGGAGCCTCAGCCACACCCTAGCCATTTGCCCTGCCCAGGTGTAACAGCCTTTTATTAATTAGGATCAAAATACATCAGACCAACAGCTGACCATCCAGGCTTAGTGGGTAAAGTGTTTGCTGTGCAAACCTAAGGACCTGACTTTGAATTTCCAGAACCTGCCTCACAGCTTTAAGAAATTAAAATGGCAGCATGTTTCTTTATCATGAGTAGATGTAACTTTTCCCTATTGAGGGATAGGGAAGGTTTTCCCACCTTCTGCTGTTAGGCAGAAGGGGTGGGGATGTCATGAGAAACTTTGAACATATGTCCCTTAGTTAAGCAGGCATGTTTGCTTCATAGGACAAACTCCTGAAGGTGAAAAAGTATGCATATTTCTAATTCTAGTGGCAATTTCAAAATAATCTTCCATGTCCCCAAGGGGGCGATGGCTGCAATTTCAGAGACCCTGCTACTATTTGATGGGTAGGCAGGAAGGGCGAGCGTGTTAGGCTTGCTTCCCCTGTAGACTGGGCTGTGGCTGTTGGTGGAGGGTCTTGAGCACAAGGTAAAGCTGTCTTTGTCCTTGGTAGCAGGTGTTGAGACAATGAGCACCTCCTGAGTCCTGAGGCAGCTGGGCTTAGTGAGCTGCAGGTGCTCAGCAGGGGAGAGGCAACCTCAGCTGTCTTTCTCAGGTGGCCTGTGTCATCCACCCTGTTTTATTTTTTGAGACAGGGTCTCCCATTGGTCTAGAACTCAGCAAATGGCCTAGTTGGGCTGGCCTTTGAACCCTAGGGATCAGCCTGTCCCTGCTACCCCAGACCTGGGATTATAAACAGATTACCACCACCCACTCTTCTTTCTTTCTTTCCTTTTTTTTTTTTTTTTTTTAATGGGTTCTAGGTGCCTGGGTTTACCTTGAACCTCTGCACTCTGGTGGCAAGCAAGTCAGGACTACAAGAGACCCTGTGTCAAAAGCCAGTTTAAAAAACAAGTTAGGGGACTGGAGAGATGGCTCAGTGGTTAAGAGCACTTGACTACTCTTCCAGAGGTCATGAGTTCAATTCCCAGCAACCACATGGTGGTTCACAACCATCTATAATGTGATCTGATGCACACTGTATACATAATAAATAAATCTTTAAAACAAACAAAAAACCAAGTTGGTTCTGGGTATGAAATTCAGGTCCTTACTCTTTTAAAACTTTGTATATTTATTCTGAACAGTTTGATCGTGTATTAGTAGTATATATTGATCATACCCCCACATCTCATGCTGTCCCCCCCCACTCTGTACTGAACCCCTTTCCAACAAATTCCCTCCTGCTTTGAAGGTCGCTTTTCATGGCCGCTGCATTTAATTAAGTCTGCCATGAACATGGGTGGGGGTTATTGAACAAGGGCAGCTTGCCAGGGCTGCACTCCTGAGGAATGTGACGCCTCTCTTCCCACAGCTATTAACTGGGCAGCCCTTGGCCTTGTTTGTACCTGACAGGCAGTTTCCTAAGTGAGCCGTCACTCCCCCAGTTCCTTTTCATCTTTAAAGACATACTGAAACACCATGCTCTGCTCTCACTCCAGTTGCTAAGGCTCTGCAGGAGTTTGACTTGGCCTTAAGAGGGAAGAAGAAAAGAAAGAAGTTTATGAAGGATGCTAAGAAAAAGGGGGAGATGACGGTGAGTGGCCTCCTTCTGGCGTTAGGTCCCACGGAGCCCTGCTGCTCTCCGCTCACCCTTCCCTCTGGCCCTAGGCAGAGGAGAGGTCCCAGTTTGAAATCCTCAAGGCACAGATGTTTGCAGAGCGGCTAGCCAAGAGGAACCGAAGAACCAAGCGAGCACGGGCAATGCCTGAGGAAGAGCCTGCAGCAGGCCCTGGTAAGGATGGGGAGTCCACCCTGATGCCTGCACCATAGCAGAAATCCATGGGGATGGCAGTGGCCAAGCTTTGGAGGAAGTGGGGCGTACCAGTGTTCTCGCCTTCCACTGACTTTGGGATCCTCACCCAGAATGTCAGGTGACTTAGTAGCCTCTGACCCATGTTTTTCTGTGTGCAGCCAAGAAGCAAAAGCAGCAGAAGAGGTCTGTGTTTGATGAAGAGCTCACCAACACGAGCAAGAAGGCCCTGAAACAGTATCGAGCTGGGTGGGTTTTAAGTGCTGCTCAGCCCTCAGCGGTGTATGTGTGTCCTTGCCCGCTCTTACCTAGAGCTTCACAGTGCTGTGACGTGGCCTCGTGTGCAAGAGCAGGAGAGGCGTTAAGTGTGTCCTTGTATAAGCTTGCCTGATCTAGACATCTCCATCTGGCTCCTTGGGAAAGGCCTCTACCCACTGTCTTTAAAGCTGGTGGCTGGATTCCAGAAATGGATATTGCTTTATACAAGCTCATAGGAGCCTGAATCCTAGACACTGAACCTCACATGGCTGCACCCATCCTGTCATGCTGCCCTTTCTATGAAGCCGAGATGGGGTGACGTCACTCCCATGCCCCACAGCCTGCCCATCTTAAATGTCCCCTCTCTTACAGCCCTTCGTTTGAAGAGAGGAAGCAGTTGGGCCTGCCCCTCCAGAGAAGAGGGAACTTCAAATCCAAGTCCAGGTGATGTTGCACTGCGGAGGGCAGAGGCGGTACTCACGGGGCTGGAGAGGCAAGCTGTCGAGGCAGCACTGCTCCTCCTCTCTGTTGTTAATTTTGTCCATTTTAAAAATAGGTACAAGAGGAAGAAGTAGCTCCAGTGGCGTGAAGAAGCTGGTGGGACAGTTTTAGATCCCTTCCCTGTGGGAAGTTGTCTTGTCTTGGTCTGGTTCTTTTCCATTTGTAAAACAACAACAAACCTTGTTTAACAAACCTGCTATCTACGTGTGCAACTGTTGTTTTTGTCTTAGGGATTTAGTATCTAGGTGCTGTTTAAATTTTGAGACAGTGTCTCACTGTGTAGCCCAGGCTAGCTTGGAAGCTATGATTTAGGCCTCAAGTTTGTGGCACAATAGATTAGTGGGATTGCAAATATGCCTGCTGTGCCAGGCTGTGTCTCCCTTCCCGACTAGCTTTGCTTCGACATATCTTATGCAAGAAGTCTATTTGTAAGCTCAAACTCCCGCACCTCGGCTTGGTCTGCTCAGAAACACTAAGCTCACCCACATTTGTCAACACAGGCTTCTGTTTAGGAAGTCGAGGCTCATTTGGTGCCAGAGTGTGATTCAGACCAGGCTATGTCTTTGGCAGAAAGATCTCCATGTTAAAAGGCAGGGGCCAACGAGAAGGCTTAGCCAATAAAGGCAAGTCTGGCCTGGACTACTTCCTGAGGATCCACATAGTGGAAGGAAGAAAACAAGTTCTTACAGTTGGACCACACATGCAACCACAAACAAACAATAGATGTGGTCTAAATAGCCAAGTGCAGAACTCAGTCGGGATATGCAGTAGTATACAGATTGTTTCAGGGCACTCAGGAGACATTTTGGTCATGGTAAGACATTGTAGAACGTCTTTTTTTTTTTTTTTTTTTCCCCTCCCCCTCCTAATTGAGTGCTGTGTCTTCATGTACACCTGCAAGCCAGAAGAGGGCACCAGATCCCATTATAGATGGTTGTGAGCCACCATGTGGCTGCTGGGAATTGAACTCAGGCCCTCTGGAAGAGCAGCTAGTGCTCTTAACCTCTGAGCCATCTCTCCAGCCCTGTAGAATGTCATAAAATGTCTTACCATGAGTAAAATTTGGCTCAATAGCTAAATGACCCCACCTACAAAAAAAAATGATGCCTCAACATAGCCATGTATCACCCCCAATTCTCTGGCCACCCACATTGCTACTCAAAGTTAGAAAAGTAGACAAACCATTGGACTAGGATGGTGATGGTTGTAGAACAAAGCTGAAGCCCTATACTCATCAGTTAACCAGTACAGCAAAAAAACAAGCAGAGATACAGACCATAGACTTTTTTAAAATCATTGTTTTTTTATTAATTTGCTTTATAGGCTAAAGTGCATAGTAAAGACAAAAAAAGGAGATGCATACATAAGAAAGGGGCTTTCCTGGTCAACATTAGAAAGGACCTGAGATGCCTAACTCTGTTCTAAGGAACATGGAAAGAGATGCGGATGCAGGTAGTGGGCCTGGGGCCTGCAGAAGCTGCTGGCATGCTAACCCTACCCAGGCAAAGGCTGCAAGGGAGGGTGCCAAGACAAAAGACTCACAGGAGGTGCTGCAGACACTGAACCCGCAGGCAGCACCACCAGAGTCTCTCCTACCGAGACACCCTCCCACCCACCACCCCACCCCGTTATTTGAGTGCAAGTTTCAAGAGGGTGCAGGGGTCACTCAGCCTGTGCCTGCTGTGAGAGCCCTACCCCACTGGGATGTCTATGACTATGTAACTGGGTCAAGAGGAGTTGGTAAAGTGCCTGTCACAGGCCTCCGTCTCCAGGAGGGCGGGAGCCCATGGAATGGGATGCTAAGGATCTTGTGCTCCTTGAAGGGTAAGTGGTTCCTAAAGCTCTGGGCTGCTGTTATTACAATGAAAGTTAGTCAGCAAGTTAGGGACTGGCCAAGTGAAGCAGTACACCCTGGGAACACATAGAAGTGCTGACCACACTAGGACCCAATTATCCTAATAGCCCTGGGTGGAGGCCAGATGCTCCCAGGAGTCCTACTTGCTGCAAGAGAGGAGCTGTGAGCTGCAGGCTCTGTTCAGTGCTGGAGGTGACTGACTCTAGTGCAGGGGTATACCTAGAATCACGTGGGCAAGCCCTGGAAGTGGATCCTTGAACAAGTGCGAAGACTATACAGGGCACTAATAAGCTGGTTCCCCCACAGGGAGCCAACCCTGGCTCTGAGGTGGCAGGGCAAAAGGGTTGAGGTGCCAACTTCTACATCATTCTGTGGATCTCCTCAAAGTTCATCAGGTTGTTGGCTGTGTCTGACCAGGCAGGGTGCTGGGCTCCATCCATCTCGGAGGCAAGCTGGTTGCTTCTCTCCAGAGTATGATTTTCACCACCAATCACCTCCTGGCACTCGGGACAGGTGGCCCTCTGCATGGCTCCACCACACTCAGTGATGACATAGATGTGGCCATTGGGGCACTTGAACCAGTGGCCACGAGGAACACCCAAGGCGGTGACAATCTGCACCCGTTCTTCCTCTGAGATGCCCAGGCCAGAGCAGGGAAGGATGGTTTTCAGAGCATCCATCTTTTTCTGCACAAGCTGTTCATCTTCCTGGGTAAACTTACATGTTTTTTCGAGAATATTCCGGATGCTAGAGACCTCTTCTGCTGTGCTGCCTTTCACCTTCTCTGCCATCTTGCAGCGCATCAGGAGGTTCACCAAGTAGGTGAGCCTCTGGATTTCACTCTGGAGGTCGCTTAGTTCCTGGCTGCTGAAGCTCAGGCGCTTCTTGGCCAGCCACCCATGAACCTGTTCCAGACGAGTCCTGACACTCGGCCGTTCTAAGGGATGCACCTTTTCCAGGGATCCCTCCAGGTTGGCCAAGCGGTCATAGAAGCTGATGGAATTCTCCACGTGGCCCAGGTCCTTCACGGATAGGTTTTTCTGGGCTAGCTTCTCTTGGAGGTCCAGGAATTCTTGAGGACGCAGCTGGCAGAAGAGGGTCTTGCTCTCCAGCAGGGCCTGAAGCTGTTCCTGGCTGGCTGCAATCTCTCCTGCAGAGCCCTGGATCTTCTCCTTCACCATTTCTATCTCCTCCAGCCGCTGTTTGATGCTGGTTCCATACCTCAGGTTTTTGCGGATGGGAACCTGGCAGATGGGGCAGACCTTCAGCTTGATGGCAACTTCGTCATCCTTCTGCTCATTCATGTAGCGGTCAAGGGCTTGTACCTCAAAGATATGGTTGCAGTCTTCAAGCTGCACAAAACGGGCATCAGGCTCATCCTCAAAGCCAAAAAAGATTTGGGTAACCTCATCCAGATGGCAGACACGGCACTTCTTGGGACATGGCTCCCCACACAGACCAATGCAAGGGTGGCCACAAGCCAGCAGCTTAGTACAAGGCACGTAGCATGGGCGCCGGTTGCAGGGCTCTGAGCAGAGTTTAGTACACTGGTAGTGCTGGCAGCGCCAGACACAGGGCTCCACACAGGGGCTGCACAGCTCCCCACACTTCTTCTTGCACTGGCTATGGACACAGCGATTCTGACATGTCCGCTGGCAGGGTGGACACTCACCAATGCAGGGCTCCTGGCACTTGTGTGAGCAGATGAGCAGGCGCTTGCAGGGCTCTTGACAGCGCTCATGGAATCGCCCTTCAAAGCAGCTGTGGCAGGAGCCTGGGCAAGGATGGCCGCAGTCTAGGGCAGTGCCGCACCTGGTGGTGCACTTGACTGGCAGGCCACATTTTATATCTTCCACATTGCCGCACTTCACCAGTTGACTGTGCCCACAGTTAAGTTTCACGGTGACCTTTTCTGAACACAGACGCACACAATCCTCACCACACAGGTGGCTGCATCTGTGGCCACATCTTAGTACCTTGGGGCAAGGCTCCTGGCAACAAAAATCTGACTCTGACATTGAACAAGGGACCATCTGTTGGTGACCACACTGAAGAATGGTTTTGGGCACTTTCACCTGACAAGGCTGACACTCCTGGAAGCAAACAAGTGGGCACCGGTGCCCATCCTGGCATATGACTTTTTGGCATGGCTTCATGCACTGGAACTCCATATGGGAAGAGTCGTAGGGGTGGCAGGCACGTGTGCATACGTGCCCACAGGCCAACCGGAACTCACAGGGCAGGCTGCAGCCTCCTTCCGGCACTTTCTGGAAGTCAGAAGCTTTGGATACAAGAGTGTGGGTATCAGGGTGGTTCTGGCAACAGAGGCGGAGTGATGGGCCTATTTGGTTGTTCTCTCGAAGGGTGTGGATGATCTTGCTCCACAAGGGTACCCTGCCAAGCATTTGCATGTTCCCAATGCAGTACATGCCCTTCTTGGCCCGGGACAAGGCTACGCAGATGCGGTTGGGGATCTGGAGGAAGCCTGCCTTGCCCTCTTGGTTGCTCCGCACGAGGGAGAGGAGGATGATGTCATTCTCTTCCCCTTGGTACTTGTCCACCACATGGACCCTGATGCCAGCAAATCTCTTGGCAGGCATGAGTTTGCGCAAACAGAAGAGCTGCCCAGTGTAGGTGGTGAGGATGGTGATCTGGGAGGGCAGGTACTCCTGGCACAGCAAGTACTGGCACAGTTCCACCACAAAGTGTGCCTCGTGCTGGTTCTGGTGGCTTTTGCCTTCTTGGATCTCCTGTTCAGGAAAGTTGTGCTCCACAAAGAAAAGGTTGGAGGAGACCCCCTGAAAAGCAAGGCGGCAACACATCAGAGACTCCCTTGTAACACTTTCCTCCTTCCCTTCAGCACTGGGGACTGAACCCAGAGCCTCATATATATGCTAAGCAGGTGCTATACCGCGGAGCTACACCCCAGGTCTTGGCACTTGTTTTTCTCATCTCATGGACACTGACCCACAGGAAGAGACTTTGTGCTTTCCCCCACCCCCCTCAAGACAGGGTTTCTCTGTGTAGCCCTGGCTGTCTCAAACTCACTACCATCTGTCTGCCTCTGCCTCCCAAGTTCTGGGATTAAGGTGTGCACCACCATGCCCGGCTGACTTTGTGCTTTTTGTGCCCTCCACCTCACAATCTTTAACTTTGAAGTGAGTCACCCTGTGCTTTATCTTAGGCCATGGCACTGAGATGAAGAATCCTCAAGCCTACTTCAGCTTTCCAAGTAGCTGACCAGCTGTCACGGCCAAGGGAACAAGCAGTAGCTGGTGATGTGCTGAGCACTCCACTGCTAACTGCTGCACACGACTCCTCTGCAGGGCTGGGGACAGGGCAGGAGCCATCATTCTCACTGCACAGCACCTGGATCTCTTGCCTGACTTGCTCAAGGTAGCAGAGCTGCCAAGTGTTCCTCCTAAGGCTCAGCAATCCTGAGCTGGCTCTATCCTCCAGCCTCCCCGCCCCCCCCCCCTTTTTGAGACAGGGTTTCTCTGTGTAGCCTTGACTGTCCTAGACTAGCTTTGTAGACCAGGCTGCCCTCGAACTCACAGCAATCTGCCTGCCTCTTCCTCCCAAGTGCTGGGATTAAAGACGTGTTCCACCACACCTGACTCTCCCCTGCTTTTTATTACAGATTTTTAAAAATTTATATGTATGAGTGTTCTATCTGTACATAGGTGCCAGCAGGCCAGAAGAGGGCATCAGATCCCATCACAGATGGTTGTGAGGCAACATGTGGGTGCTAGGAATTGAACTCAGGACTTCTGGAAGAGCAGCCAGTGTTCTTACCCACTAAGTCATCTCTCCAGCCCCCTCTGTTTTTATTTTTAATATGTGTGTGTCCATGTGTGGGTATGTGCACCTGAGTGTGGGTGCCCATAAAGACTGAAAGATGCGGAGAGGCCAAGAGATGATCAGTGTTGGATCCCCTCCTGGATTAGAGGCAGCTGTAAGGGACCCAGTTTGGAGGACCCAGTGTGGGTGCTGGGAACTGAACTTGGGTCCTCTACAAGACAGTATGCACTTTTTTTCTTTTCAATACACACTCTTTCAAGACAAGGTTTCTCTGTGTAGCCTTGGCTGTCCTGGACTCACTTTGTAGACCAGGCTGGCCTGGAACTCACAGCGACCCACCTGCCTCTGCCTCCGGAGTGCTGGGATTAAAGGTGTGCACTGCCACCACGAGGCTCAGTACACACTCTCAAGTGCTGAGCCTTCTCCAGGCCCCCTCTATTACTTTCAAAAGCCTTTTTTTTTTTTCCTCCTGAGGAACAGAAACCTCCTAGGCTGCTGACATCATCAGAGATGACCAGAAACGACAGACTGACCTTAATCTGCTCATACTTGAGAACAGAGGGATGGTTCTCCAGATCCCGGTAAATGTGGGGGGTCAAAAGGCGGGCGATTTCAGGACGCATGCGGTGCTGAAACAACACATGTTATTAGCAACAAGTCTTAGGCAAAGGGCCATTTCTCTGGAGGCTACAGTTCCCACAGGATACCTATGGAGGTAACACTCAAGAGCACTAGCAGAAAGCCAGTGGCTTCATCTGAGAAGCAGGGGACCCTGCGATGGTTTCAGACAGTATTGCTGATGTGCTATTTCAGCGATGAACCAGCTCTAGCTGCTGGCAGCTGGCATGTACCCAGGTGCGTTCTGCAAGTCTATAGTAACACAAGTTCAGCCTCTCACCTGGTGATTCAGATGGACGAAGGGGATGTTCACTTTTACCAGCCGTTCAAACAGGGACACCTCAAGGTTGAAGTTCTTGGCCAGATCATACACATTAGCACTGGGGCACAGCTGTGGAAAGAAACATGTCTGAGAACTCTTGGCTGGAAACACACTGATCACCCAGCAGCATGTATTTCAAGCACCTTCTGTTGAAGGGTCAGTACTAGTCTAGGTGCTGACAGGTTGAGCATTAATAGTGACGAGGACCATGAAGAATTCAAGATGATGTAACAGAGAGCCTGAGCCCGAGGGTGGCAATTCTTTGGCTAGACCTCTGAACAGTGGCATCTGAGTTGACAACAGCATGAAGGAAGTTGCAAAGCCATGATAAGGGACAGGAAGGACAATGAAGGAAAGCCCTGAGCAGATGAGGTAAGCCAGAGACATAGGACAAGGCCCACTCTTGCTTTTGAGAGGGTCTTCCTATTAGCAGCTTCTAGGCCAGGTATGTGCATGTCCCTGTAATCCCACATTTGGGAGGTGGAGGCAAGGGTCAGTTGTATAAAGCTATCCTCAGTTACAAAGCGAGTTTGAGGCTAGCCTGGGCTACATGAGACCATCTCAAAACCAAAGAAGATTGATTTTTAACATCAAGAGCAGTGAGAAGCCCCTGGAGGGCTTTAAGAGTGACATGATCAAGCCGGGCATGGTGGTGCACGCCTTTAATCTCAGCACTCAGCAGGCAGAGGCAGGTGGATTCCTGTGAGTTCGAGGCCAGTCTGGTCTACAAAGTGAGGCCAAGACAGCCAGGGACACATACAGAGAAACCCTGTCAGGAAATAAAGAAACAAAGAAATGAACAAACAAACAAACAAAAAAAAAAAACAAAAAAAAAGAAAAATACAACAAAAGACTTAAGGAACTATGTGAGGGCTGGAGAGATGGCTCTATAGTAAAGAGCACTGGTTGCTCCTGCCGGGTCCCAAGTTCAATTCCCAGCACCCATGTAACAGCTCACTGTTTGTAGTTCCAGTCTAAGGGGATCTGATCTTCTCTTCTGGCTTCTAAAGGCACTGCAGGTATGTGGGACACAGACATGTAGGCAAAACACCCATACACGTGAAATTTTAAAAGACACAGTTTAAATAAATTACTAATATTATTATTGTTTGTTTTTTTCTTTTTTTTTTTTTTTTTTTTTTTTTTTTTTTTTTTTTTTGGTTTTTCGAGACAGGGTTTCTCTGTGTAGCCTTGGCCATCCTGGACTCACTTTGTAGACCAGGCTGGCCTCGAACTCACAGCGATCCGCCTGCCTCTGCCTCCCGAGTGCTGGGATTAAAGGCGTGCGCCACCACGCCCGGCCTGTTTGTTTTTTTCAAGACAGAGTTTCTTTGTGTAGCCCTGGCTAGCCTTGAACTCACCTGCCTCCCGAGTGCTGAGATTAAAGGCACCTTGAAGTAAGCAAGATGGTATAGTTCTTTTTTTTTTTTTTTTTTTTTTTTTTTTTTGGTTTTTGGAGACAGGGTTTCTCTGTGTAGCCTTGGCTGTCCTGGACTCACCTTGTAGACCAGGCTGGCCTTGAACTCACAGTGATCCGCCTGCCTTTGCCTCCTGAGTGCTGAGATTAAAGGTGTGTGCCACCACGCCCGGCTGGTGGTACAGTTCTATAACCCAGCGGCCCAACACAGGGGGATTAAAATTTGAGGCCAACCTGGTCTGTATGGCTAGGGATACAGAGTTCAGGGGTAGGGTGGAATGCCTGCCTGGCATCTCTAGTCATGGGGCTGCAGAGGAAAGAACATGGATGAAAGGAAGGAAGCAAGCAAGCACAAAGAGTTACCAGTAAGCTTACGCACTGCTAAGTAGAGAGGCCAGGGTCTTCTGCTTGTCCTATCCCCCAGAGAACACACCATCTTCTAAGAATTCTTGCTTTTACCTGCTGGTGGTCCCCAATCAGAATGAGATGCTGGCAAGCTTTGCTTAGCGTGGCAATGGTGTGGGCCTCAAGAACCTCAGCAGCCTCTTCTACAATGACGATCCGAGGCTCGACCTGCTGCAGGATCTGGCGGTACTTGGCAGCACCTCAAATCAGGAGAGATGGGAGAGGCTCCTTTGAACTATGGCACAGGACCCAAAGGGCCACCTCTTTTGTATTCTTTCCTGCGCTCGGAGAAACTAAGCCCTCCTGCTCATCTGGGGCTGGAGTGGCCACCGAGTGAGAGGTGGGCACTGAATGAGAGAAAGGGCACTGAGTGGTCTTGAGCTTTATGCTTGTTGGTTGGGTTTTAAGCTCTGCAACAAGTAGGAAAATATCACCAAGAGTTCCCAAGATAAGGGCAGCTTGAAACAGCTCTCACCATATTTTTCTTCATCTGATGGGATCTGGTTGCAAGGTGAACTTGGCTTCAACAGGTAATCCCCCACACCCTCCTACCTGTGGTTGTCATGCCCACAACCTGGGCATCTTTAAGGATGTGCAGGTCTTCCTGGAGTCTTAGCTCGGCCATTCTTTCTGCTGATGTGCGGTACTGGCGTTCATAGCTGAGGATCTTCCGGCGTGTGTCAGCTTGGTACATCTGCAGCCACAGCCTGGAGAATGAAGAAGCAGGGAAAGGAAGCCTTTCTTTAGTAAGTGATGTGCCAGTTCCGGAAGTGAATGCTAAAGCCCTACAGGGTTTATAGGCCAGATAGGGAGAGTCAGAGACCCAGAATTACAGAAACCAAGAGACTAAAATGTCCCTTAAAAGACATGCAAGGTCATTCAGAGGTCAGGAGGAGGTGAGGACACAGACTAGAGACACAGCTTTCCTATCAGAGCTTCCCAATGGCCTAATCCGCCTCTCCCGAGCTGCACGAGGTCCTGCCCAGTGTGACCCATCCTAGGAACCGAGCAGAGATCCCACAGCACGTGATACAGGCTGGCTGGGCACCACACCCGTACCTATAGAGCTGCCAGCGGGAGTTCAGGTCCAGCTGCCAGACGTCATGGATGGCATTGGCTTCGGCCTCAGTCATGGTGTTCAGTTTGCCAAGCTCAACCTTCACTTTCTTCTTCATTTTCTTTTTCTGTTCACGTGGGATCTGCAAACATCAACACCAAGCAAGAGGCGGTGAGCAGAGGCCCCAACACAGATGCTAAGGGGCTGCCACCCCAGTGAACTCTGTCTCACTCTCCCAACAGCTTCTCCATCATGAGAAGCTACACAAAGTTCCCGAGAGCTGCCCGGGCCCCAAGCCTTTTCTGTCTCTTCTCAGGCAGTGTGACCCGGCGGCCAGCTTGGCAATGTGAGGAACGCTGGGAATGACCTCCACTGGCCAGACATGGCTAATACTGGCCATCTTATTTTTCGCCTTTTAAAATCACACACAATGTCCCAGATACCATCATGATGTTTGTTTGTTTGTTTTTTGAGACAGGGTTTCTCTGTGTGTAGCCCTGGCTGTCCTGTACTCACTTTGTAGACCAAGCAGGCCTTGAACTCACAGAGATCTGCCTGCCTCTGCCTCCCTAGTGCGAGGAATGAAGGGATGCGCCACCATGCCTGGCTCACCATGACATTTTCTAACAAATGTGTTTGTGCTCTGCCCTTTCCCTACTGCTCCCCTCTGAACTCACTTTGACTGCCATCTATTTACCTTTCTAAAATGGGGTGTGTCATTAAGGGACAGGAGAGTGGGCTCTTGGTGAATGCTCTCTGGGCCATTGCTTAGGAGCAGGTACTTAATACAGGCCTCTACGATGGTCCAGTGCACTCACAATATCTTAAGAGAAAGTACTATTGTCTGGATCTGTCACTGAATGAGGCTTCAAGATTTTATGAAGACTGTCATGTGAAACAGATGTCACCACCCTAAAGCTCTCAACCCCAGGTGACACAACAGAGAGAAGACCAATTCACAGTTTTAAGAACTAGGCTCAGCTGGGCGGTGGTGGCACACACCTTTAATCCCAGCACTCAAGGTTAGGGTTAGGGTTAGCGTTAGGGGGAGGCAGAGGCAGGTGGATCACTGTGAGTTCAAGGCCAACCTGGTCTACAAAGCAAGTCCAGGATAGCCAAGGCTATACAGAGAGACCCTGTCTGGAAAAAAAAAAAGAGAGAGAGAGAGAGAGAGAGAGAGAGAGAGAGACCTTCACAAATTGTATTTGGCATAGCCAGTCTCCTGTCGTCACAGTAAATGACTGACCAAAAGCAGAAGAAAGTTTACAGGAGACTAACTCACACCACTCTAGGTCTAAGATAAGTGCGATCCCAGGCTGACTCAAGCATGGCATCTGCTTTCTGGTTTTACTTTCATCCTCTATACCTGCACTGGCTGCTCACAGACAACATGACTGACAAGGCAGGTGAAATAATGAGCAGGGACACGATGTGGGGTGACGCCCACATGCCACATGCTTCTGAAAGCCCCACCCAAAGGAGCATCCTGACACCTGCTTCTCATCTAAGCTGCTGTTTTTGCTAGGCAACATCATAGGGTTTCTACCCTTGAGCTAGGCATGAATGGTACAGCAGCCAGCTGTGACGATGAAGTGACCACTTAACAGTGGTAACAGCAGTGGCCAAACCCTCCAGAGCCTGGTCTAACCCAGGTCTGCCTGGTAAAACTGAATCCTCTTCTCCATTCTGTTGGGGCTTTTAGGAAAGGAAGTTTGTTTACCTCCCATTCTTCTGTAGCTTGCTCCTGTGTAGCTGCAGTTCCAGGTCCATACTGGTCTAGTCTCATGGCCAAAAGCATTTTAGCCAACTCCTGGTCCGCCCCATTCTCCTCCTTCTTTCTTCTCCGGGGTCTCACCACCTCTTCCTCTTCAATCACTCGGTCCGCTTGAATCAGGTCAGCTTCCTCTGCAATCTCGATCAGGGAACCCTCCTCTTCCCCTTCCTCCTCCTCTTCCCCTTCTGCCTGGGCTAAGAGAGGAAGCAGGTGGGACAGGGTACCTATAAAAGCTCACACATTAAGCTGTCTCATGGCCCTAGTAGTCCTGGGAAGGGAAAGTGTGAGGAATGCCAGGGACAGACTTAACAGTTTATCTGTTTGTCTCTTATACTTTATGATGGTTTAAAAATCATAATAAGGCGGCTGGAGATGTGGCTCGGAGGTTAAGAGCACCATCTGCTGTTCCAAAGATCCCAAGTTCAATTCTCAGCAACCACATGGTGGCGGACAGCTACCTGTAATGAGATCTGGTGCCTTCTTGTGGTGGGCAGGCACACATGTGGGCAGAGTATTGTATAAATAATAAATAAATATTTTTTAAAAATCATAATGAAAGAAGGCTCTTTTTTATTGTTGGGTTTTTTTTTTCCCCCAGACAAGGTTTCTCTGTATAACAGAGCCCTGGCTGTGCTGGACTCTTTCTGTAGACTCAGAGATCCACCTGCCTCTGCCTCCTAAGTGGTGGGGTTAAAGGCATGCACCACCACGCCCAGCCTTGTTATTGTTTTATTGCTTTTTCTTCAGACAGTGTTTCTCTGTATAGCCCTAGCTGTCTTGGACTTAGTTTGTAGACCAGGCTGATCTGGAACTCACAGAGATCTACCTGCCTCTGCCTCCCCAAGTGCTGGGATTACAGGCATGTGCCACCACTGCCTGGTTTTTTGAGACAGGGTCTCTCTCTCTCTTTTTAAAAATTAATTAATTTATTTATTATGTATACAGTGTTCTGCCTGCATGTACACCTGTAGGCCAGAAGAGGGCATCAGATCACATTATAGATGGTTGTGAACTACCATGTGGTTGCTGAGAATTGAACTCAGGACCTTTGGAAGAGCAGGTGGCGCCCTTAACCACTGAGCCATCTCTCCAGCCCCAAGACAGGGTCTCTCAACAGCCCTAATTTTCCTGAAGCTCACTATGTAGACCAAGCTGGCTTTGAAGACACAGAGTTCTGTCTGCCTTTGCCTACCTAGTGCTGGAACCAAAGGTGTGTGTCACCATGCCTCCCTTGTAGTTGTTACACATAGTTAAGGGAGATCTTGACTTTTGATCCTCCTGCCTCTATCTCCTGAATCCTGGGATTACATGCATGTGCCCCGCTGCCTGGCTTCAGGGTGCTGAGGATGGAATCCACAGCTTTGTGCCTGCCAGGCCAGCAGTCTACTGAGCTGCACCCACCACTCTGACTCTTCAGTTTCTAAACAGTACTTTCCATGCATGCTGAACAATACTCTCTAATTTGTAGTGCTCCCCATCAGTCTGCAACTCACTTTCCTGCTAAGTCTTTTGCTGACTGACTCAGATTTGTCAAGTATGGGCACTGCAGTTGAGCCGTATTGTTCTGGCTTCCACTGCACTCCATTTGATGGTGTCATCTTACCTGTGTTCTCAGGTCCTGCTGGAGTACTCTGAGCGAAAGAGCCCACACCAAGCCCCAGCCATTCAAGCATCATGGAATGCTTTGAGGGCTGGACACAGACCCAGTCAGCATCCTGTGAAGGATGAATTGTCATGAGAATTCTGTGACAGCCAGTATAAAGACAGTGTCTTCTCAAAGGATTTAAAATTCTTTCCTAGCCAAGTATGGTGGCGCATGCCTTTAGTCCCAGCACTTGGGAGGCAGAAGCAGGCAGATCTCAGTGAGTTCGAGGCCAGCTTGGTCTACAAAGCAAGTCCAGGACAGCCTAGGCTAACACAGAGAAACCCTGTCTTGAAAAACAAAAACAAACAAAGATGGAACTCTCTCCTGAGGGTAAATACCAAGCACAGGCTCTTGCTCGGTTTGTGTGGAGCACTGGGTTCCAACCCAGGCACAGAGAATTCAGCCCCAAACCTTACAGTTCAGAGGCTGCAGCCGGGTGGCAGAGGGGCACACCATTAGACAGAACTTGGGAGGCAGAGGCAGGTGGATCTCTGGGTTTGAGGCCAGCCTGGTCTACAGAGCTGGTTCCAGGACAGCCAGAACTATACAGAGAAACTCTGTCTCTGAAAACAAACAAACAGACAGACAGACAGGCTGCTGAGTTGGTCGTACATGCTTGTAATCCTAGCACCTGGGAGGTGGAGGCAGGGGGATCAGAGGTCTGAAAGATAGCTTCAGGTATATAGTGAGTTTGAGACCAGCATGGGCCCTTGTTTGTTTGTTTGTTTGTTTGTTTATTGGAGACAGGGTTTCTCTGTGTAGCCCTGGGTGTCCTAGAACTCAATTTATAGACCAGGAGGGCCTCAAACTCACAAGGATCTGCCTGCCTCTACCTCCTGAGTGCTGGGATTAAAGGGCATGAAGCCACCACTACCTCTGTCTTAAAATAAAATTAAATTAAATTCTGGGGCTACAAAACTGGAACATTTAATATTATTTACACAAAATGCTCAAATCCAAACATCTAGCCTGTCTTGACAAAGTCAAGAGGACCAGGGCATGTAGAATACTTTGTACCAAACAGCAGCAGGCAGGTGAAGCTCAGCTGCACCATTCATGTGGCCACCAGCTCTCTGTCCCACTGCTTCTCACCAGCCCAGTGAGACAAGGACAGAGAGGGGCTTAATGACTCCTTGCAGTGTAATCACACATCTGTCTAGTTGGGATCACTCTGATACAAACCCACATTCAGTCTATATGCTCCACACCTGTCGACTCCCAAGTCTCTGAGATGGACTATGAATTTTTCCATATGACACTTTTTTTTGGAGACAAGGTTTCTCTGTGTAGCCCTGGCTGTCCTAGACTCGCTTTGTAGACCAGGCTGGCCTTGAACTCACAGTGATCTGCCTGCCTGCCTCTGCCTCCCGAGTGCTGGGATTAAAGGAGTGTGCCACCACACCCAGCTTTGGGACAGCATTTCAATGTGCATCCTTAGAACTGTGCTACTCAGGCTGGCCTAGAGCTTACAGCCATCCTCTTGTCTCTGCCGCTGGGTGCTAGGCATGTGCTACTGTATCTACTCAAATTGCCATGTTTTCCTAAGCCAAAACTGTAAGTGCTAGCAATTTCATAGTTCTCAACTTAATGCTACTGCTTTCCATGTGTGTGCTCCTGTGTGTATATGTCAGTTAGTCAATCAGTCTGTCTGTGTGTTTGTGCTAGGGACCAAACACAGGACCTTGCTCTTGTTAGTTAAGTACTCTTCTACTCAGTAAACCCCAAACTCCAACTTAATGTTACCCCATTTTGTAGAGAATAAACAGGCACATAAAAAGAATTCACTTGTTTAGAGCAAAACTCATGCAGGTACAAAGCCAGCAGGTCCACTGCGCAGCCTTGTTCCTAACCAGGACCCTCAACTGTTTCTCATCACAGGAGGGAGTGTTTCATTCCTGCAGCATCAGGTCTACAGACAGATCTGGCTCTGCTGGAGCTGCCTCCATGTGCTGAGCATCCTCTGGGCAGCCCTACCTGCATGGGTCCGTTCATGAGGCTGTCCCAGTGCTGAGGAGAGATGTACTTCTCCAGGTGCTGTTCCCGCAGGACACCAAGCATAGTGCACTCCAGGGTCTGGGCCCCTTCCTGAAGTACTTGCTCTGACTCCTTCATCTCTGTCACAATCTGCCAAGAACAGAAAGAAAGAGGCAATGAAGAAACATTCTCTCCCAAATCCAGCCTCTGCCCTGAGAGAAAATAAAGTCAAGAAAGGAAAAACAAGAGTGAGTAATAAGTAAACACTCCAGCCAACAAACCAGTTTCTCAAGTACATCATGTGGTCTTGAAGCCGAAGGACTAGTGTTTAACGGGCTAACCTGGCAGTAAGCAAGATGAGCAAAGGACATGGGGGAAAACAGACCTGAGGCACTCTGGTCAAATTTCAAGCCCCACAGCCTCCTCTTCTTCCTTGATAATAAGACCTGGGATCTTTTTCTCCACAAAACACAGGTTCTTGCTACATTGCCCAGGCTGTTCCTAAACTTTTAGCTTAACCAATCCCTCCTGCCTCAGTTTCCCTAATAGCTGGGAATAAAAGTATGTGCCATCCTATCCAGTTGTGATTTTGAGTGGGAACCCTGATCATAAAAAATCTACTTCCCAAGCCAGGCTTGATGGAGCACACCTTAAATCCTAGCATTCTGGAGGCAAAAGCAGGCAGATCTCTGAGTTGAGGCCAGCCTGGTCTACTTCCACGCTAGGAGACAGTACACAGAGAAACCCTGTCTTGAAAAATCAAGACACTTCCAGTCACTGGCTAAGAATGGGTGGTTTGGGGAAGAAAACTGAAGGTCCTTCTAGGGGCAGGAGTGGAACTTTTTCTCTCTTTGCCTTGGACACCAAAAGATTAGCAGAATGAAATGCTAGAAGGAGGCTGGGTCCTTCAGAGGGCTTGAGGAGCCTGCCAGAAAGCAGCTACTATGCTATGTGAGGTCCTCAAGCACCGTGGCTATTCTGGAATTAGGACTTACACTCATATAGGCCCTTCGAAGGTGCATGGGCAGGCTGCGGCGGAATTCCCGCTTGTTCCTCAGCTCCCTCAGGGTGAACTGCTTCAGGATTTCACTGTTGCTCCTTCCGCCCACTCGCACAATGCTGGTCTTCTGGCACCTGTAGATGCCTGTAAAGCAATGTGCAGTATTCCAGAGCTCAGAAGAGTGACGCTGAGTTTGCTCAGGTGAGAGTTGTGCATGTCAGGACCTTATTTTAATTGGTCGCTCAAGAGAATAAACTTGAGCTTATAAGATGCTCACCCCATTTTGTTTTTGTTTTTTGAAACAGGGTTTCTCTGTATGGCCCTGGCTGTCCTGGACTCACTCTGTAGACCAGGCTGGCCTTGAACACACAGAGATCTGCCTGCCTCTGCCTCCTTAGTGCTGGATTAAAGGTGTGCACCACCACTACCCGGCACTCACCTCATTTTGTGTGAGAAGGCTACAAATATAATGTGGGCTGCCAAGTGGAAAAGTGTAGTGCTTAAGAGCAGGGACATGGACTTAGACAAGTGAAGAGAGAACTCTTGGCTCTAATAATGTGTAACAGCACAAGAAAGGTAGTGAGGCATGAAACTGGTGGCTTACTCTATGTAACGGCCCTGTGTGGTTACAGTATGGATAAGCAAAAGCCTATCTCTGTAGCTCCAAGCTACAGTGGAAGCAAGCAGCCAGACATGTGATCCACTCCACACACGGAATGGCTGCTTATATGCTGGAGACACAGCTTTGATTTGCTTTCCTGTCTCAATCTTGGCTCATTAAACCACTTCCTCCAAGAGCCACAGTTCTAATACTGAAGGACCTGCTGCTGCAAACACACAGAAGAGATTGGAGCTGGCTGCTGGGTAGAATCTGCAAGGACTTCTGTACATGGAAAAAGCACAGAGAAATGCAGAGCCATGGTTCAACAAAAGGAGGAGTGCATACTTATTTATTCATTGGGCCAAACAGCATTACAAAGATTTATTTTATCTTCATTTATATGTATATAACTGTCAATAGGGGCCCATGGGGGACAGAAGAGGGTGTCCAATCTGCTGGAGTTGGTATTACAAGTAGATTGAGAGGTGTTCAGTGTGGGTACTGGGAACTGAGCTCAGGTCCTGTGGAAGAGCACCAGGCACTCTTAACCACTCAGCCATCTCTCCAGTACCTAATGAGTATTTTTTTTGAGTGATTAAATAAATACAGGAATTTCTCCAGCCTTTGATGTTTATGGTCCATGGCACAGACTGCCACCCCCTGCCCCAAATTTACAGGGGCAGCAGAGATGGCTCAGCATTTAAGATCACTGCTGCTCTTCTAGAGGACTGAGTCTGGTTCCCAGCACCCACACAACCACCTGCAACTTCAGTCCAGGGGATTGGACACCCTATTTTAGTCTCTGACAACACTAGGAATGCATGTGGCACATATGCAGGCAAATGTCCAAACACATAAAATAAAAATAAATGAATCTTCAAAAACTTAAAATTTAAAAAATACAAAAAGAAAATGGAGAAAGGGGACTTGGCAATGGGACCAGTCTACGTGAGATATTTAAGGTAAGGCTTCATGAATGAGTTGGTACAAGCTGGGCTAGATGCACTTATGCTGAGGTGGGGAGGGAAAAAGGGGACAGTCAAAGAAGAACTCAGGGACTGAAAGTGACTGGTGCCCCTGGGTTTAATAGAGGGTGCTCAGGGTGCAGAGCAGGGCAGATCAGCGAGCCCTGCTGTATCAAGGTAAAGACTGTGTACAAGAGCCTGGCAGTGGTGGTGCACGCCTTTAATCCCAGCACTTGGGAGGCAGAGGCAGGTGGATCTCAGTGAGTTTGAGGTCAGCCTGGTCTACAAAGTGAGTCCAGGACAGCCAAGGCTACACAGAGAAACCCTGTCTCCAAAAACAAAACAAAACAAAACAAAACAAAACAAAACAAAACAAAAAAAGACTGTGTACAAGGATGAGAAAAGCCACTGAAGTTGCTGGCTGTGTGCGTGTGTGCTGTGCGTGTGCCTGCTTGCCTGTGCTTGAGTAGTGCTGAGAATGGAGCCTGGGCCACGTGACACAGGAGAAAGCGCTCCAGCACTGAGTTACATCTCCAGCCCCAGTAGAAAGCAATTTTGCCTGAAGACATTCATTACCTTCCAGAAACTGGTCCAAAGCATGGTTAGTATAGCACACGACCAAGATGGGGAACTTCTGGGCACTAATCTGCCAAACAGACTTGTTGGTCAGAAGGGCTTGAATGATTTTTAGACCCACGTATGTTTTGCCTAGAAAATAAGAAAAAAACAAGTTACAAAATGTATACTTGTTTCAGTTTAATATTTTTATTCATTACCTTAAAAGGTGAGCAACTGTGTATTTCAAATCTTATTAAATAAACACATTCATCTGAATTTTACCTACATGGAGAAAAGACAAGCAGGGCGTGGTGGCACAAGCCTTTAATCCCAGCACTTGAGAGGCAGAGGCAGGCAGATCGCTGTGAGTTCCAGGTCAGCCTGGACTACAAAGTAAGTACAGGACAGCCAAGGCTACACAGAGAAACCAGCTCAAAAAAGCAGAAAAAACCTATTACGTCTGGCCTTTACAGCATTAATATTTTGAAGACCTGCTTCTGCCTCCTTACCTAGTTTTGCATATGCTGTGGGGGGATTTAACTTAGCAGCTTTTGCATACCTGCTAGCATAAATATGCTCAGAGTATATTACATATAAGTCCATGTATACAAGCATGGTCTTACGTTTGTTGTTGAATAAAAATGTACACATAAACACAGAACTAGGTACAGGTCAGATGATTGCTAACCACAGGTACTATCCCAGAGCAGGAGTCATCTGTGAGCGAGAATCCTGAAGTGCAGCAGAGAGAGGAGCCAAGGCTTCCCATCTGGGCTGCCCAAGTTCATGTCCCAATCCTAGGTCTGCTCACCAGTGTGAGCTTCCAAACACCTCACGGCTCTGAAGTGGGAGGAGGTTTAACCTTTCCTTGACTGTATTTACCAAGCAGGGCTAGTGTGACAATATAGAGAGCTAATGCACGTGGAGCAGGTCAAGTGGTGCTTGGCACATCATGCTATGGTTATATATTTTATACTAACTAATTTAAATAGCACAAAGCCAACAAACCTTTGGACAAGAAGATGTACCTCTCTTTGACCCCAGTGGTCTTCTTGTGAGCTTGAGATCTTGATTCATCACTATGCTTGCCTATAGTCCCCAGTGGGAGTCACTAGGAGTGGTTATGGCCTGAATGGTATTCACTGCATTTCACGGAAATACTTCTAGATGAGGCATTCTAGACACCTAGTGCAAAACCACAGGCTCTGAAATATTCTCTTACCTGTTCCAGGAGGTCCTTGAATGATAGCCAGTTCCCTTGTGAGGGCAAACTGTAAGGCTTTCATCTGGGAGTCATCCAGGTTCAGGGCTTCTTTTGAGGGCCATTGGCTAAAGTCTAAGACATTAACTCCAAGACGACGCAAGACCTTGGCAGCCCTCAGAGACTTCCCAGTGCCTGAGGGATTCTCCATTAGGGGGGTGAAATCATATCTGCCACCCATTAGCAAGTAACTTGGCTCCTTCACATGGGAGTCACACTCCACAATGTTCCTCTGGAAGGGGACATCTTCCTCCTGGACCTCCTGCAGTCCTTCCAGGACATGCCGGTAAGCCTCAAAGTAGGCTGTCGTCTCCACCATGAGGAAGGAGTCGGAGGGCTGGACGTCTGCAAGCAGCTGTTGGCTCTGCTCATTGAAGCACAGCTGGACAATTCCTCGGCACAGATCTTCCTGCTCTCGGTTTGAAACAGTGGCAAAAAGAAATGTCTCAAAGTTGTCCTTAGACATGCACACTAATGACCCATACAGCAGTCGCTTGGAATTCTGCCAACGGACAAACTTCAATGGTTTTGTGTCAAACTGCACTTTGTATACGATGCCTGTTGCTGAGCACATGGGGGTGATAATCCTGGCATCAAAGTAGACTCGGATGTCATCAAACTTCCTCTTCCTCAGACCCTGGTCCTCGAAGCTCTGTAGGAGCTCCAAAATGCCTTCTCGAAGGGGCCTGACAAAATCCTCTCGCAGGAGTCGGAAGTGAGTGTCTAGGTAGACAGCAGTGCTCTCATATTTCCCGGAAATGATGTTGGGGCGAAGGAAGGGCCTCTCATCCAAGTGAACTTCGTTGTAGGTGGGATAGATGGGCATGTCCCGGTAGCTCTCAACCTGGCCTTCTACCTCAGACTGCACTAGAGTGTAGGTGTCCACCCTCAAAGTGCCCCTTCGCCTCTTTTCCTGCAGATGTTCAATGATGGTCTGCACCTTTTCCAGATTCTTCTCTGTCTCCTCTTCTATATCAACCCCAGAGGCTCTCAAAGCATTAAGGGAAGCTGGCAGGAGCGAGATGAGCATGGAGGTCTCCTGCATGGAGCTGGCCGGGAAGACACTGACGAGGTCCTGGAGGAGGGCGATGATGTTGCTTATGTGCTCTGGATACTGGTTCCGGATGTCAGGGATGGGCTCCGTGATCATTCCCACCACATAGGCTGGCAGGCAGACTCTGAGGAACTTGGAGTTGTTCAAGATGCCCAGCACATGCAGGATGCTCTGACGGTCTATCCTGGAGCTGCAAGCCTTTCGGAGAACTTGGCAGAGCAGCTGGAGGAAGCTGGGCTTCATGGAAGAATGAGAAAGCAGCTCCTTGAGCCCTATACTTGTGGCAAGTGTGATGGCCACCTCAGAGGGCTCTTTCTGCAGGAGATTCTCCAGGAACTTGTAGCCTAGTCTCTTCGTCTGCTGTGGCTGCTCTGCTGGCTTCTGCAGTGGTGTCCGCCACTGCTGGAAATTGTCATTGGACCACGGTGGTCTGTGGTTCCTACCCTCCTGGTTGTCATTTCTCATCCTGGTGTCATTCTGGCTTTGTCTCTGGTCTCTGGCTTCATCACTGGTATGATCCTCCTGGTTTCTTCTTCCCTGATGTGGGTTCCTGCCCATAGCCCTAAATCTCTCTTCCCTCTGCCGGAAAGGAACAGGATGGTTGCTGGCCCTAGGATGCCGTCCAGCATGGTGGAATCCACCTCGGAGTGCACTGGCTGCTGGGTTATTGGTTTGATTTCTAGCTCTTGGTGGCACTTCTCCATCTATAGGACCTAAACACAATGGAGACATTGCGTAAGCATGGAGTCAAGGGGTAATGAAGTCCAATGAGAGGACAACAAACAAACTTTCATCCTCTGAACAAACAAGCAGCTCAGATTTTGCTTGGAGAAATGTGAAAAGTTTCCTGCCAAGGGCTGAGTGATGTCTCAGCAGGTAAGAGCATCCACTGCTTTTCCTGAGTTCAGTTCCCAGCACCCACACTGGGCAGTACTAAACTGCTGGCACTCCAGCTCCAGGAGGATTCAATGTCTCTGGCTTCTGCAAGCACCTGCCCACATGTCACAAAACACAGAGTTAAAAATAGTAAGTTTCAAGGCCAGGGAGTCCAGGACAGCCAGCACTACAGAAAGAAACCCTGTCTCGAAAAACAAAACAAACAACAGGAACAAAAAAGGCTTTTTTAGTTGTTTTTAAGACAGCCCCAGGATGTACCCCTGACATTCCTGGAACTCACTCTGTAGAAACAGAGATCCACCTGCCTCTGCCTCCCTAGTGCTGGGATTAAAGGTATGTGCTCCCATATACAGCTTATTAAGTTTTTTTTTTTTAAATAAATAAAAGAACCAGGTGTGGTGGCTCCTATCTGTTATCCTCAGAGACAGAGGCCTACTTGGATAGCATAATTTCTTAGAAGCTAGCTTGAGCTATATGGCAGAACCTGGAGGGGGCTATGGGGTATAGGCAGTGGTAGGACACATGCCTTGAATGCATGAAGCCCTGTAGACACAAACAGAGGGAAATTACTTTAACACATATAAAAATTATAAAATGCTCCGAGCTATTCTTGGGACTGACTTGTGATTTCTGCAGTTACTCTGCTAAACAGTTATCATAGGCTACAAGGCCAAGTGAAATAAAACCAAGAAGGAAGCATTACTTGACCTTTGCCTTGCAACAGGAAATACAGCTTGAATGGGAAAGAGGCAGGCTTCCCTTTCCAAGATGTTTTTTTTGTTTTGTTTTATTTTATTTTGTTTTGTTTTGTTGTGGCTAACCAATAGACTGGAGAGAATAAACCATGCACATCTAGTTTCCTTGTAGAAAAATGAAAACTGAAACTCAAACTTTGATTCAGGAAACTGAAAATCGAAACTACAGTTGTCCCACAGTACTCAACTTACCAACTGCCCCCCTCACAGGGGAAGCTAGGGAGGGAGGGTGCAACAGCATCCCCGGGAGCCAGCACCCTGTGCGCGCTCACTCAAAGTCACTTTCCTTTCCTCTAAAATGATTCTAGAGCTGATCTTAGCAGAGTGGTGTGGAGATTTGCAAAACACAGACTGTGTACAATTTGACAATAAAAGTTAGGAAAGCTGCCAGGCATGGTGGCACATGCCTTTAATCCCAGCACTCGGGGGGCAGAGGCAGGTGGATCACCAAGACTGTAAGAGAAACTCTGTCTTAAAAAACAAAAATACAAAACAAAACAAAGTTAGGAAAGCTACTAATATATGTAATATTAAGATTTAAAGCCGGGTGTAGTGGCGCACGCCTTTAACCCCAGCACTCGGGAGGCAGAGGCAGGCAGATTGCTGTGAGTTCGAGGCCAGCCTGGTCTACAGAGTGAGTCCAGGATAGCCAAGGCTATACAGAGAAACCCTGTCTCGAAAATTAAAAAAAAAAAAAAAAAAAAAAAAAAGAAAAGATTTAAGATGACTGGACTAGCCAGGCAGTGGTGTCATAAGCCTTTAATTCCAGCACTTGAGAGGCAGAGGCAGGTGGGTCTCTCTGCGAGTTCAAGGACAGCCTAGTCTACAAAGTGAGTTCCAATACAGCCAGGGCTACACAGAGAAACCCTGTCTTGAAAACAAAGATGATTGGAAGGACCACTTCATTACATCAGAAGCAAATACACTTAAGTGTTTGGTTGGTTGAGGCTGGGTCACTGTATAATACTGGCTAGCCTGCAATTCACTATGTAGACAAGGCCGGTTTTAAAAACACAGAAATTGATCTGCCTCTGCCTTCTTATTGCTGGGATTAAAAATGCATGCCACCTGGCTAAGTCCTTTTTTGTTGTTTGTTTTTGTTTTTTTTGAGACAGAGTTTCTCTGGTGCAACAGCCCTGGCTATCCTGGAACTCTCTTTGTAGGCCAGGCTGGCCTGTAATTCAGAGATCTGCCTGCCTCTGCCTCTCAGGTGCTGGGATTTAAAGGTGTGTGCCACCACACCTTGCCTTTTTTTCGGGGGGGGGGGGGGGGTCAGGGGAGATAAGGTCTAACCCTGTAACCCAAGCTGGCCTCTAAATTTAAAAAAGTTATTATTTTTATACATGATATAATGTTTTGGCCCATGTATGTCCATATGTGCATTAATTCTCTCAAAATGTTAATATTTTGGGTATGATTAAATTTAGAAATTAGAGCATACATTTTATTAAGATGCCATTAAAATAAAATTTCAAGGTAAGTGCAATGGCTCAGTTAATAAGAGTACTTGCTACCTACCCTGATGATCTGAGTTCAGTCCTCAAGACCCACCCACATGGTGGAAGGAAAAAAACCAACTCTTGTGAGATGTCCTCTGATTCCCCCCCCGACACGTCATAAAACTAAATGTTACTGGGTATCTTTAAAATTTCCCAATGATGCTGTTAGAAAGTAGTTTTTAGCTGTCCCAAGTTTCTATTGGATAGCCCCGTGGCAAAGTGAGTCATTTTGTTTCTCACATCCTATCCGTTTGTTTGTTTGTTTGTTGTCTCATCCTCACAGTGCCAGGGTCCAAATAAGAGCCTTACACATTGAGGCAAACGCTCTACCACTAAGCTATGCTGCCCAGCTCTTGTTCTTGAGACGAGGTTTCACTACAGAGCTCAGGATAGCCTTAATCTCACTACTTAGCCTGCCTCAGCTCTCAACCCTCTTGCTCCTCTGCTGCAGTGACAGGCCTGCTGTCACAGCACCACTCACAGCTCTCCTGTGGAGCACAGGCTGGTTTTCATGCCATTCATACCATAGCTAAGAAGTCCCTTGTTTTGTTTGTTTGTTTTAAGTCAGGGTCTCTCTGTGTAGCTCTGGCTATCCTAGAACTCGCTTTGTAGACCAGGCTGGCCTCGAACTCACAGCGATCCGCCTGCCTCTGCCTCCCGAGTGCTGGGATTAGAGGCGTGCGCCACTGCACCCGGCTTGGAGGTACTAATTAATTGAAAAACACAGGCCATCTTAAGTAGGCTTCTCGTTTTCACTGGGTAGAAACCCTGCTTACCTCTGTGGTTGGTAGGGGGATTCCTGGGCCTGCCCTCCAGATGTGGTCTTCTGTCTTCCATGTCTTAGTCCCAGGAATTCTTCCACATTCACCTGACTTAGTTATCTGTAACTGCACAGGGTGAGAGTCACCAGTACCCTTCAAACACAGCAAATTCCCAAACACCACAAAGGATGTGTGAGGTGGGGCTACATAGTGGAACAGAAATCACACCTGGGCAGACCCACGTGAGAGGTTCACTCAGGGAAGGGAATACAGAGACAGAGACACATAAAGGAAGGAGGAGGGGGCATGGGGGATGGGACGAATTCCCTTCATAAGTGAACCTAGTGTATGCACAGTAAGTGCACACATGCACAGGTGGTGTACACGTGTAGGGAGGTCTATCACATTTACAGAAAGTACACACACATGGCTTAGGGGACCTGGCAGTGACATATTTCGGCTTAGGGGACCTGGCAGTGACATGTTTCCGGGGTGGCTTTGGTGTTGCCTGTTTTCCCACGGCCATCAGGGCCTTTTGGGGTGGCTGTATCGCTGCCTGTTTACTAACAGCCAGCCTTCTGCCTTTACATGTTAATGATTTATTAACAAAGAGTAACATGCAGATTTTAATCACAGGCACAGGCACCCAACCTTGTGGATCGCCAACCATGATACAAACTCTAAACTAAGCTCACAATTTAGGCAATTCCCAGGGACCCAGGGACCCAGGGACAGAAACAGTGCCATCAACTCCCAAACTACTATTTGGTTTGCCTCCAGCCAAGTTACTTAATCCATTGCTTAGGTTTCGTTTCCTTTCTTACAAAATGACTGCTGAGGCAAAAGGAGTCCACATGTGTCACTCCAGAACCAGGTGCCAGGTGGCTGCAGCGTGCATGCCTGTCATCTCCCCTCAGCCCCTGGGAGGTGGCGGCTGCGGGGTCAGGAATTGGAAGAACCCTTGGGAACTAGAAGCAGGAAGGGCAGAAATTCAAAGACAGCCTTCACTAAGCCTGAGGCCAACAAGGACGACATGAGACCCTGCTTCCACAAACCACCAAACTACCCAGGCGCTCACCACCCTACCAGGCAGTCCTGTGACACAGCAGCCTACAGGTCCACACTCTCTACCACGTGAAAATAAGTGAGCTATTAGTGCCATTTCCTTGGGACCAGCTAGAAGTCAGCAGTTCCTGCCTTTCTTCCGTCTTGATAATTTCTGGTGCTGGGTGTAGAGGAAGCCCCTTCGGGGAACTTCTCAATATAACTCATGCACAGCATGTGGGTGTGGGGGGGGGCGGGGTGGTGGTGACTCAGTTCTGAGCAAATGGATTTTTGAGACCGTCCTTACAGTTTTAAAATATTCATAGTTGGAAACTGTGAATAGATTTGGCATTGTATGAGAGGTAGCTTTTATTCTTATCAGGAAAAAGAGTCCCTTTTCTTCCCCCTGGGAATATTTCTGTGGTGTCTTTTTTTCTCATTTTACCAAACCCCATTCTCATGCTGCAGGCTCAATGGCTAGTGTTTGTTTTTAATTTTTTTTTTTTTCTGAGAAGAAATTCCTTCCTCATTCTGAAAAACACTAAAATCAAATGCCAGCAAGTTGGGATTATTAAAAAAGAGAAGAAGAAAAAACAGTAAGTGCTAGAAAGGCAAGGAAAGAGAGGGAGAGGCACATGGGGTGGGTAATGCTTTGTTTAAGGTTTTGAGGGAATCAAGGCAGGGAGGGCAGGAAGAAGACAGCAATGGTTAAGAAGTTGCAGGGATAAAATTTAGAGAGCTATAATTACAGGGTGAGATGGAAAAGGATGGAGCAAGAGGTGGCAGCTGGGTTGCAGGGTAAGTTTCAAGTCCAAAGATAAGTCTCAACACCATACATTTCTTAGGGAAACACAGTAAGGTTAACAGAAAGCAAGAGTGATCTGGGGGGCTGGGAGGGGGCTTAGGAAACGGGGAGCTCGGGTGCTCTGTAGAGGCTGGGTGAGTGAGGCAAAAGGAGTGAAGCCAGAGGCAGGGGTGGTTGTGGCAGCAACGGGACAGAGATAGGGATGGGAAATGGAGATGGTGAGGCTCCGAGGCTGGGACCACAGGCAGCATGGGGACTGTGGCGATGACAGCCACAGGGGATGCTGAAGCAGGCTCCCAGGAAGGATGGGGCACTAGCGGGAAGGATCAGGGTGGCGATGGGTGAGCTAAAGAGGGGAGGAGGTAATGGCAGTGCTAGGGGCTCAGGAGACACTGACTCTGGAGGTGATGGGGGCTGCTAAGGAGAGGAGACAGCAACTCTGGGGTGACGCTGATGGGAAGGTACAGGGATTTAGGGGTGATGAGGCTGCTGAGGAGAGGGAACAGGGAGTGGGAGGTGGGGGCTGCTGATAACCAGGTATACTATACTGAAGGGAAAGATTGCGGGTGATGGTGGAGGTGGGGAAAGCAGGACTCTAGGGGTGGCAAGGAGAGTGGAAAAAGATCCTAGGGGTTGATGGGAGCTGAGGGTGCACTGAGGAAAAGGAACAGGTACTCTGGGCATGCTGGGGGAACTCAGGGGGTTAGACAGGGACTCCAGGGCTATAGGGGAATTGACAGGAGCAGAAATGGGATTCTGGAAAAATATATGGAAACTGAGGGGGCAGACTGCAACTCCAGGGGGTTGTAGGGGAACTGAGGAAAGGGGACAGGGGCTCCGGGGGCTATAGGGGAACTGAGGAAAGGGGACAGGGGCTCCGGGGGATATAGAAAAACTGAGGGAAGGGGACAGGGGCTCCGGGGGCTATAGGGGAACTGAGGGAAGGGGACAGGGGCTCCGGGGGCTATAGGGGAACTGAGGGAAGGGGACAGGGGCTCCGGGGGCTATAGGGGAACTGAGGGAAGGGGACAGGGGCTCCGGGGGCTATAGGGGAACTGAGGGAAGGGGACAGGGGCTCCGGGGGCTATAGGGGAACTGAGGGAAGGGGACAGGGGCTCCGGGGGCTATAGGGGAACTGAGGGAAGGGGACAGGGGCTCCGGGGGCTATAGGGGAACTGAGGGAAGGGGACAGGGCTCCGGGGGCTATAGGGGAACTGAGGGAAGGGGACAGGGGCTCCGGGGGCTATAGGGGAACTGAGGGAAGGGGACAGGGGCTCCGGAGGATATAGAAAAACTGAGGGAAGGGGACAGGGACTCCAGGGGTGATGGGGTCGCTGAGCGGGGCAGACAGGTACTCCAAGGCTAACCTGACACCCGGCCCCAGCAGAGCTGGGTGCCGGTGGTCGCAGCGCCGCTGAAGCAGGTGCGGGATAGGGCGGAGGCCACTCACCGGCTCGGGCGCGTCCTCGACAGGGCTAGCTAGCGCTCAGCTCTGGCCCTGGCAGGTCGCGGCCCCGCCCGGCGCCGCGCACTTTCGGTTTCCAGTCCCCGCAGCCCCTGGGCGGAGCGAGGAGCCGGGTGGGCGGCCCGGAGGGGGAGGAGGAGGCCGCGCAGGACGAGGAGGCGGTGCCCGGGGCGCCAGCGAGAGGCTGGGCCGAGCTCGCCTCGCCCCCGCCCTCGGGGCGGGCGGAAGGGCGGTGTCGCCTCAGTCCCCGCGGCGGCGGCTGGACTGGCGGCTCCCGCGGGCGCGACTGACGGGAGGGCGCGGCGGGGGGCGGGCTGATTGCGCCCCGGGCGGCCGCAGGTCTCGGCCCACTCCGGAGCTGGGAGTACGCGGCGGGCGGCTCGTGGGTGCCAAGTGCGACATGGCGCGGAAGCCGAGCAGCCCCGGTGGCCCAGTGAGCACGGGGAGGGGCTCAACGCGGGCCGGACAACCATTAGCGAGCTGTGGCCTTACGGCATGGGGACTACATTTCCCAGGGGGCGTAGCGGCTGCCGCAGGAAGCTGCGCGCCTTAGGCCCAGTGCGCACGCGCAAGTGCCGCTTTGGTCTATATAAGGAAGGTTCGCAGCCGCCTTCACCCTTTCGTTCCTCGGACGCCATGAGGCTCTTTTGTAGGTGTTATATGCCTTGTCCCTGCGGGAGTCGTTTGCAGATGGTGAGTTGAGGCCTCCACAGCACATTTTTCTCTTCCCCTTTTACCAAGTTTAGTCTCCGTAACTGTGTGGCGTGTTAAGCGCCAGCCCCAGATTGACCTTCGGGGAGGAGAAAGGACACTTTTTGGGTTAGCTTGTAAAGCTTTGGCCTGGTGTAAATGATGACCTCACTTTTTTCCCCGTCATATCGACAATGCTGATTTCTTAAAATACTTGCCAGTTAGTCCTGATACACCAGTTCCCAAAGACCCTAGGCTGCTTTGTTCTGGTCGAAAGAATGGCGATTGACGGACGCCCTTTTTTTTTTTTTTTTTTGGTAGGTTGGCCTGGCCAATAGGTACAGAATGGAGGCTGGAGAGAGAGGAGGAGACATCGCCTTTGCGTATCCAGGAAGATGAGAAGTCGCCCATCGTCTTCGGTGTACTAATCTCGTAAGTACTCATGTGTTCTGGCCTAATGTAGGGAGGGAACACGTGCTGTGAAGAGCCTTCAAGTGGGCTGTGATTTGAAATCAATTGCAAGGATTAATGGGGAGATTAACGGTTTTAGCCAGCTTTGTTAGAGTAAGCATGTGTCCTGTCTATGAGCTTTTCATATTTATTACCCGTGGGTCCTAATGAATGGACAGGTTTAAGGGGAACATTTTTTCTGTTAACTACAGTGCCTCTTGCCATGATGTCTATTTTCATTTCAACTGTTGGGCTTCAGACCTGGACAAGCAGCTGACATTACAACCAAAGCTGATCTGACCTCCAGGTTCTCAAAGCATCCCTCAATCCTACCTGTTAAAGGTTGTTCCTGGCATACCCCTGCCCTCTACCCTGAGCTTTGCAGCTCAGGGGCTTCCCCTCCCCTTTCACTGTATAACCCAGACATTTGGTTCTTTCTACATCCTGATTTCTCTGCCCATTCTTTGGGGCCGGGCGAGCCCAGCTGAGAACTCCTGGTAAGTGCATTTATATGCTTGTCCTGAGTTGGCTCATTTCAACCCCCCCCAACCTGCAAAAGGATAACCGGTCAACTGCTATATGTTATGTGCAACAATGGGATAGCACAAACGGGTTGTTGCAAGTGAGTGAACAGTGTGCCAGTCCAGTGGGACTTGTAGTTTAAGTGAGACAGTTGTACAGCTTATTGTGGTCCTTGACCACAGAGACCATTGTAAGCGTGCCGTGTTCCAAAACAGTGTTGGGAACAACCTGCTTTCCCGAGGGACTTGTTTCAGGTGTGCAAGGTCTGCTTTACAGGAATGCTGACAGCTTCCTGGACAAGCTAGTTAAGAATGTCTCCGCAAGTCCATTCCTGGCTGTTAGTCACAGACTTTTGATTTTACAGTAATTGTTATCTGTAGAGGAGGGATCAGCCCTGCTAACTAGCTGCCTGTTACTTGTGGGATTAGGCTCCCACAGGCATGTGTGATGACAGAACTTTTTTCCCCGTCAGATCGACCATGTTGATCGCATTACTCTAAGCCAGTTTGTCTGACATGCCTGCTTGAGCAGCACCTGCTGCTGTGTCCCTTATTCCAGGAGTGTAATGGCGATGGTTTTCTGGTTTTTTTTACCAGGTTTACTGACCGCCAAGACCAGGTTTGGATAGAAGTCGGGAGTAGGAGAGGATTGGTAAGTGGTTCCCATATGTCCATTTTCCAGTATAGAAGTTTGGCCAATGCAGCTGATGACGTCACTTTTTTCCCCATCAGATCGACCCTGTTGATTTCATAAGCTAATAGCCAGTTTTCCTGATGCATTTGCCCCAGGAATAATTCTTTGTTTTGACTTTGATCTGTTTTCACTTACTGGCTTCATCTTACCTTCTACAGGCATGAGGGAGCCGTGGGTGCCAGTTTGTTGGTCTGATCTTCCTTGATTTTTCAGGTGAGGTTCTGTTAGTGTTTCCACCCAGTTCTGGAGACATTAGGAACAGGTGTGGTCAGTTCTGTTGCAGTAAAGGTTTCCAGTGGAATTTCTTTGGCCTTTACAAATATACATTAACGTTCTAAGTGAGAAGTTCCCAGGCATTTTGCCTTTGTACCTTGGAATAAGCCAAAGCATAAGATTTCAACCAGATGTGGTTCACACCAGACAAGACTGTCAACCTTTTAACTTTCTTTTTAGACACTTGTGGAATGCAGACATTAAAGATCAGCCCTGTTTCCTGCTGCCCAGCCCCACAAGGCTTTCACACTTGCCCCGAAGGCTGTGCAGAATGCAAAGAAGCTTTTAACAATGTGGTGTAGCATGCACTGCAGAAACAGTGAGTCGGAAACCTTTGGCCTCCTATCTGTAGAAATAAAAATCTGACCAGGTATCTGTTTTCATTTATTTCCTGCGCCATGTTCCTGGGTAGCGCCTGCAGCTGCTTCCTGTGAGCGTCCAAGTGGGACAGTTGTGAGTCACTATCTTAGATGGACAGCCCTGTGAAGTTGGGTCCAATAGTTGCCACTGTAACACCAGTTTGGATTATATAGGTCAGCCTGATTGTGCCTAATTTAAGCTGATCCTGAGCTGGAAGATTGATTGGCTCATCCCTCTGTCTTGGATCCACTCCTAGTATGAGATAGCAGTTTCTCCTTGGCCTGCTCACCTTGAAGTAGGCTGCCTTGTCATGTCCCTACCACAAATAGTGCATAGGCCCAAGCCTTGGAGCCTCTTGTCCTGGTTTCTGCCTTTTGGTACACAGCAGCCTGAAACAGTAAGATCAGTTTCTTTGCTTGGTCCCATATATTCCCCACTTTCCCCATCCCTCCCATGTAAGAGTTGGAGCAGGTGTCAGGATCTTAGAATTTGAATCAAAGGATTGGTTTCCTTCATCTCCAGCATTTGCTCAGGTGTTTTCTCCAGGTCCCTACCTAGAACAGCCTTTTTGCAACTTACCCATTGTTCCCTTTTTACTGCCTGTCATTGCCTAGCACACCCAACTTACAGGCAAGGCAGTGAGTAGAGCACGACAGCACCTCCTCACAACTCTGGCCCACTCAAAGGGCTTTTTGTCCAACTCTGCTAGGAGTGTTTGTTCCTGTGATTAGCATCAGCTGTCAGCAGGGTCTGGAAGCACTTGGCTGTATCCTGGGTTGATCTGGGGATATCTAAGGGTGTTTTCATTGTCCCAACAAATGGGTCAGCTGTTTCAAGCACCTGCTGCCTTAACTTGAAGGTGCACTGTGTCCTGAGCTATGAGCTAAGTTGCTTTTATTCATCTATGCTGTGTTGTTTTTTTTTTTTTTAAGGTCATTTCTTAGGTGCTCAGAAAAGAAAGCTAGGGTTTCCTTAACTCTGAAGATGCTCTTTGGTTGGGATCTGCAGGACACTAAATTCAGGGTGCCCCACCTTTGGTCTGGGTGCTGAGCCAGCAATGCTCCCAGCCTCAGAAAAGGATCTTCCTATACAACCTAGGCTGGCTTCCATGGCATGGGGGTCAGAAGACAACTAACTCATGGTGTGCAGGGGTTATGTGGTGCCCCCATTCCATGCCAGGTTTTTGGTTTACTTAGGTTTTGCAGTGTGTGTGCGCACCACTTGTACTGCCCGGTACTCAAGTTGACCTCAGACCTACAAAGAGGGGACCACCTCCTGTGTCTGATTCCTAGCATTAAAGCACTTGCCTTCATGCCTGACCATATGGGCTGGTTTTAAAAAGAAATGGGTGATGGATGAGTAGATCCCAACAGTGAAATACCTGATGGCCACTCTGCTGGTGAGAAAGGGCTGGGGGACAAGAGGATACAAGTTCTTTGGTATGGATGCTGAAGTTAGCTTGGGGCGTTTACAGGTCCTGCTGCCTTTTGGTTATGGCTGCTAAAAGGTTTGCCAAAAAAAGGGGGTTGCCTGGCTGCCTCTGATGAGCCTTTCCCCAAGATGCTTTTTGTATCTTACCATCTAGGCTCCATGCCAATGCTTAGCATCTGCTGTAACAAGGTCACCTCACCCCAGTTTTACAGATGAGGAAACATTAAAATGGCATGGCAAAATGGCTCTGCTATATCCTGGGCAGACCTCTCCCTGATCCCTTTTGCTGAGTGCTCTCAGGAAGGTAACATGGATAGCACCTTATCCTGTGGCTAGGGCTACAGAGAAGAGGATCAAGTATAAGGCTGAGGCCCAGCAGCCTCCAGGCACTGCTGCTGGCTGCTCTGCCCATAATCTCCCTGGCTGGCCTTGAACTCAATCCTCGTGTGTCTGCCTCCCCAAGTGCTGGGATTAAAGGCGTGCACCACTTTTTTTTCTCTGTAGACCAGACTGGCCACAAATTTTTGAGATTCACTTGCTTCTACCTTAAGAGTATTGGGATTAAAGGTGTGTGCCGCCATGACAGGCTCAAGATTTAAAAAGCTTTTAGTTGTAAGTATACCTGTCAAGAGTTGGAGTTACAGGTGGTTGTAAGCTGCCCCACTGGCTGTTGGGAACAGAACTCAGTTCCTCTGCAGGAGGATCGCACACTTGCCACTCTGGCCATTGCTCCCTTTGGCCTCTGCAGATACAGGGGCCCCTTCTGTTCCCATTTCCAAACTTGTGTCATTCTGGAATTATCTGTTTGTGACTTGGGCTTTGGAGGTTGTGCTAGGTATGAAACCCAGACTCCACCTCCTGGGCAACTTGCTGGTTGCCATCTTCATCCTGCTTGGCCCTTGGTCTCCTGATTTCCATCATCTCTGGATGCACGGAGTGTTGCCAAATGCATTGCCAAGCCACACCTTAAAAGCCAGCATTACCTGGGTTCACTCTCTATTGGGTCTCAAGCCCCATTGTAGAAGCCCCGTGGGCAAAATATTCGGCAGAGCCAGAGGTGGCAAATACTTAATGCCCACGGAAGAGACTGGCGTTAGTAATGTAACAGTGGGCTCACTGCGTCTTAACAGCCCTACAACTGAGAACAGTTTTGTTCTTGCCTCTTTTCTTTGGATCCACTTAAAATAACTAATGTCTGCTCTGCTGGGCTTCCAACAGCACATTATGCTGGAGGAGCTGGCTGCTTGGTGGACCTCAGAGGGAAGTGCTCAGCTGGTACTTTTTTATTTGTTTGGTTTTTTCAAGACAGAGTTTCTCTGGTATAGTCTTGGCTGTCCCTGACTCAATTTGTAGACCAGGCTGGCCTCAAACTCACAGCGATCCATCTGCCTCTGCCTCCCAAGTGCTGGGGTTAAAGGCGTGTACCACCATACCGGGCTCGAGAATCTCTTTAGTTTGGAACAGTATCAGGCAGGCCTCAGGTTGAAAGAGATCTGCCTGCCTCTGCCCCCAGTGCCAGAGTTAAATGCATGTACCGCTATACCAGACCCTCTAACAGTATAGGGCTCTGAATCTCCCTACTGTCATTCTCTGCCAGGGAGGGATGCATATTAGCATCGCAGAGAAAGTGAAACATCCTGAACTTCACCAGTCACTGGAGCCAGCTGTGGTGTGGCAGGACATCACTTGTGTCCAAGGGTACCATATGCATTTTGGGTTGGGCAGTGCCCCCACACAGCTGAGGAAATGCCCCTCATCTTTTTTTTTCCTTGAGTATGACTAGCCAAAGTCATGGGAACACTTTACAATCCTTTGAGTCAGACAGAGGTCTTTTTGTTTGTTTGCTTGGTTCTTTGTTGTTTTTTGTTTGAGACAGGGTCTCATGTAGCCCAGGTTGACCTCTAGTTCACTATGTAACCAAGGATGTCCTTAAACTTCTGATTCTTGTGCTTCTGCCTTCCAAATGCAGGCCTGTGTCGACACCAGTGGCTAAGGGCCAAACCAGGTTACCCTTGAGGTATGTGTGTGGCTGGTGGGGGGTCATTCCCCCAGACATTTTTGGCGCTATTAGTGAGGTTGGATGGAAGAGTCACAGGGGACAACTCACTTGCCATCCAGAGCACTACAGGGTTAGGAAACACAGATGTGCAAAACAGGTGGCCAACACACCAACAGAACTGCTATCTGTTCCCAGCTCCATGACACTTGAGAGGACTGTGTTTACCTGTGCTGTGACACCCACCCCACCTCACGCCCCCCCCCCCACTCCCACAGAGCAGGACCTTAGTTAATGTGTCCCAAAGACACTCAGAAGCTACATCTCTGAGCAGCCAGGCATTCATCCAGGGAAGTCTGTTCTGCTCCCGGACATGATAGAGACAGGCTCTTGGCTGCCAGCAGGTTAATTACCCAGATGGAAGCTGACAGGAGAGCCCTGCCCCAGCAGAGATCAACAGCTCTATTCCCTTCTCGGCAAGCAGCCAGGCTGGCCTGGAGTACAGATACAAGGTGTAGGGAAGCCCTTGCTCTGAGCAAGCAAGCCATTATCTCTAGATGAGAAAGCCTGTTGTGGGCCTGTGCAGGAGGGACAGCAGAACAGCTTTAGAACTCATTTGGCCCACCAGTTAGCATGAGCATGGTGGGTGGTGTGTCTTGAAGAGGCAGAGCCCTGAGGACTTTGTGCTGTTATGGGGCTTCGCTCTGCTTGCTACCCTTATAGTCATCACACCCCTCATAATCCATGAGTTGTTTGGACACTCTGAAGGGGGCTTCCAGCCCCTCACCAGCAGTATCATTGGCACTTACAATGATAGTGATTGATCTTTTTTTCAGGCATTGCTGCTGTCAACAACCACCCTTGGAAGGAAAGAACTTAAAAGATGTAGATTGTTAGCAGTGACCACCACCTTTGGAGATGTAGATTGTTAGTATAGTTAGGTTAAAATGTTTTTGTTAGTGCCTATGATGTAGAAAATCTTGGAGAACAATTGAAAGTTCTGAAAGACACACTCCTGATAATTGAATAAGGAATTTTTATTTTATTAGTTTTTTGAGACAGGAGTTCTCTGTTATCTTGGCTGCCCTGGGCTGGCTTTATAGACCAGGCTGGCCGGGAACTCAGTGATCTGCATATCTCTACCTCCCCAAGCGCTGGGATTAAAGGTGTGCACCACCACGCCTGGCTGAGCGAGGGATTTTTTGAAATCGGGGAACAAGAACAACACTTGCTGATGTATCTTTCTTGCTAAAGCTGGGCTGCTGATCACGATTCAAGTTTTTTTTGAAGATTTACTTATTATGTATACAGTGTTCTGCCTGCATGTATACACCATGCACACCAGAAGAGGGTATTAGATCTCATTACAGATGATTGTGAGCCACCATGTGGTTGTTGGGAATTGACCAGTGCTCTTAACCTCTGAGCCATCTCTCCAGCTCCACAAGATGATCAATTATACACCCACTTTTGCCCTCACCTTTCTGCTTTAATAAAAATTTGTTAATGAGTAGGTGTGCATCTTGAGGATTTGAAGTAGAAATAACTTTTTTAATATATAAGTTTAGATTTGTGATTCTTTTAAGATTTTTACAAGATTACTTTTTGAGATAAATAATATAGTGAATGACCCTTTCTTTGTAACTGAAAATTGTAGCTTGCCAGTAAGAGAAACTGGCTGAGAAAAAAAAATCCTGCTTGCTTATTATACTTTGTTACTCTATAACAAGTTGTTTAGACAGGAATGTAAGGGGTTCTTGGGAATAATTTGTGAAAACCTGTAAAAAATTTCCTCATGTAAAGTAATCAGGGAACTCATTGTAATCATTCACCTAAAGAGAAATAGAAAGTAACCACATTGTAATTTTAAGATTGCATCATATACAAGCTATAGGGGAAAAAATAAAATTGTTGGAGTTCTGCCTCATCGACCAAATATGTTTGTATGTAAAGTTGTTGGAGCTCTGCTTCATCCACCAAGTGTGTGTGTGTGTGTGTGGGGGGGGTTTTCTCCTTAGACAAAAGTCTGCGGAGTGATTACTCACTGACTTCACACACCCTTGCTCAGTGTACCTGACCTGTTGAAGCTGGATTTCGGCAAAAGCCGCTCCTAGAGGCCCCAGCTCCAGGAGCTCCAAAGTCCAGGAAAGGGTTTTGTTTGACAGAATTACCCGGTCAGGATGCTGGCCTTCTGAGTGTTGGATTGAAGCTCAGGGACAGAAACTGTATAAACATAAGTAAAATGTCCCTGTGGGCCAGCGAGATGGTTAAGGGCTTTGCTCAACCAAGCCTGACAACCTGAGTTGAGTCCTCAGGACGCACGTGGAAGGAGGCTTCAGCTCCCAAATGTTAACTACCTGTGCAGTGGCATCACCTCCAATAACCAACCCACCAACCCAAGCTAATAATGGGGGAAACGGTTATTGTAGACAACCTGACCCATCCCATACTGTATGTAGATCATACTCTCCCTGCCTCTACCCTTCTAGCCTCGAACTCACAGCCATCTGCCTGCCTCTGCCTCCCGAGTGCTGACATTAAAGGTGTGAGGCACCACGCCTGGCTGCTTTTTTTTTTTTTTTTTTTTTTTTCTTTCAGGTGTGGCCCAATGAATTTCATTAGTCTGTTTACAGGAAGAAACATGGGCGCCTTGCAAGGAGTTACATCATTGAAGGGAATTACTGATTGTGCCGGTTAATACTGTCAAGTTGACAGAATCTAGATTCTCCTAGAAGACAAGCCTCTGGGCATTCCTGTCCTGTGAGGGTTTATCCAGATATAGTTGACTAGGCGGAAAGACTCATCCCATGGGGCTGTGTCATCCCTCCCATCCCCAAGTAAAATGGACAAAAAGCTGAGCACCAGAATTCATTGCTCTTTGCTTCCTAATTTCAGTTGCGGTATGACCAGCCATGGTGGGCTGCACCCTCGAATTGTAAGCCAGAACAAACCTTCAGTTATTTTTGTCAACTATTTTGTCACAGCAAAGATACAAGTAACTAATATACTGTCGTGATAGGCATTTGGAAAGAAGACCCCTACCAGGTTGTTGGACGATGCCCCTCCGTGCTCTGTGTCTTTTCTGGCTTTATCCTAAGAAGCTGTCCCTACAGTAGCCAGAATGGCCAGAACGGGGACGCCTTAGGGTCGTACACACCCCGCAAGCCCTTTACTCCTTGAGAATCATTTCCAGAGAGACCATGATTGGTCCTGCTTGGAGCTCAGGTTCATTTCTGAGCCAATCACGGAGGCCAGGAAGAAAGGGAGCTCTGATTGGACCATTCTGGTGGTGGGCGTGGCTCCTGGACCAGGCACCTCTGGAGGTCTTCCTTTGAGGCGAGGACCAGGAGTCTCCTCCCAGTCAACTCTAATAGGCCGAGCCCTCGGAAGACAACTCTTCCAGCATCGCAAACAACTGGCGGACACCGAGAGGGCAGAATGGGAGGGGCCAGGCCGCTTTGAGCTGTTTCTGGAAGAAGCCTCTGCGCCTTTAGGTTGCCCAGCGGTGCGGGCACCAGGGGGCAGCATCCCCTCGTGGTCACCTCGGTCTCCGCAAGCAAGAGGCTCTTTCCAGCAGGGGGCGCTTTTCATCGCCTTGTTCTCTGGGACAGATGAGAGGGCAGATTGCGTCTTATTTCAGATACTTTGGAATGAGGAGTTTTCCCTAAGTCTTTGAATTTTTCCATTCAGATAGGGTCTCACCTAGCCGAGATTAGTTTCAACTCACTCGCTAGGCAAAGCTGCCTTTGAACTTAGGATTCTCCTGCCTCTACCGTAAGCAAGCCGGGCTCTAAGCCTGCACTTGAGAGGTTCGCCTTTAATGGTTCTTGTGGCACTTCTTTTCTGTATATTAGGGGCTTTTGCAAAGTGCAATGTCGAGCACAAGCCTTCAAAACGCCCCTTTCCATTTGGGTCTACATCAGCCCCATCTTTATCAGCTGTATGACTTTGACTCCTTGGTTTCCTGTAGACTGGAACACACCTGCCTTGCATGCTTTCTCCACCCTATCCGATGGAAAAAAACAGAGGCTGGGGGATTGCTGTGTTGGTTAAGTGTTTGCTGTGCAAGCAGGAGCACTTGAGTTTAGGACAAACAGAAGCAGCAGCTGCCCAAGCCATTCATAGTGTATGCTGGTGCCTCATAAGTGCATCACAGGTCTCCCCATTCAGGCCTTTTGAGACCAGGCTTACTCATGCTGGTCTCTGACTGTATAGCTGAGTGTGACCTTGAACTCTTTACCTCATCCTCCTGTTTCCATCTCCTGAGTCCTGGGATTATAAATATATGCCACTGTGCTCATATTTAGTGTTTTTTTTTAATTTTTATTTGTATGGGTGTTTTACTTGCAAATATGTCTTTGTACCGTGTGTGGCTGGTGCCCTTGGAGGCTAGACAGGAATGTCAGATCTCCTGGAACTGAATTTACAAATAGTTGTGAGCAGCCTTGTAGGTGCTGGGAATTGAACCCAGGTCACCTGCAAGAGCAGCCAGTACTCTTAACGACTGAGCAATCTCTCCAGTCCCTCCCCACCCCCCATGTTTGAATCAGGGTCTAATCTATGTAGCCTTGGCTGGCCAAGAACTGGATATGTAGACCAGGCTGGCCTTGAACTCATAGAGATGCTCCTGCTTCTGTTTCCCAAGTGCTGGAATTAATGGCATATGCCACCATGCCCATACAGGCATTTTTTTTTTCTGAGACAGTCTTACTATGTAGCCCCAGGCTAGTCTTGTATTCTTGATCCTCTGACTCCATCTTCCCAGGCTGGGATCTATGCCATCTTACCTTTGAAGACTTGGGTGATATAAGATATTGGCTAAAACATAAACGAACAAGTATTTGGGAAGGAGACACACCTGAGTAGTCAGCCCACACCGAGATCAGAGACTGGCCAGCCCCAGATGGCATTGTCATCTCCTCCCTCTGCGTGCCGGAGACCACAGTCTGCCTTTCTTGGTCTATGGCTCAGGCTCCTTCACCAGCTCATAAACACAGGGGTTTTATTTCCTGATGTGACTGAGATAAAGCAGAATGTGTTCCCAAGTATACTGTTACTTTTACTAACATAAAATTGGTCATGTGCTGTGTGTGTGTGTGTGTGTGTGTGTGTGTGGTAAGCTTGCATCTTCATGTGCATACTTGTGCCTGTGATTTCATGCATGTGCATGCCCAGGTGTGCACACCTAGAGGTCAGAAGACAACTTTTAGGAGTCAGTTCGTCCCTTTTCCTATGGATTCTGGGGACCAAACCCAGATCATCAGACTTGAGCTGCCCCTCCTTTACTTGCTGAACCATCGTGTCAGCTCCAAGTACATTTATTTTTAAAGGAATCTTGTATTGCAGGATGGACTGAACACTTTGGCCAGATGACTGCAGAGCATAGAAAGGCTGTTGCTACTGTCACTATCTAAGATATCATAACTACTGGCATTTTTATATAAATGAAAATATATACGTATGCCTGTATAGGTGTAGTATGATTTTCTTTGAAATGTTAGCTGTGATTGTCAACTTTACATAAAGTCTCCCAGCTTTTTAAAAAAAATATTTTATTTATTTTATGTATATGAGTGCTCTATCTGCACGTACACCAGCAGGCCAGAAGAGGGCATCAGATCCCATTACAGATGGTTTGTGAGCCACTACATGGTTGCTGGAAATTGAACTCAGGACCTCTGGAAGAGCAGCCAGCTCTTGGGTAGAACACTATCCCAACTATGCGAAGTCTTATTCACAAAGAGTTCGATGAGAGATACTGGTAAAGGTCTCTCTACATGATGAAAAGCAGTTGCAACCCTGTGAAGAGGAAATGTTTGTTCAAGGTATAAGTGACATTGAACTGAGTTCAGGATGCGCCTCTGTTGACAGACTGGAGGAAGTGTGGGTTCCATCCTAGCATCAGACCAACCAAGTGTGGTGGCTGGTCTATAATCCCAGTGCTCAGGAGGGCCATCTGCAGCCGCAGAGCTAGATGGAAGCCAGCCTATCCATCTCAACAACGAAAGTTAAATAAAAGACAAACAGCAGCTGGGCATGGTGTCAGGCAGAGTCAGGGGTTCTAGGTTGTTTCACTTTTCCTGTTGCTGTGAGAAAATACCCAGATGGAAGCAGCTTAAAGGAGAAAGGGCTTGTTCTGGCTCACAGTTCAAGGGTGCAGTCCATCATGGCAGGGACTGCAAAGCAGCACAAGCCTGTGGCAGCTGGTCACACTGTGTCCACACTCAGGAAGCAAATGGCAATGAACAAACAAATACTGCTGCTCATGTCACTCTCTCTTTGATACATCCCAGTGTCCTAGATCAGGGAGGGCATGGTGCCATGCATAGTGTGTAGGCTGTCCCACCTCATCAAGATAACTTTTCAGAGCCATGCCCAGAGGCTCACCTCCCAGATGACTATAGGTGTCATCAACTTAACAGTTGAGGTGATCGCAAAGGTCATCCTCAGCGTCTTTAATGTCAGTTTGGGCTACCTGAGACTCTGCCTCAAAACAAAATAAAACAAGGAAACTGTAGGAATACAGCCAGACATTTTGGCTTCTCAAGATGGTGGGTACGGGGTTGGAGAAATGGCTCAGCAGTTTAGAGCACTGACTGCTCTTCCAAAGGTCCTGAGTTCAATTCCTAGCAACCACATTGTAGCTCACAACCTTCTATAATGTGATCTGATGCCCTCCTCTGGCTTGCAGATGTACCTGCAGGCAGAGCACTGTATATGTAATAAAATAAATAAATATTTAAAAAAAGAGATGGTGGGTACGAAGCCTCTTCTTGGTCTAGCAGGAAGCTAGTGAGTATTAGATGATTGGGATCCACCAAACCCTGGGAGAGGCTTGCCTACACATGACTGAAAAGCCCAGAGAGGCTTCAGGCAATGAGAGAACTCTCTGCCCATGGGAGTCAGCTGCACAGTGTCACCCCCACTGATACCCCACACAGGCACACCCTGCACTGCTCAGCCATGAACAAGCACCATTAGGTCCTCCCTGCATGCCAACCGACACTCTATCACCAGCCCTACTTTAATCACTGCCTGTTGCTTGAAGAGAAACCATGACCAAGGCAGCTTATAAAAGAAAGCATTTAGCTAGGCATGGTGGCACACACATTTAACCCTAGCACTCGGGAGGCAGAGGCAGGCAGATCTCTGTGAGTTCGAGGCCAGCCTGGTCTACAAAGTGAGTCCAGGACAGCCAAGGCTACACAGAGGAAACCCATCTCGAAAAACAAACAATGGGCTAAAGAGATGGCTCAGAGGTTAAAAGCAGCCAATACAGCACTGAGACAGTAATTAAGAGTTTATAACATCCTGTCTGCAGGCAGCAGAGAGGAGAAAGAGAGAGAGAGAGAGAGAGAGAGAGAGAGAGAGAGAGAGAGAGAGAGAGAGAGAGAGAGAGACTGGGGCTTCCATGGGCTTTTGAAGTCTCAAAACCCACTTCAGGTGACACATCTTTCTCAACAAGGGCACACAATCAAATATATGAGCCTATTAGGGCCTTTCTTTCTTTTTCTTTTTCTTCTTCTTCTTTTTTTTCAAGACAGAGTTTTTCTGTGTAGCCTTGGCTAGAGTTGCTTTGTAGACCAGGTTGGCCTCGAACTCACAGCGATCCACATGCCTCTGCCTCCCGAGTACAGGAATTAAAGGCGTGCACCACCACGCCTGGCTGGGCCATTCTTATTCAACCCAAACAATCACAATCTTGGACAGCTTTGCTCCCATCCAAAAGAAACCCTGCTTCTGTTAGTGTCACCCCTCCCTCAGTCCTCTGACCTGGCCAACCTTAAATGATGGATTTGCTAGTTGTAGGAATGGAACCGTGTGACATTCAGCCTTTTGTGCTTGGCTTCTCTGACTTGTGAGATATTTTCCTGATGCCTCCACCTCTTGTCGGGTCTGCTCCAGGGATCACCTACTGAACACCTCCATGAGGCAGCCTCAGGGGCAGGGGCTCAGGTGGGCATGGGCGGGGGAGGGCTTCAGAGTTTGATCAGGTAGCCTGCGACTTTGATGAGGGGCACCTCCAGCTATCCTTGGCCTGGTCAGGAACTGGCCTCAGTTGCTGTCACTTGATCCTCCCGCCTAAGTCAGGAATCATGCTGTCCCCCACTCTGGCAGTGTGAGTCACCCGTTGAGCATCTCCTCAACACCTGTGTGGCAGTCTGGGGTCAGGGGGTGAGTTAGAGGAACTGAGCAATGCGCAGCGCCACCGGGGGCCAACAGGGGACTCTCCTACTTACCTCAGAACAGAGTCTCTGTCTCCATTGGTTGTTTTCCTTCAAGTTTCTCTTTTCTCAAATGGACTCTTAAGTGTCTGGCTGTGGCTCAGGCTCTGAGCACATAGAGTCCCTCAGAGCACCTGCTAAGTGCCACTGTTGTCACACCTAGCTGTGGTAGCCTCCGTTCCAGCTCTTTTAAGCAGCCCTCAGGATAGGTGCTCTTTCCTCATGTAGTTCTAGAGACGTGAAGCCTGTGGTCCCATTGCTGCTTGAGGGTCAGAAGCTGGAGGCTAGCCTTGGCTATGTAGAGTTATGCCACACAAAAAAAGAAAATCACCGTGCACACAAGAAAGGAAGGACGGAAGGAGAGAGAGAGAGAGAGAGAGAGAGAGAAGGCAGGTCCAGGAAAGTGACAGGATATGCTGAGGCCTCAGGCCGGAGGGTGCTGGATGGAGCTGAGGTTTGAAATGACTTACTTTTTTTGTTTTGTTTTGTTTTTTGAGACAGGGTCTCTCTGTGTAGCCTTGGCTGTCCTAGACTCACTTTGTAGACCAGGCTGGCCTCGAACTCACAGTGATCCGCCTGCCTCTGCCTCTCAAGTGCTGGGGTTAAAGGCGTGTGCCGCCACGCCCGCCTGAAATAACTTACTTGCCTGTGTTCCTGACCAGGCAGAAAGCAGAGACTCCGGGCACACAAAATGGTCATGGACCAACAGTTGGGTACTATCCTCATAGGTACTGCCTCTGAGGTGAGTTGCTGCTGTGTGACAGACGGCGGACATTCAGAGGATGGAGAGTAACTCTCCCCACCCTGTTTTGGAGCCTTGTTCCACAGCTGAAGCCTCTTGGGGGAGGAGTGACACAACTCTGCCGACTTTAGCAAAAGGGCGAATGTAATTCAACAGTCCTGGGTGAGCCTACCTTCAGGTGCTGCTGGCTCCAGTGGTTTAGGAGGCAAAGCCTGCTGTACCACTTTCCTTTGTCCACGCGCTGCTTGCGTGCCTTCCATTCTTGGCTAGTCACCTCCTGATAGTGGCAGAGGCAACTGCCAGCAGGCCGTGGTCTTGTCCCCTCCAGCTGAGAGCACAAGAAAGATGGCCTCATTTTAATGACCCAAGTGATGTGGAGAATGAAAGCTCTGGTGGGGTGGGAGTGTGGGGGAGGGGGCTTGTTGCTTACCAACCTGGTCCATCTATCTGGCTTCGGCCACCTGAACCAGTGGAGTAGGAGGGAGGAAAGAACTGCTCTGATTGGTTAGGACTGCTCCAGGTGTGTGCCCTTGGACCCGAAGGAGGGGGCAGTTTTACTTGAACCACCTGACCTGAGGGCAGGGAAGGTTCAGGGTCCTTAGACCAGAAGCAGAGAGAACAGTGAATGGACAGCAGTGGTACTGCCACCACCCACCCACCCACCCAGCCAGCTCTGTCACACATGTCCAAATGATCCTGAGCAGGCTGCTTCCCTTGTTCAACTCTGTTTCCCCATGAGAATAGAGACAGTCCCCCAGTTCTAAACTCCTAAGGCCAGCTGATGGTGCCACCCAGCAGTCCAGCATCCCAGTGTGTCAGATCTGAGCGGGGGTGGGGGTGGGGGGCTGGGAACATGATCTTGGGATGAGCCTGAAGCCTGCACCTGGCCTCCGGTCCCTGCCCAGCCCACAGGGTACAGCCTGTGACGAGGAAGGAGGTTTCTGAGGACGGCTTCGCACATACCTAGCATTCTTCAGCTATAATCGCCTCCAAATGGGATGATCTCATCCCCAAGGAAGGAAGGCTGGCGGGGGGTGGGGGGTGGCAGGGGGTGGACGAGCTGGCTGCCAGCAGCTGACACAGTTTGTGACTAAACCACTTCCCAATGGGAGGCAGGGAGACAGAGACATGGTCTTAAAGACAATGCAAAAGTTTTGGAGTTGGGGGTGGGGTGGGGAATGATGTAAGGGATAGAGGAGGTACCTCCTTTTCCAGCTTTGGGGAGGCCCCATGATGTCTCCCGAGGGGGCCCAAACCAGGTATGTCCTGACCAATGCTTACAGTGAACCCAACCCCAACGCAGGCCTTTAGCATCCTCCGAAATGTTGAGGTGGAAGCCCGACCAGCCTCTTCAGTGGCCTGTTTCTCCTGGAGCTCATTCAAATGCCCATACATTAATTTGGAAGGCTAGGCTTGCGGGAAGCCTGTCTCGGCACCATCTGTTAAGCGTTTGTCACGGCCGAGTTACATAAGAAGAAAGACATTTTTTTTTTTTTTCAAGAATGCTGCTGCTGCATTTAGTAATTGGATCGACGGAGAGGAGCTGGGCCCAGGCATTTGGCACCGTGATTCAAAGATGCCAACGGGCTTCTCTCCCGGGTGTGGCCTCCACGGATTCCACATAGTCTTGGCAGACACCTGAGTGCAACCTGGTTTTGGGGAGCAGGTCCAGAGGCCCCGCCTCTCCTCTCCTCTCTTACTCTTCCTTCTTCCCCTTGTTTTATCCCCGGCTGCTCTCTCTCCAGGACGGACCTTGCTCTACCAAGTCCTAATTCCCATGACCTGGGCCGCTGGCCTACGTGTGCTCTGTAAATGAGCGGAATAAACGGGGCCGCGGTTTCTCCGTCTCACAGTAATGTTCTCAGAGCACTGCTGGAGGGTGATGGGTGGGGTTCAAGGGTCTGACTCCAGGACCTGTGCTGAGTGAGTGACAAGAGCCAGCTGTTTTATAAAGCCTGTCTGATACCAAGTGGGTACTGTCCCAGGTTTGTGTTCATTTTCCTCTGCCCTCTATTAGACTCAAAAGCACTGAGGAAATGGTCCCTGCTGGAGCAGAGCTGGCTGTGTGCACAGACCCCAGCTCAGGTGGCCTAATGGCCCCCATCTGACTGCCACAAATGACCCTAAAATCAGCATTTTGTTTTAACTATTTGGGCTTTTAAAATTTTTTTATTTTTTGGTTTTCTGAGAGAAGGTTTCTCTGTGTAGCCTTTGCTGTCCTAGACTTGCTTTGTAGACCAGGCTGGCCTCGAACTTACAGCGATCCACCTGCCTCTGCCCCCCCCCCCCATCCCCCGAGTGCTGGGATTAAAGGCATGCACCACGAAGCCCCCCCCCCCCCTTTTTTTTTAAGGCAGAGTCTTGATCAATAGCCCAGGCTGGCCTGAACTCACTGTAATGCACACTGGCAAATCTCTCATGGAAATTCACCTGCCTCAGCCTCCTGGGTACTGGGATCACAACCAGCTGAGCCAATATTTTAAAATCAGTTCATGGAAAAGGCATGGCTTGTTTTGAAAAATCTAAACACCTTGCTGTGGCCAGTTTGCATTTTCATACAGCCCGTGAGAAGGGGCCTGACCCACCACTGTCCCCATTCCCTGGGGCTCTGGGCCAACTTACTCTGTCATAGCACATCAGCTTTTGGTTGGGACTGTGGGATGAATTCAGCTTGTCCAGACAATAGCCGTGTGACCTTGGACACGTGTGTGTGTGTGTGTGTGTGTATATATATATATATATATATATATATATATATATTTTTTTTTTTTTTTTACCTTGTGAGAGAGAGAGAGAAGAGAGAGAGAGAGAGAGAGAGAGAGAGAGAGAGAGAGAGAGAGGGTGCATTTGACACAGTTCAGGCGTTATGGTCAGAGGACAACACTCAGAAGTTGTTTTTTCCTTCTACCGTGTGAACCCTGAAGATCTATCTCACACTGTGAGGGTGGACACGCCAAGGGCAGGAAGCTGGACCCGCAGCAGGTGCCGGTGAGGTTTTCTCCTCTGGTCTTGAGCAACGCCGCCCCCAGTTTCTACTCACCTGCAGAGTCAGCATTCATACTGAGAGCTAAAGGTGTCATTCTGAAGGAAAGGTCTTCTGTCAGGGGCCAAGGTAAGGCTGCCTCAGGACCTTTGCGCATCGTTCGTGCTTCCTAGACTGCTGCTTCTGTCCATGCAGCTCTGACTTCCCATTCTGGTCTAGCTTGGGTTGCTGAGGCCAGGAAGAGCAGCCCCGACTTGATCACACAGTCTTGCCAGGTGCTGTTGTCTTAGTCTAGAGGGCTTGTCTATCCCGACCACTGCTGTGTCCCCAGCAGCTAGACTATTGCCTGGCACATGCTGAAGGGGAGTGAAGAAGGAAAGGAAGAGAGGAAGGGAAGGAGAGAAGGAAGGAAGAGAGGGAGGGAGGGCTGGAGGGTGGAAAAAGGGAGCTTTTTAACTCCCATGGCCACACTGTGATGCAGAAATAGATGCTTGAAGAAGGGAAGGTCACCAGCCAAGAAGGAGACAGGAAGGGAGGGAGGGACCCAGGCTTTCTGTTTCTACATCTCATGTGCTCCTGTCCGCCACAGGTAGCAGCAGAAAAGACAAAGCAGGCCGCCAGCCCCACAGGCCACCCAGAAAGGGTCAACTTCAGAGGGTCAGAAATGAGCTAGGCAGGCAGTCAGGAAGCCAGACTGTTTACAGGGGCTGCTGCCCATCACCATGACAACCAGCCAGCCCACAGCTTCCTGCGTCACCAAGGACGCAGGTTTGCCGCATGCAGACTGGGACGTGAGGACAGTAGCTGGGAGGGGTGCTGGCAGAAGGGAGGGGGACCACAAACATCCATTGCGAGGCAAGATGTTTTCATTTCTCAGAGTTGCTCTGGAGCTAGAAGAACACACTGTGTGTGTGTGTGTGTGTGTGTGTGTGTGTGTGTGGTGTGTCTGTCTGTCTGTCTGTCTGTCCATCCATCCATCTGTCTGTCTGGGGAGGCAGGGTGCCTAGGTGTCAACTTGGCTACTCTTGTGCTCTGGCATCTTGAGCAGGTGGCTTAACCTCTCTGTGCTCATTCCCCTCCCACATAAAGCAAGGATGGCTAGTAATGGCACCCTAGGGCTCATGTGGGGAAACCATGGCACTGGAGTATAACTTATATTGTGGTTCCTGTGTTCATTTTATTTTTATTTTCGGATACAGAATTTCACTAAGCAACTCAGGCTGTCCTCGAACTCTCCATCCTCCCGCTTCACCCTCTGGATGCTGACGTTACAGGTGGGCAACACCATGCCTGGCTCTATTTAGTTGTTTGTGTGGGGGTGGCACGTGTGTGTGTGTGTGTGTGTGTGTGCATGTGGAGGCCAGTGTATGCTGTTTTATTTGAGTTCTTATATTTATCACCCTTCTCCACCCCAATCCCTTACAACAGCCCCACACCAGGTAGGAGAGACAGAGGGTTAGTGAGGAGGGAGTGTTGAGATCTTTTAGACAGCTTCCTGCTGATTAGAGATGTTGAGTTCCTTGGGGCAAGTCCAATCTTTGTCATCAGGATATTCCAACTTCTCTCTCTTCTCACAACTACTTGACAAACCCCAACGAAAGGAACCGGGAGCAGCCGGGGGAAGCAGTAGCTGCTGATCTGCAGCTGGCAAAGATCACACCCCTGCTAATGCACGGGGCAAATCACACTCACCTGCTGTGAAGCAGCCTCTTATCCCACCCCTGGGATTAAAACAAAAACATATTCGCATAACTTTTAAAAAAAGATTTATTTATTACATATTACATATACAGTGTTCAGCCTGCATGTATGCCTGCACACCAGAAAAGGACACCAGATCTCATTATAGATGGTTGTGAGTTACCATGTGATTGCTGGGAATTGAACTCAGGACCTCTGGAAAAGCAGCCAGTGCTCTTAACCTCTGAGCCATCTCTCCAGCCCCCAATTCTTTTTTGTTTGTTTGTTTGTTTTGTTTTGTTTTGTTTTTCCAGACAGGGTTTCTCTGTGTAGTCTTGGCTATCCTGGACTCATTTTGTAGACCAGACTGACCTCAAACTCACAGAGATCTGCCTGCCTCTGCCTCCCGAGTGCTGGGATTAAAGGCATGGGCCACCACCACCTCATATTCGCATAACTTAACTGGGTTTTTTAAGAAACCAAAACTCTCACTGGGTCAATATCAGGTATCTTCCTCAGGGGTATGTGTGTGTGTGTGTATACATACATACATACATAATTCAGCTTATTTATTTTGTGTGTATGACTGTTTTGTGTATATGTGCACCACATGCCTGGTGCCCACAGAGATCAGAAGGGCATAATCCTCAAAACTGGAGTTACAGATGATTGTGAGCCACCGTGTGGATGCTGGGAACTGAACCCAGGTCCTCTGCAAGAGCAGCCAGAGCTATAAACCACTGAACCATTTCTCTAGCCCTTCACCTTAACTTTTGAGACAGAGTCTCTGACTGGGCTCTTTGATTGATTGGCATTTGAGCTCCCTTGGAGTCCTCTCATCTGCTTCCTCAGCTTTGGACTTATACCTGGCTTTCTCACGTGGGTGCTGGGGATTCGAACTCAGGTCCTCATGTTTGTCCAACAGGTAATTCCCAGCTGAGCCATCTCCCCAGCCTTGCTCTTTCCTTCCTAAGATGGATTTGCATTTGGCTTGAGTCTTACTTCCTGCTGGGGCAGTGTGAGGCTCAATCATTTTCAAGGCGCCTCATTCTCCAACGAGTCAGTTATTTGGGGGAAAGAGCCTTCTAGGTGGAGGAAACCAGCAAAGGGCTGGTGGCAGGAGCATGAGCCTGAAGCTGTATTGTTTTTCCTTAAAAGATCAAGAGGATTTATCTCCCTGCCCCCTTTTTTAAAAAAAGGTCTCTGTATGTAGCCCGGCTGTTATGTAGATCAGGCTGGCTTCAAACTCACAGAGATCCACCTGCCTCTGCCTCCCAAGTGCTGGGGTTAAAAACATTCAGTTTTAAATTAAAGAAGGCTTATCTTATTTTTAATTGTTTGAGTGTGTGTGTGTGTGTGTGTGTGTGTGTGTGTGTGTGTGTGTGCACTCCTATATGTGGATTTGTGCATATAAGTGCAGTGCTCACAGAGACCAGAAGAGGGCATACTATCCCTAGGAACTGTAGCTACAGGTGATTGTGACTCATCCACTGTGGGTCCTCTACAAAAATCAATATGTGCTGTTAACTGCTGAGTCATCTCTCCAGCCCTTCTATGTCTATGTCTGCACGTGTGACATGTGGCCATGTGGTAGTAATGGGTTGACACATGGGTAGTAAAATAGTTATTATTTAGGGGTATCATGCATCTTGTAATGCAGGGGGACTTTTTGGATCTAGGCAACATAATGGCCTTAGTGTATATGTGAGTAAGCAGTCAGCATGCCTGTGAACCACATACCTATGTGTATTCGGGATCTTTTGGATATGATATGTAGATGCACACATATGGATATCTTTTTGAACTGTTGGGCATGGTGGATCATGTCTAATCCTAGCACTTGGATGGCAGTGGATTAGGAGTTCAAGGTCATTTTTTTTCCTTTGGTTTTTCGAGACAGGGTTTCTCTGTGTAACCTTGGCTAACCTAGAATCGCTTTGTTGACCAGGCTGGCCTCGAACTCACAGTGATCTGCTGTCTCTGCTTCCTGAGTGAGTGTTGGGGTTAAAGGCATGCGCCACCATGCCTGACATTATTTATTATTATGTATACAGTGCTCTGCTTACATGTACCCCTGCATGCCAGAAGAGGCCATCAGATCACATTATAGATAGCTGTGAGCCACCATGTGGTTGCTGGGAATTGAACTCAGGACCTCTGGAGGAGCAGTCAGTGCACTTAACCTCTGAGCCATCTCTCCAGCCCCCTCAAGGTCATTCTTAACTACTTAATGAATTTGAAGCCAGCCTGGGTAACTTGAGGCCTTGTAGCAAACCAACAAATAAAACACAAACAACAGGGCTGCAGCAATTAAGAGCACTGGTTCCTTCTTCCAGAGGATCCAAGTTCAAGTCCCAGCACTGAACGTGGTGGCTCACAACCATCTGTAACTCCAGTTCCCAGGGACCTGATGCCTTCTTCTGACCTCCACAGGGACAGATGTACATTCAGGCAAATCACCCATACACACAAAAATGTATAAAAACAACAACATAAGATGATAAAAAAAAAAGACAGGGTCTTTAAAGATTTTTTTCAGTTTTATTTGTATGTATTTATGTGTGCTTGTGTGAGCAGGTACTCTTGAAAGCCAGAGGACATCTGATGCCCTGGAGCTGCAGTTACAGTGTGAGCCACTTAATGTGGGTGATGGGAATCAAATCCTAGTCCCCTGGAACAGCAGCCAGTGCTCTTAACCCCTGCTCCATCTCTCCAGCCCCTAAGGACAGGGTCTTACATAGTCCATGCTGGCCTTGAACTTGCTACATGGCAGAGGATGATTTTCCTGTTTCCATCTTCCCACTGCTGAGATTCCGGGCATGCAGGGGATGGAACTCAGAGCTTCACGCATGTGAAGTATCACTCTGTCCTCTGATGTTGGTGTTTCGTTTTATGTATTTATTATGTATACAGTGTTCTTCCTTTATGTTCCCTGCATGCCAAATGAGGACACCAGGTCTTATTATAGATGGTTGTGAACCACCATGTGGTTGCTGGGAATTGAACTCAGGACCATTGGAAGAATAGCCAGTGCTCTTAACCTCTGTGCCATCTCTCCAGCCCAGTGCTGACGATTCTGAAAACAGCCTCGACATTAGTGATCTGGGTTCCATAGGTCTTCGGTGTGTTTGTTGCATGAGTCTGGAAAAGAGTGCCAAGTCCTTGGAGGGAGGCCTGCCTTAGCTCATCAGCATGTGACCAGAATCCAAACACATCTGAGCACATTTTGTTTCTTTAAGACAAGGCAGCCTGGCAGCAGTGGTGGCGCACGCCTTTAATCTCAGCACTTGGGAGGCAGAAGCAGGCAGATCTCTGAGTTCGAAGCCAGCCTGGTCTATAGAACTAGTTCCAGAGCTACACAGAGAAACCCTGTCTTGAAAAAACAAAAAACAAAAACAAAAAAGAAAAAAGACAAGACTTTGAGCAGAGCATGGTTGTATCCGCCTGGAGTCACTGCACTTGGAAGCAGAGGCAGGAGGATCAAGTGTTCAAGTCCAGCTATGTAGTAAGTTTGAGATCTGCATGGGCTACGTGGAACCCTGCCTCAAAACAAAACTAGAGACAGGAGCCTAAACTGAACCAAACAAAACTCAAACAACAGGGAACTGGCGTGGGGCTGGAGTCGGGGAAGGTACAGTGCTTGCCAACACGCAAGAAGCCTGGGATCCCATCCCTACTACTGTGTGCAGTAAAGAAACAGACAAGCATCCAGGCTGACCAGATAGATGCCAAGGCTCTGCCTGCCTCTTCTATCTCACATTTTCCTTATGGCCACTCCAGGGGGAGACATCTGTCTATTCAATCAATAACCTGTGTGACCTCAGGAGGTACTCCTGCAATACAAGCCTCAGTTTCCCCATCAATAATTGATGGGCATGGTGCTGCCCGCCCACAAGGGTGAAATTAGATACTGGGTAGACTCGAGATGTTCAGAGCAGGGCTGGTGAGGGCTGATGAGTGTGGGGGTGTTATCAGGGTTCTGCTTTTGTCAGAAGGAGGGATCTGGAGCTCCCAGCAGCCCTTGGCAGCACCCTCATCCATCTTCTGCCAGACGCCAGGCCCTGGCACTCCCATCCAGGCAGCACTTAAGGAGTCGCTTCCTAAGTTTCTCTTTTAATTTTCATTATGTAAATTCCACATTTCCCGGAATAGGGATCTTGACTGTCTGCACTCATTCGGAAATTGAGTCAGCAAAGGCCCTCATTTATATTAATGGGGCCCAGAGCCTGACTCGAGAGGAGCCCAGACAAGGATGGATGGCGGCAATTGCCCTCCAAGCCACACCAGGCCATACTCACATGCTGCCAGGAGATCAGCTGCCTCTGACTCGAGGCTGAGATTCATGTGGAGGGACTCCTCGCCTGGCCTAGGCTCCAGCCATCGCTGCCCAGTGTTTGGAGAGAGCTAGAGGCAGCTCAGCTTGTCAAGAGGCGCCACAACGATAGTCTCCAGGCACCGTGTGTCCCACCACCCATTTCATTTTCTCCGTTGTGCCTAGTGACAACCTGTTCTCTTGTCTGCCTGTGTATTCACTGACCGTCTTCCTCCATTAGAACATAAACTTTATGGAAGCATCCTTTGTCTCCTCGGGCCTGGCTCAGAAAGGACGTCTTTCCCTCTCTTTTTAAAAATTAAAAAAAATAATAATAATAATTATTATTATTATTATTATTTTGAGACAGGGTTTCTCTGTGTAGCTCACTTTGTAGACCAGGCTGTCTTCCAACTCACAGAGATCCACCTGCCTCTGCCTCCAGAGTGCTGGGATCACAGGTGTGCGCCACCATGGCCAGCCATCTCATGAATGTTCACAGAGCATCAGAGCATCATTCCTCAGCAGAGTCCTCCTGAGCACCTGGGCACTTGCAGCACAAGCTACAAGATGACAAGATGAGGACCAGCAAGGAGGGAGTGGGAGCCAAACCATGGCCATGGACATCAGCTGAGTGTGACAAGGATTTTTATACAAGGCGACACATTTAAACCCAAGCTCGGCCCCTGGATTCAGCTGTGACTTCTACCCACTCACGAAGCACAGAGAAGTGAAGTCACTTACCCGAGATCACAGAGCTAGAACATAAAGCACCCAGGATTGGAGTCTGAGTCATCTGGCTCCCATCTCTTTGGGTTAATCAGCCTATGGCAAGAGATGGAGGTCAGAACCTGGGGACCCAAGGGCTGTGATTGGAGAGGTGTCAGAGGTTGCAGGAGGCCAGAGGAAGCCAGGCTGTGATGGAGGAAGGAGATGAGAAAAGCCTTTCTGATAATGGGGTACCTTAGCTGTGTGTTCTAGGTAGGTCTCCATGCTGTGATAAACACTATGAGCAAGAGCGTCTTGGGAGGGAAGGGCCTCTCTCACCTTGTAGACCACACTGCTCTCCATCACTGAGGGAAATCAGGACAGAGGAGCCCAAGGCAGGGAACCTGGAGGCACAGACTGAAGGAGTAAGTGCTGCTTACTGGCTTGCTTCCCATGGCTTGTTCAGCTTGCTTTCTTATACCACCCAGGACCACCAGCCGAGGAGTGGCCGCCCAGAATTCTAGAGGTGGTGACGGCTTGCAACTGTGCACTTCAGAATGGTCAGGATGGAGCCATGCCGACAGCTAAAGCCTGTCATTCCAGCACTCAGGAGGTGGAGACAGAAGGACCTGAAGTTCAAGGTCATTCTCAGCTACATAGCAAGTTTGAAGTAATTTAAGCTACATGAGATCCTGAAGAAGAAGAAGAAGAAAAGAAGAAGAAGAAGCTGAGTGTGGAGGCACATGACTTTGATCCCAGCACTTGGGGCGGCAGAGGCAGGTGGATCTCTGTGAGTTAGAGGCCAACCTGGTCTACAGAGGGAGTCTAGGACAGCCAAGGCTACTCAGAGAAACCCTGTCTTGAAAGAAAAACAAAAAGAGGATGAGAAAGAGGAGAAGGGATTATGGAGGACAAATCTGATGCTACATGTATTTCACCAGAATGAAAATTGGAGAAGGAGACCAAGACTTCTGTTATTGGCTCATTCACTCTGGGGAACATCAGTTATAGGGTCATGCCTCCATCAGAGAATTAGATGAGGTCTGAGGTCTCTGGCCCCTAGATCCACATAGCCACCCCTTGGAGGACTGACGATCATCTTAGGAACACTTCTACTCTCCCGGTCTCCAGGCCTGGTGACCCCTTGGCTGCACATCACTTAAGACCCTTTGTAAATGCACTCATGAAGAGATTCCCAGATCTTTGAGCCCCAGAAACAGCAAGATAATAACCTCATGGGTTGTTGCTCTGAGTGAATTGCTGATTGTATATGGCCTAGCGTGCAGTGGGTGCTTAATAAATGCTTACTAGGATAGTTTTGTGTTTTCTGTGACTGCTGATACTGTGAAGTGCTTGGCCTGGTTCACAGAGTCTCATGAAGGAACAATTCTACACCCCAGGCTGCAGTGAGAAGAACAGATGAGAGACACATGCAGGGAGGGTGTCATAGTGTGCACTTGCACTTAGACTTTTCTTCTCTTTTGTTTTGTGAGACAGGGTTTCTCGGTGCAGCCCTGGCTCTCCTGCTACTCAGTCTATAAACCAAGCTGACCTTGAACTCACAGACATCTGCCTGACTCTGATTCCCAAGCACTGGCATTAAGGCATGGGCCACCACTGCCAAGCTAGATTTGTGAGGCTGAGGGAGGATTTTGAGTTTGAGGCCTGCCAGAACAACACGGTGAAACGCTGTCTCAAAAAGCAAAACAAGCCAGGCATAGTGGCTCACACTCCAGTCTCAATGCTCAGAGGTCTCGCTTGTCTACTGTTCTTTCAAAAACCCTGGATAGGCCGGGTGTGGTGGCGCATGCCTTTAATCCCAGCACTTCGGAGGCAGAGGCAGGTGGATTCCTGTGAGTTCAAGGCCAGCCTGGTCTACAAAGCAAGTCTGGGATAGCCAAGGCTGTAGAAAGCTTGTCTCAAAACAAACAAACAAAAACTCCAACCAAAACCCCTGGAATTGGGTTCCCAGCACCCACATGAAGGAGCTTATAACCATCTGTAACTCCAGCTCCAGGGTTCCCAATGCCCTCTTCTGGCCTCATGTAGGTACTGCACAATACACACACACACACACACACACACACACACACACACACACACACACACACACACACACACACACACACACACACCACACACCACCACCACCACCACCACCACCACCACCACCACCACCACCACCACTTGGGATAAACACTATAGCCTTTCACTGAAGCCCCGGCAGCATTCTGTCTATGAACTGTCACTTCCTCATTTTCGACTGGCATTCCAAAGAGGTCCAGACAGAGAAAATGATAGCCCTAGGTCACATGGAGCAGACAAGGTATAGAAAGAACTTGAACTCAGCTGCTTCAAACCCCCAATTATCTTAAGCTGAAGGCATGAACGGAAGCTGGGAATCTCCCCAAAGCCCACTGCTTCCATCCAGTAGTTCCTTGCTGCCTGGCACATAGCATCTGACAACGGGATCATTTGCTCCTTTACTTCACCCACATTCTATATAGCCCAAGACTTTCTCCATGGGCAGTGGGGAACAGTCTTAGGAACCTGCCTTTTGCCATTCTGGGGTTCTTCTAGCCCATGAACAGCTGGATCTGGAATGATAGAATGGTATGCAGGTGAACACAGAGAGAGTACAGGCATGCCTGCTGGGCCCTGCTCCCTCCAGTGTTTCATTGGGGTTTTCACTCTCTCTCTCTCTCTCTCTCTCTCCCTCTCTCTCTCTCTCTCTCTCTCTCTCTCTGAGACATGGTTTCTATGTGTGGCCTTGGCTGTCCTGGACTCGCTTTGTAGACCAGGTTGGCCTCAAACTCACAGAGGTCTGCCTGCCTCTGCCTCCCAGAGTGCTGGGATTACAGGAGTCATTGGAATCTTTTAATTAGCCCCAGGCGCCTCCAGGCTCAGCAATCTGGGTCCTCACAAACAGCTCTTTGGATAGCTGCTGGAGGCCATGTAGCTGGCAAGAGAGCCAGGTCTCCAAAAAGGCCCTGAGCTCAGGCAGTGGGAACGGGCACACCCAGGCCTCTGTTGAGCAGGGAGGCTAGGCAACCATGACAACATGGCCTTTTTTGAGTGGGTCTTAAGTGTGTACTGAGGCACAACAGGGGGAGAGCCAAGGCCAGACCAAGCCTGGTTAGGGCTCTGTAGTATGTATGCATTTTAAAATCTATTTTACTTGAGTTACTTATGCCTCTAGCGCCCTTCTGCACTGCAATCTCTCCCTACACCGCAACACCAGGTAGGAGAGAAAGAAGGTTAGTGGGGAGAGGAGGGGTAGGTCTCTTAGCTACTCCCTGCTGGTTAGGGATGTAGTTCCTTTGGGCAAGGCAAACCCTCGTTTCAGGACAGCCCCAACTTCTTCTCATTAAACTGCACCAACAGCAACCAGGAGCTGCAGAAGCTTTCTTCTTTCTCAAACCCCTTCCCTTCCCCTCCCAGTCCTCAGAGCTAAACTATCTGCAGCTGGCAAAGATCATGCTCCTGCCAGAGCACGAGACAATCATAGTTAACAGCTGTGGACAAACTAAAGCTGGTTATTAAAATACAAACACGTTTACCTAACATAACCTAAAGAAACCAAAACTTCCACTACAGGGCTCAGAAGGACAAAACCACTTCCAGATGTCCATGTTGTGTCTAGGGCTGAGCTGGGCCCTTCGTCTCCACACTGTTGTTCCTTTGATTTTGTTTTGTAGACAGGCTTTCTGTCTATGTGTAGCCCTGGCTGTCCTAGAACTCCCTCTGTAGACCAGGCTGGCCTCAAAGTCAGAGGTCCATCTGTTTCTGCCTCCCAAGAGTTGGGAGTAAGGATGTGCGCCAAAATGCCGGGCTACGTTTCACAGATATTTTTAACCTTGAGTTGCAGGAAGAGGGACCGTTTCTACCACAATTGTGACATGCACACATGTGTGTGCACATCAATGAGGAGTTCATGAGCCTCACTCCCCAATTCTGAGTGATATGTGTTGACTTTGACTCTCTATTCTATTCTAGTCTGTTCTATTCTATTTTATTCATAATATTCTACTGTTCTTTGTTCTTTAAAAGGACCAGTCAGGGACTGAAGAGACAGCTTAGTGGTTAACGATGAATCTAAGAAATGACAGTTAAATGTTAAAAAGAGCCTGGAAGAGATGAACGTCAGGACGGAGGAGGCCGGCTGGGGGCTGTTACAGTCGTCAAGCGATGGGCAGTGGCACCTGGAAAGATGACGTTGAAGTGAAAAGGCAGACCCCAACTCTGGAACCCAGAGGAAGCAGCCACAGGACGTTTACTTCAGCACTGTTTGCCGTAGGAGAAGAACGGACACAACTAGAACGCCTCGCTATAGGAGACAAGCATTGCTGCGGAACAGGACACCCCGAGGCAGCGTCACTGAAGAACTCATAAGTCCAGGATGCACCCAATGAGGGTGTGAGGGGCCAGGGTGGGCTGATCACAGATAACTCTGAGGTGAAACACAGGAAGGCAAAACCAAACACTACATATTTGTGTGCGCACAGGCACATGTGTGTGCCAAGAAGGGCATGTGCATGAGAGCTGTGGGCGGGGATTGCCTCTACAAATGGAGAACGAGGACTGCAGAGGGAGGATGGGGGATTTTTGGCTTTGACGTTTGATCCTGTGTGGCTCTCCCTAGTTCCTGGGGTCATTGGCCACCGGTCCTCAGGAACAAAGGACAGAAGTGATGACCTGAGGGCTCAGTGGCCCGTGAGCATGAAGGGAAATGACCTCCCGGGATAGGCAGGTCAATTTTATTAGGGTGAAAAGAGGATTATATAAAACTTTGAGGAGAGGAAGGAGATATCTAGGGTGGGTGAATGTTATTGGTTGAAGGACTAAGGTACTGAGATGCCTCATTTGCATGGGGAGGCATTTCAGGAATCCCAGGTGCTTGCTGAATGGGAGAAAGGGAATAGGGTCCAGGATCCGCCCCCCCTCCCCCCAGGCAGAGAAGATGAAGCCTCACTGACAAAGGGAGTCCTCCATTTTGCACAGAGCTCAGGGCTTTTCAGTAATGTCAGACTTAGACCTGTTCTAGTGAACCTCAACTGGAGGCAATTTTTGCCCTTCTCTCCCACCCTTTACCCTACCCCCACCAAATCTGGAGATTTAACAGCAAGAGGGTGCTCCTGGGGCACAGAGAAGTGGGGAGAGGGGGTCAGGGCTGCGATGCAGTCCTCAGGATGGCTTCAGCCAAGAGGAAGACTGGGGCTTCAGCGTTTGATCTGCACGAAGGCAGTCTACTCTGTCTAAAAGATAGCCTCTGGGTTGAAGTTTTGACAGGGTTTCTCTGTGTAGTCTTAGCTGTCCTGGAACTTACTCTGTAGACCAGGCTGGCCTTGAACTCACAGAGATCCACCTGCTTCTGCCTCTCAAGTGCTGGGATTAAAGGAGTGCATATTCACCCCACCTGGACATACACTTTTTCAGAGCAAATAGAAAATGCCTGGCCTGTGATGTTCAGCCCAGGCAGGCCTTGGACTTATTATATAGCAGAGGATGACTTTATACTCCTGAGCTCCCTGCTTCCCCCTCTGAATGCTGGGAATACAGTGTGTGCCATGATGCCTGGTCTAGGTAATGCTGGGGATAGAACTCACAGGCTAGGCAAGCACTCTACCAATAAAACCACGTGACCAGTGAGGAGTGGAGGCTTCTGAGCAGCATATGTCTGAGTCCCAGGGGAATGGATGATGACAGTGTAATTGTGACATCAGAGTCACCCAGGTAAAGCTGCTCTTGGCCTTCAGTACCACCAAAACCACAGGAGAGCAAGTGCTGCAGCATGTTTGATGCTGGGGTTATCTGGTTCACAGCAGTTGGAAATGGATGTTCTTGGCTTTGGTACTCAGGCAGAGAGCCCAACACGGGTGGCTATTTCTGGTCTGTAGTTCTGGTTAGCCTATAGCTGTGGTTGGCCTGTGGCTGTGGCTGGCCTACACATCTACTTCCCCTGGCCAGTACATGTAAAGGAACTAGAATTCACTTAAACAAAGGAACACTTAAAAGCTGGCAGATCTCTTGTAAAATCTACAGACTTCTGATTCTTTGGTGGGGGGGGGGGCGGGGAAGATTATTATGTATACAATGTTCTGCCTGCATGTATGCCTGCCCTCCAGAAGAGGGCACTAGATCTCATTATAGATGGTTATGAGCCACCATGTGGTTGCTGGGAATTGAACCCAGGAACTCTGGAAGAACAAATGGGGCTTTTAACCTCTGAGCCATCTCTCCAGCCCCAGATTTCTGTTTCTTTTTCATTATCATTATTTACATTTACTTATTTTGTGTGTGTGTGTGTGTGAGAGAGAGAGAGGGTGTGCCTTAGTGTGCCTGTAGAGATGAGAAGACAGCTTGTGGAGTTGTTTTTCTCCTTCTACCATGTGGATCCTAGTGGTCAACCTCAGGCCACCAAGCTTGGCAGCAGGTACCTTCACTTGCTGAGCCACTTTGCCAGCTCCAGATTTCTGGCTCTCATAAGATGTGGCATTGCTATGGTAGGTCCCTCGGAGATAAGAGCCAGCTGGAGATGACAGCATGGTAGGTGTGTCCTCCATATGGCCACCCCTACCCCTTTCCCTTCTTTCTGGAATCCAGGTTGCTTTGTAGGTCTGTCACCCTCTTGGCTCTGATTTAAGCTATTATCCTTCTTTGAGGCAACTGTTCTTTTGATGTGGGCTTTGAGAGACTTGAGTCTTGGAGCCCACTTGCTTAGAGTTGCTGCTGCTTCTGCTTTTACTCCCAGGAGTGTTGGGACGACAGGCATGCACAACTTTGAATCGTTCTTAGGGGGAAGGGGTACGTGAGAGCCACATGGCCAGCAGTCGTTTTTGATTCATGGACACAGCCCAAGACTGCTTGTGTATTGGGGGTAACAAGCCAGCTGCATTTTCATGCATTCACTCTTCCAGGGGAAGTGAGGCCACCAGCACGGGCCTTCCAGGTCCTCAGACGCTCAGATTCAGCCTTTCTTACAGACACCCCAGCTACCCAAGGCTCCTCCCTATCCTGGAAATAAGCCAAAGACCAAGCTTGTTTTCTCCGGATCTTTTATTGAACGCTGCAGACTCCATTAAGGGACCTTTGCTTGAAAAGTCTTAAACACGTGAACCTTTTTTTTTTTTTTTTCTCACAAGACAAGACAGCAGCCAGAGGTCACACAAAGGTCACAAGTTCATCTCACCACATGCAGAAGACAACACTGGGGTTTTGTTGGTTTCCTTATGTGTGCACTCATGTGCACGCTATGAGCACATGCACACCAATGTGCATTGTCACATGTACAGGAAGGACTAGAGCCTTCCACTGATGAAGGTTGAACAGGACCCATGAATACAACCCGAAGAAGAGTGGCTGAGGACCCTGGTGGATTATGGCTAATATGATTGGCTTGGCCCCCTTGAAGGGTGGGGCAATCAGAATGGCTTTGCTGGCAGAAGAACCCCAGCCTGGTACTGTGGGATCCTGGGAGGGACAGAGGGTCTGAGCTGATGGGACTGGGGTGCTTGTCATTGTAAGGAGGCCTATGGGGGCTCAGAGAGACCATTGGTTCTTAGAGCTCAAGAAATAAGATCTGATTGCAGACCCTGGCTCCCATGTTCTTGCCCTAGTCAAGTCCTAGACGTTCCCCTACCTTGGACCCTTGGCTTGGACTGCTGAATAGCCACTGTGGTTTGCAAGTGACCTCCCCCCCCCCCCCCGCCGTGAACTGAAGCAGAACAAGCAGGAAGGAAGTCAGTGCTGGCCAGCTTCAAGGTGGGAGGCAAGGCTCTGTGTGTATCATGGCTACCAACATCAAATGTGGGCATTATTATGACTCCAAACATGACCATAGGGGAGATAGTGTTAGTGGGGCAGTTCAGAGAAAGGGTGACTCCCACTCTTTCCTTCCCAGTGTAATACACTGGCAATGTCCCCTTCGCCCCATCCACCCATCCACTAACCATTTACACATTCACCTCACCCCAAAACACAGGCTGGATGACAGCTGTGTGCCAACAGCACACTGTCAGATAGCCACGAGTTCCTGGTGTAGAAAAGGAGGACTCCTTGCCTTTTAGCTTGGCCTATCGAGAAGAAAGACAGCAACCTGGCACTACCTGTCACTACATCTGATTTTTGGATGCCCGGTGGTCTTGGGCTTCTCAAATCTTGGGGAATCCCAGAGGCTTGGAGCTGTGCGGCTAAACTAGACCCTTGTAGGGCTCTTCTGTGGTACAGCCCTGTCTGCTCAGACCAAGCTTTCCCCGGGGAGGCAGGAAGTGCCTGAGTGGCTTGGAGCACATCTAAGTGGGATAGAATAAGGTGTCCCCACATTTCCCTCAACGGCCCTCGGTGTCTTGGGCAACAGCTCTGTGGGGTGAGATACTGAAAACTGGTCTCTGTTTAAGTTACTTTTAGAAGGAAGTGGTTCAGCCTTACTGGTCTACCTTGGCTTTCAAAACCATTGAGGCCACTTGGACTTGGGCTCACTCTGAAGCTCACACGCCACCTCCTCCACTTCTACCACATCCAATGAGGAAGAGCTCACCAGCTCTGTGCTGAGTGGAGGCCAACAGTAGGAATCAGGCCCTTTGGGAATAAATGTGGGGGAGCAGGCTCTCCTCTTGGAAGCAGCTGGAGCCTTGTTTCCCCATAAAGCTGGATTATAGATGCCTCTGCTTTTTTTCTTTTTCTGGATTTATTTCTTGGGCAGAGTCCTTTGAAGATCTTGACTAGGTTCACTATATTTTAATAAGGAAAAAAAAAAAAAAAAAGCCCTTTTGGAATGGCGCCATTTGGGATTGCCTGGGCAGTGGGTGGCTGGTTTGTGGGGTGATCACTGAGTCTCTTTGAGGGCATAGGGTCTAGGGGAAGGGACTGAAGCACCATGCGGTGGCCATCCACAGGTAGGACTTTGTGGGTTGGCCCTTTGCTGGCCGGGGAAAGGGCAGCGTGCATCTCTTTCCCTAAGTGGCCCTTGTTAGGCCCCTGGGAATGGGTTGGATCAGTGATTGGCAGGGTCAGAAAAATGGCAAGGAACAGGCTTAGGATGTTGAGTCCCCTGCTGCAACCCTCCTGCTTTGGCGCCTCCTGGGATGGCCCCATCCTATAACCTAAGGTCCCTTTAGCTGTGCTCCAAGCCCTTGCCTATGAGGCCTAAATCCAGGCTCAGAATGTTCAAGACACCTATGTAGATACCCATATGTGCACACATGTCCATGGACACACACACACACACACACACACACACACACACACACCCAAGAAAGAGTTGCTTTGAGTTTCCAGTCCCATTCTGTAGTAATGCCAAGGCCCATTAGTGCAATATCCAGCCTCCTTGGGAATACCTGCACTATAGTGGGTAGTCTGGAGTCCCTTACCCATCATGCACTGCATTCCATGAGCAGATCACCCAGCCGATGGTTGAAATGGACCAACTCACACTGAGTGGCTAATTCTTTGGGCCAATTTCCTGCGCATGCTCTCCTGCTAGCTTTCAGATTTCTTCAGGACTTTGGCTGAGAGGGACAGGAAGGGCTAGATGTGGAGAGAAGGGCTCACTTGACTAATGGCCCTTCCAAATTCAGTTCAAGTCACCATTTGGAAGTTTTGAGAGAAATTCTAGGGCAAGGGGAGAAGGCCAGAGTGTATCCCCTCTTTATTGGGAAGACAGCCAGTGTTTACTTATCTGGGCAGGAAACCTAGGAAACAACAGAACAGCAATTTTAAATTTTGTTCTTATGCAAAAGTTACACACACACACACACACACACACACACACACACACACACACGCACACACGCACACACACACGCACACCCGCACAAGCACACACATGCACACCTACACACATACACATACACACACACACACATATAATCTTGTCTGTTTTATTTGGCTCTGGAACAAACCAGATTACCAGGAATTTTAGGAATGGGGAAATTGATTAGAATCACATTCCAAAATAATACATTCAGGGGCTGGAGATGTAGCTCAGGATCGAGCCCTTGTCTGACACAGCTAAGGCCCTAGTTGGGGCCCCAACACCATGAAACAGAACAAATCCAAAAGGAAGAAAAGAAAATCCAACCACCAGAATAATAAAATTGTGTTTAAGTTAGCATCCTCTTAGGGGGTCTCTCAATGGGGACATCATCACTGTCTGAGATGGGGCTGTCCTGGCTTGACTCAAGTCTCTGGTGCTGGCAGAGCTTAGAGCCCAGAGCTGAGGTAGGCAGGTGACTGGCTGAGCATCCCTTTCACTCCGTGTGGTGTCTGTCCACCACCTGCCCCAGGGTTCAAAATCATCTCAGATGAATGTTTAGGACTGACCAAGGACTGGAGGCTTGGAGAAGTGGAAGCTGGAAAAATACTGCTGCCCTTGCCTCAAACCTTGCACTTGGTGCTGCTGAGAGGGCCGGGGTGGGGAGATTGCAGCTTTGAGCTGTCACTCCTCAGCGTTTGGCTACAAGGCTGTCTGGCCACTGGCTTTTGGTGAGGCTGTGAGAAATGGGATGGAGACAGAACACATTCTTCTGAGGTTTGTCAGAGACTGCACATGCCCTGGGTCCCTGGAAGCAGGACACTGGACATAGGGACTGTCTGGCCAAGGGGGATCAGAAATATCCCTGAGCTCAGTGATTGCTCAGGGACAAGTATGCTTGCAGGAGAGTCTTGGTTCCAACATTTGGAAACCTTGAAGCTCAGTCCTTTAAGATCAGGGAAGGGAAGAGTGTGAGCTCTCGGCAGCCCAGGTCCCAATGGCACCTCTGCACACCTGGCTTGCTTCTGCACATCTGGATTCCTAAGAGTGACAGCAGCCAGGGGAACACACGCCTGATAAGGAAAGACAGCCCCCTCCCGCAGTGCCAGGAACACAGTCTTCCAGGATGGCAAACCCCAGTCATTGCCCACCCTCAGACAACTGGAATCCAATAAGGAAAAGGGGAAATAAAAAGCCCAAGGAACAGTGGGAAGGAATGATGGGAGAGCAGAAAAGACCAGCTATGTGAATGAGCAACGATAAAACCCCCAAGGTATTACTGTTAACAAAGATTTTAGACTCAATTGCCCTATTATAAATATACTAAAAATACATATATATATTTATTTATCTGAACAAAAAAATAGTCTACTCTGAGATGTGTGGATGGCCTAAGATCTAGAGGCTTCTAGAGCCAGAAAAATGGCAACAGAAAATGAGGAGGAAACTCTTATTTCCAGGTGTGGTCAGGCCTGGTTTGGGTGGCCTGGTCTGGGGACATGAAAACATTTGGGTATTATCATATAAACAATAACAGGTTAACAAATGCCTGGGGCTAGAGTGTTCTACTGTCCTGCTGGGGACCTGGGGGCCCCCCATCTTTCTCCTGCCATCTTCTCAGCTACACACATACAAAGTACATCTCTAAAGGAACAAGTTCTAGAAGCTTTCCTGTCCATCCTCCCTCGATTCAGTTTAGCCTGTGGCTATTGAGACAAGTTGGCAGAGAAATAAGGAAAGGAGAGATATTTCTATATCTATATCTATATAGAGAGTGAACCTGGCTTTAGGGACCCTTGTCTGTGATAAAATTTAAATATCCCCTTGCTCATGGACTAGACATGCCAGCCATGACCAGAGTCAGACAAATACATAATAATTACAAATATTGACAATACATTACAGTTGTATAGAAGAGGATGCTGTTGCGTCTTGTTTTTTTGTTGCTGTTTTGTTTTCTTGTTTGTTTTTTGCTTTTTCTCCTTAGAAAGGCGGATCTTCTTAGGAGAAGGGACAGAGATGAGGCTGCAGCTACGGAACACAGAAGAGGTGAAAGAGAAGGTGAGACTCAGTTGGGAAAAAAAAAATCTCATATTCCCAGCAACTGTCGGGGTGAGTGGAGTGGGCTAAGGGTGGCTTCCTCAAGACTTTGGCATTTCGTCCTTGATGACAAATGTTTTCTCCTCCTCCTTCTCTCTCTCTCTCCTCTAAATGTGCTTAAGATGGAATCCCGGGGAGAAATCTGGAGCCCCAGACCCACTGCTTTGGGGGGTATTCAAAGATGAAAAGGTGAAAGAACTGGCTTGTCCTCACTTCTTCCACGGGTCAGGCTTTCCCAGTGTGGTGTGTAAGCACAGCTGCCGGGTGCCTGGCGTTTCCTGATGATGCGATGGGTGCTGGGACTCAAGGTCAGCTGGGGTCTTGACTGTCCTGTTGATTTCATATCCGGAGCAGGAGCTCTCCACCACCTGGTGTTATTCGGGTACCTCTCTTCCTTTTGCTCTGGTTGGGTCAGGCCAGGTGGAAACGGGCCACTAACTTCAGGTGGCCTCTGTCTCCACACTTTGTCTCTCCTCTTCGCCACTGAGACCATCGGACATATTCAGCTTCACCTTGGTGACCCTTATCCAGCTTACAAGAACCTGTAAACACAGGTACCTACGTTGGGCACGTGCAGAATGAAACTGCGTTCTGTTTTTTAGCAGGTGGAGGGCCGGTAGGAAAATTTACAGCATTCTTGAGTCATACATGGAGGAAAAGCTATATTCTCACAGTACGCAAACACATAGATGAAAAAGCAACAATGAAAACCGAAACAAAACGGAAAACTTTTACGCGTGGTTTACACTGTTTCCACGGTTGTTTCCATAGGAACTCTGTTGGATTCTGCTTGGTCAGCTAGAAAGGGTATTCTGCATTTGTCATTTTCTCTGTAAAATGCTACTTTAAGGGCAGACAAAACACAGGAGGGAGGGACAGCCAGGTTCTATGTGACACAAGGCAGAAGGGGCCTTTGGTTACAAGGAAAGTCGCACCAAGTGGTTCTTAAAAAAAGAAAGAAATCATTTCTACTCTGTACACCCGCCATTGGCTTAACCAACAAATGAAATGCCTTGGTTTGAAGAAGGGGGGGCGGTAACTTCCTTCTGGCTATATATGGCTATGTTAAGACGCGGTTTACATCCTGATATGTAAAATAGACTATATCATCAGTAGGAGTTTTTTTTTTTTACAGATAGCTCTAAAAATATCTGAATCGCAAATCACAACTATTTACTTTTTATCAAAAAAACATTTGTTTGTTTTCCCTGAAGTTTCACATTTGTGCTGACGGGTGACGGCTATGGTGATGAGGAACAAAGAAGAGACGTGGTCCCACGGTCACATCACAGGCCCCTCGGCACCAGGCTGAGCTCAGCAGGGGGCTCTGGAGGCTCCCCTGCTTCCTGCCTCCAGGACGCGCCTGGTGCTGGTGACCACCACCGTCTCAGCCCCTTCGCTTCTGTTTTGAGAAAGCTCTGAGGACGGTGAGACCTTTTCGTATTCCTCATTAACACGGCAAATACCAAGCTGTGCCCTCTGGAGGGAGGGGAACCCTGGTCTCTGGAGAGAGTAAGAAGTGTCATGAGCTGTAGAAAACACTCTAAGGGTGGTGGGGTGACCCTTTAGCATCCTACTTGTGACAGGTGGCCTGACCTCAGCCATGGAAACAAGAGAAGGCAGAACATTGTGATGTGAGTGTGCTGATGGGTGGATCATGTCATTGAACTACTGGGCAGACCAGCCACACATTATACTGAGGACAGGTGATCAGTATCATGTCATTGCTCCATCAGGAAGACGCACGCCTGTCACTGTTCTGAGGACAGGGAGGAGGACGCTACAGCGTTTGCGACATCGTCTACTAACACTAGAGTAAGAAAACCACATGGCCCATTGTACCTACACACAGACTGACCAACAGCATCGTCGTCATGACGATAGGGCATCGTCGTCATGACGATAGGGCATCGTCGTCATGACGATAGCACTGTGTAGACTAGTGTCACTGAGGAAGGGCCAACAACACTGTGCCACTGGGGTTACAAGCAGGCAGGGCAATGCCAGGTCAACACGCTAGGACAGGAAGACTGACACCAGAAAGTACACCGGAACCTCTAAGGATACGCATGGGTACTTATTGCTTTTGGCTGTGCCGTCTGCCTAGATGGCTGCAGGAAGGGATCGTCGGGCTTTCAGAACAGACAGTGACACAGAACACGCAATGGCTGGTTGACAAGGAAGAACAGTGCAACACCCGACACCCAGCTATGCTGTGCCCTTCTGAGATGTGTGCTTCTCTTTTGCACACAAGACTTTTAAGAGAGCCCTGCCTTGAGGGCTGAGGACCCCTGCTGACCCATGAGGCATGAGGGGTGATCCTGAGGGGCCATGAAGGAACCCCAGACTCTGATGTGGTGACAACAGACCCACCGTGGCCGGAAATGGGCACAAGTAACACCCCCAAGTGCAGGGCCAGCATGCGGCCCAAGGGAAATAGTGCTTGTTTTAAAGTGCGAGATCTTGACACTGTCCCTGGTAGAACCTAGATTAGAAAAACATAAAGTGCTTTTTTATTAACTTATTATTATTATTATTATTATTATTATTAGCTTGGATACCACAAGAAACAAAAAAACCAAAACAAAACAAAAACAAAAAAACAAAAAAAAAAAAGAAAAAAGTTCTCTCTTAGTAGGTATGTTCCCCACCACAGCAGAAAGTAGTCACAAATCTGCATAGGGCAGTTCAGCGAGGGCTTTTTCTCCTTTTTTTTTTTTCCATGTAGAAAATGAAGTTTATTGGTTTTTTAAATGCTGTTTTTCAGTCACATACAGTCTCTTTGAATCTATCTTGTTTGCATATTTGACGCTTGTGTATCTTTTGGGTTCAGGCCAGAGCTGTTTGGAACACTTATTCCTGTGACAGACCTGACATGGTGCCCTGGCTTTATTCTCTTGGCTGTGTGCCAACCATCGGAACTCTTTCTGGATCGCCCGGCGGGCAGAAAGAACTGAGTCCAAATTGTCAGCGTATCCTGACAGCGCCTCAGAATAAAGCCCCAGGTACTACAGAATACTCAATCACTGAAGCCGCTTGCTTGTTTGCTGGGGGTGTGTGGCTGATGGAGCACAGAATTCATCATGATCGCGTGTCCCCTGTACTCTCCTAACAGGAGGATCCTGGTTTTGGAGGTGGCTAGGTGACACCCGGTACTACTTGGTCAGGCCACTCTTTCACTAGCCCCCTGCTCCAACACCCTCCTCCAGCTGAAGCCATGAGAGACGGCGATGACACACTCAAAGGCCAGGGGAGCCTCCAGAGGAGACTAAAAAGTACGTGGCTTAGGCTAGGTCTCAGCTCTGCTCATGTCATCTCAGGAAGATGCTGTTAGGTGTTGTCCCCGTGGCTGGCCACGTGTCCACAGACCTGTCATGGCTCTTGGGGTCTCTCCTGTTGCTGGGGGCTCTGCGGGGGGCCTGGTGTCTCCGAGTTCATGCAGAACTCAGCAGCAGGCAAGCCGTGCATGCCTCCTCCCTGATTTCTCTTGCAAATCCCCTCCGTGGCCGGGAGCTCAGATACTCTGATCCCGAGTGCTCCCATGTGCTCCTCCTCCAGGCAGCACGTGCACGTCGGGGGAGGTGTGGTTCTCCAGCTTGCATTTCTCTTGAGCCCCAGGGCCTTTCCCAGTCAACCCTTCTGAGGAGTAGACACAGTTCGGCCTTAAGAACTTAGGGGAGGTGGGCAAGGGGGAACTCTCAAAGTGGTTCTTCTCCGTTCTAGCTCCAATGCTGAACTTCGGGCTGGTGCTCCCGTGGAGACTCTTGGGAGGACTGGAGTCCACACTGTAGAGCAGCTGACCCTCATCATCTGTGTCTGTGTCTATGTACTGGTGGACTCCCGCTTCAAAGTTGAACGCTATTGCTGTGTGTTTCTCTGGAGAGTGAGGGGGCGTCCTGGCACTTGCTGTGGTATAGATGGAGGACTCCGGACTCAGCACAGGCTTGTCTAAGAGGGAGGCGCATTCCAGTCCTGCGACTGCGGCTGCCGCACCTCCTCTGCTCCTAAGAGGATCGGGGTACATGCCCAGAGAGGGCAGCAAGGGGCTGGGATCGCCCTCCATGAAGTTGACCTTGAGCGCCCGGAGCTTCATGGGGTTGTTGGTCTTCATGGAGCTCCTGGGGCTCTCAACGAAGAAACCAGAGCGGCTGGCCTCAGGAGTGGCATTGGTCTCCATGATTCTCCCGCCACTGGCACCCAGAGCCCCCCGCCAGCCCATCTCCGGAGCTATGCCTCCCCCAGCCTTGCCGGAGAGGGACGCTAGTGGACTGTGGGAGAACCTGGTGGCTTCGGGGAAGTCCGTGGCGCAGCTGATGAAGCTGTCGATGCTGGACATGCTCCGCATGTCGATGATGCCCTCTGTGCGCGCGGGCAGAGGGGCCACGGGGCTGGGCATGCTTTCCATCTCCAGTTCCTCCTTTGGCTTGCTCGGTGGCGCCATCTCCTTGGTATTGAGGATGGGTTGAGACTGCGTCTTGGCCATCTTATTGTACATGTCTTCCAGCTGCTGGACGTTCAAGTGCTGAGGGCTAGAGGATGACCTGGCCTTCTCGGGGGACCCCTGCTCCTTGGTTTCAAAGGACTTATTAGAGCTGGTCTCGGACAGTGCCCTCTTGGTCCACTTCCACTTGTTGGGAGACAGGTGGTTATCTTGCACTTTATCCTTCTTAGTGATGTTCTCCCCATTTTTCTCAACCACGATGTCCATCATCTCGATGCTCCGGGCGAAGGCATCCTTCATGTTCATGGACACGATGCTGCCGTTCCTCTTGGCTCTCTCCAGAGCCTCCCTTCTCTTGATGGCTTTCTCCTGCCGCTTCTGCTCCTTGTAGAACTCGGAGAAGTTATTGACGATAATGGGGATGGGAAGAGCGATCACCAGGACCCCTGCGATGCAGCAGAGGCCCCCTACGATCTTCCCCAGGAGAGTCTTAGGGTAGATGTCTCCATACCCGACGGTTGTCATGGTGATGGTGGCCCACCAGAAAGAGGCGGGGATGCTTTTGAACTTGGTGTCATCCTCATCCTTCTCAGCGAAGAAGACCAGGCTGGAGAAGATCATGATGCCCATGGCAAGGAAGAGGATGAGCAAACCCAGCTCGTTGTAGCTCCTGCGCAGTGTGAAGCCCAGGGACTGCAGGCCGGTGGAGTGGCGAGCCAGCTTCAGGATCCGAAGGATGCGCATGATGCGGAAGATCTGGACCACACGGCGCACGTTCTGGAACTGCAGTACGCTCTTGTTGGACTCCGTGAGGAAGATGGTGACATAGTAGGGCAGGATGGCCAGTAGGTCGATGGCGTTGAGTGGGCCCTTGAAGAACTTCCACTTCTTGGGTGAGGACAGGAACCTTAGCAAGTACTCCATGGTGAACCACGCGATGCACACCGCTTCCACGTGCGCCAGCTGTGGGTTATCTGTGCTCTGGCCGAATTCGTCCAGGCTTTGCAGCTCAGGCAGAGTGTTGAGTGACAGGGCGATGGTGGAGAGGACGATGAACATGATGGAGATGATGGCCAGGATCTGTCGGGGAGAAGACAGGGGAGGGCTCAGTCAGCACCCGGCAAAGAAAGCATGGCCATCGCACAGGGCCCTCGAAGCACTCAAGTGCATTTTGACATCTCACTGATTATAAAAAGATAATTTCTTTTTAAGCCCATTTATGACAACGATATGAACACTGAGGCTAGAAAAACGAAAACTTAACTTCAAGCTTGTCAGCAAGCAAACTTTCCCTACAAAAAAACACAGAGAGTAAAAGTGTTGGCTGGTGCATTTGGTTGTGGCCGTGCAGCTCTGCAGTGACGGTAGCCTGGACAAAACAGGGATGAAGGGGTGTGGCTGCCTCTCAATAAAATGCTATTTGCAAAAATGTCAGGGGCCCCAAACGTGACTGAAGGCAAAGTTCTGAAGTGTGGTACTGGTGCTCAGTGCTGAGTGCTGGGCGGAGCAATTTTTTATTGTATAACTTATCTCATTGTCATTAGTTTTTGCAGATGGGGTCTCACCTTGTCACCCAGGCTGGTTTCTCCCTACTGCCTCCCCTGCTTCTACCTTTTTTTTTTTTTTAAGGTTTATTTATTTTATTTATTGCATATGAGTGCTTTATCTGCAGAAGAGGGTATCAGATTACATTATAGATGGTTGTGAGCCACCATGTGGTTGCTGGGAATTGAACTCAGGACCTCTAGAAGAGCAGGCGGCACTCTTAACCACTGAGCCATCTCTCCAGTCCCCTGCCACTACCTCTTAAACCCCGGGATTACAGGTGATACCACCACACACAGCTTGTGTCTCATTGCTAGATCAACCCTTTTTAATTTAATTTATTATTTATTTATTTATTTTGGTTTTTCAAGATGGGGTTTCTCTGTGTAGCCCTGGCTGTCCTGGAACTCTCTCTGTAGACCAGGCTGGCCTTAAAGTCACAATGATCTATCTGCCTGCCTTTGCCTCCTGAGTGCTGGGAGTTAAGATCAACCCTATTAAGTGTTATTCACATCAGGAATTCAAGGCCAGCCTGCGTTTTAAGAGACCCTACCTCTCCACCCCACACATCAAAGGAAATGGCATTAACTCCGTTGAAGAGAGTGGAGTTCAGCCTATGAGTGGGCTGGAGAGATGGCTCACTGGTTGAGAACACTGGCTACTCTTCCAGAGGTCCTGGGTTTGAGTCCCAACACTCACTGTAACTCCATTTACAGGGGACCAGAGGCCTCTTCTGGACTCTGCTGGCACTGCACACGTTCAGTGCATGTACGTGCAGACAAAACACCCAAACACAGAAGATAAGTTAAAAAAATAAAAAAGGATATGACATAGCCAGGATTAGGCCCTAGAGTCTTCTGATACCTCAGCATCAGCTCTTAAGTGTGTTAAAAGTAATATGGGGGGAGGGCGGCAGGGGTGCTGAAGAGACAGCTCAGTGGTTAAGAGCACTTGCTGTTTTCCCAGACAACCCGAGTTCAATTCCCAGCATTCTACCCATCTATAACTCTAGTTCCAGGGGACCCGATGCCTCTGGCTCTGATGACAACAGAGACACACACCTACACATACTAAACATAACAGGAATCTTTAAAATGTCAGGGGGCCGGGCATGGTGTCACACGCCCTTAATCCCAGCACTCTGGCGGCAGAGGCAGGCAGATCACTGTGAGTTCGAGGCCAGCCTGGTCTATAAAGCGAGTCTAGAGCAGCCAAGGCTACACAGAGAAACCCTGTCTCGAAAACAAAAACAAAAAACAAAAAAACAAAAAGTCAGATGAGCACTAAGGGTCACTTGCTAACAACAAAAGCACAAGATATTGCAGGTCACTTTCCCATGGGTGCAGGTATCCTCTCACATGTGTCTGAAGAGTGGGAGGGAAATATGAACTTTTGGGCGCGAGGGCCCCTGCTTTACCACCTCGACCATCTAGTCCCCTAGGTTAAGAAGAGAGCCTGAGTGCTGGTGAGAGGGCTCAGTGTGAAGGTGCAGGCACAAGCCTGGTGACCTGATTTTGAACCCTGACACCCACATAAAGGTGGAAAGAGAGAACTGACTCCACAAATTTGTCCTCTGACCTCCACACAAACACACAGGTGGCCCCCCCACCTATGCACACATACGTATATTTATTTACACACACACACACACACACACACACACACACACACACACACACACACACATTATAGAAGAGGGTTGGCCAAGAGAAGAGGCTCAGTGAATATTTGTTGAGATTAATGAATCTAGCTGCAGGCGATTTAATGAATGGCTTCAGTGGTCTTCTTGTAAAAATATAAATCCATGCTGGGCGGTGGTGGCAACACATCTTTAATCTCAGCACTAGGGAGACAGAGGCAGGAGGATCTCTGTGAGTTTGAGGCTAGCCTGGTCTACAAATCGAGTCCAGGACATAGAGAAACCCTGTCTCAAAATAAATAAATAAATAAATAAATAAATAAATAAATAAACCAACCCACTGACATTAATTTGTGCTTAGTACATTTCCAGGACGTCTCAGAACAAACTGAAACTCTCAGCCAGTCAGCCACGATGCCTGCATCTCCAGGGCTAGGTGAGGCAGCTCACAGGTTTGTGCTCTTGCCTGTCACTGACTGGATTTGAGGTGGACAGAAGATTCAGGCTCAGTCAACTCATCCTAGAGAATCTGTGCTCAGGGATCCAGGGAGCAAATGGCTTGTGAGAGGGCAAGACTCAAATGATCACGTGGCAGTCCCAGACACCATCAGCACTCCCAAGTTGTAGGAGATGAGAGGGGGCTCAGGCAGGGGACTCAGTTGGCAGAGAGCTGGCCTAGCATGAGGGAGGCCATGGGTTCCAGCCCTAGCATCATATGGACCAGATGTGGTGGTGAGCACCTGTAATCCCAGCAGTTTAAAACCAATCCTGATTTGGGCAGTGGTGGCACACACCGTTAATCCCAGCACTCGGGAGGCAGAGGCAGGTGGATCGCTGTGAGTTGGAGGCCAGCCTGGTCTACAAAGTGAGTCCAGGGCAGTCAGGGCTACACAGAGAAACCCTGTCTCAGAAAACCAAACCAAACCAAACCAAACCAAACCAAACCAAACCAAACCAAACCAAACAACAATAAAAAAACAAGCCTGAAGGTTGGGGCAGGAGGGGCCGGAGTTCAAAGTCACCCTTGACCACATGGTGAATTTGAGGCCAGCCTTCTTGCAATAAACAAACAACAAACAAACAAACAAGTAAAATACCAACCTACCAACCAAACCCTCACTCTTCTCAAAGCAAATCAACGGACAGACACCAAGCCTGTGCGGCTCTCCCCCTTTCTCTGACATCATCCCTGTCTTCCCTTGATACAAGGCTCCATCTTTAAGTCTCTGCATTGTACTGCTGTGCCGTAGGGACACTGACATCTCATTTCAGTCGTATGTGTGTGTGTGTGTGCGCGCGCACATGGGCAGATGTGTCCATTGCTGCCCAGAATCACAGGCACTCAGCTTGCCTCATTCTCTGTATCCTTCTCCAGCTTAGGCAAGCTGAGTGCCTGCGACCCACAGGGGGTCCGCACACAATGGTCAGCTAAGAGTCTGTCCTGGCCTTCCGCTTGCTGCCCTGTGAGGTTGAACAATACCTCCTCCCGTCCGTCACTTGGCTTTTCCAAAGCAGTCTGCACAGAACATCAGCATTCCCAAACAAAGCCTGTACCCCATTACCTACATTACTTGGTGAAAAATTCATACTCACCTTTATTTCAGCCACTTTCTGCCGAATGACCTGCAAACCTGCCCGTTTTGCCTGTCCAGTGACAGATGCATCAATATCAAGACAAACACGTCATCACTCACTATGAGCAGCTGTGCTCAGCTCTGCCATCCTCGGCCTTGAGCGCTGGCCCCCTCCTGACCTCCTGGCCACTTCCTAGGGTAGATCTTGCCTTGGGGACATTTAGGAATTCCTCTGAAGTATTGGGTTGCTACAGCGCATAAGAGAGGTGCAACTAGCTTCAGACAGGCAGAGGTGAGGGTCAGTATCCCACAATGCACAAGATGACCCTAGAAACAGAACATTATCCAGGCCAGGTGGTGAATCTCTGGGGCAGGCCTGTGGTTGCTCCTTACAAGGTCTGGAGTGGGGACCTGTGTCACCGTTAGCACAGGCTAAGCACACAGTACAGGCACAAGTCTTAGGCAGCCTCCTGCTGGTACCTGCTCCCATCGCTGATCCCGCCAGGAATGGATCTTGGGGTCTGTCCCTTTATTTCCTTTTTGTTGTTGTTGTTGTTTTGTTTTGTTTTTCTGAGACAGGGTTTCTCTGTGTAGCCTTGGCTATCCTGGACTCACTTTGTAGACCAGGCTGGCCTCAAACTCACAGCAATCTGCCTGCCTCTGCCTCCCGAGTGCTGGGATTAAAGGCATGTGCCACCAAGGGTCTGTCCCTTTCAGAACTGGATGATTCTGCTTCCTCAGAGGCTGGCAGGGAAAGCCTCATTTCTAACCCCAGACAGCTCTGGGCAGTCCCACCCAGTGAACAGTCTGTGACAGGACTCAGTTACAGACCCAGCTATCATACACCTGCATAGTAAATAGTGTGTGACAGGAGTGAGTTACAGACCTGGCTATTGTACACTTCATGGCTTGTTACTTCAAGGCCGTATCCCTGTGCATCTAGAGGCAGGCCCTTGAGCCCTAGTCCCTGATCTTAGGGAAGAGCGAGAGAGGCATTTGCTCCTGGGGTGGGAGCCCAAGCTATCAGCCTCCCTCTCTGTGGGCCTGCTCTGATGATATCTATACATGTGTGGGTCCAGATAGTTCAGGGACACACCCCCCTTATCTCATTGACAAGGTCTGTTTTTTTGTTGTTGTTGTTTTTTGTTTTCAGATCACCAAAGCCATTAGAATCAGGGCCCTGGGGGAACTTCCAGATGTTAGTTAGGCCCTTTGTGCCTCCTTTCCCACTTTGGTAGGATGCCTGTCACTGCAAGACTGAGGAGGAATCCACCGAAGGCCCTTAAGTCAGTGTGGCACAGTTGCTCTTAACTTTTACTGCTCTTATTTCTCCACAGCTGGGGACTCGGGTTTGAGTCCGAGTGATTGCATTCCTCAGCTGTGTGGCCTTGGACAAGCAAGGCACTTTCCCTCCTCAAGCCTCCAATTCTTTATCTGTTGAATGGGGTGGGAGTAACTGATCACTTGCCCATGACAGTCACGACAGTCTACCTGCCATTAGGTCATTAGGGAGGTCATCTATTACTAACCCCTGCAAGCTTCATACAAAGCCTTAGGCCCGGGAGGCCATGGGTACAGGTCCTGGCACGAAGGGCCAGTCACCTCACAAAGTCCTCCTGGCCCTGGGTTAGGCCTGGAAAAGTCCCAGCTTTCCTAAGAGTGGAGTGCCATGGGGTCAGAGCAGGACTCCAGGCTCCACACTCAGAGGCGAGAGCCAGCCTTGGGGGGACCTGCGCCCACATTCTCTTCCCATGAGGAGGTCCCAGGCCTTGGAGTGCCCTGAGTGTGCCACACAGGAGAGGGACATAGGAGGGACCCAGAGAAGCTTGGCTCAGGCCTTCTCCAACTCTTCCAGCCTAGTGAGTGTCTCCGTTGCTGCTGTCACCTCTCTGTCTCTTCTTTGCCTTTCCACTGTGGCAGATGGGGGCACCAAGTGTCCAAATAGCACAGGGCTCAACTCTTCCTTTTGAGGAGACTCAGTAGAGAAAGGAGAGGATGCACCCGTGGGTCACTCGTGCTCACCATGCTCAGCAGAGACACAAAGATCACTGGCGAATTACTTAGGGCGTTTGGGGCTCATCAGTTGCTTCTCCTACTTCTGTCTAATAACTGCTGTTCCTAAGGGCTGCAGAGAAGCAACAACCAGAATTCCACCAAGCCATGATTGGACAAACCAAAGATAGTCCATTCAGGTATCAGAACAGCCCTGAGCAAGCTCCTTTACCACGTCCTCAAACTGCTCACGAAACGCTGTGAAAGAGGCGTGAACCCGACAGAAGGAAGGGCCACGAAGCGCCATTGTTTAGACACGGGACAGTTATTGTAACCATGATGTCACATCCCCTGCAGTTACCTGCATTGGGCCCACACAGGACCAGTCCCAATAGCCAGTCAGCAAGAGGAAGGGACTCACGGGAGGGGGGGGCCCAACCTGTACCTCTGAACGCCCGTAGGTCACCCCCATAGGTCCTGGGAGAGGGGGATTCGTCTTCAGTTGTGTGGCCACTGCTGAGCCCAGCAAGCTCCAAGGGACAGGTCCAAGGCCATGGTCACACAGCTAACCTGGTTTAATCTCCGTGGGTCACAAAACAAAATAAGTAACTATGAACGGTGAGAGAGATTTGGGGGATGGGCGGGGGATGAGAGGGAGGTGGGAGGTGAGAGCGGTCAGTATTTAAAGTGAGCATATGTGGAAATGTTAAGCAATAACAGAAAATTAAAAACAACCATTGAATTTTACACGAGAAGTGGATAAATTATGATACGTAGAGCAAGCGTCAATAAAATAAGATAGGGAATCACTTTCCTGCAAAGGACATCAGTTGCTTTTAGTCCCCATGACCTCAGTAGTGTCACCGGAGGGCAGCAGGAGCTCTGTTGTTATTTTTCTCACACAGAGTCTTGTTATGTAGATAAGATGGGACTCAAACCCAGGATCCTCCTCCTGCCTTGGCCTCCTGGGAGTGTGTGTGTGGGGGGTCACAGGTGGCTGAGAAGCCAGATGCTAGCTAGAGGCTTGCTACTTGCAAATGACATTCTGGATCCTCTGTTAATGCTAGCCGCCACTGAACACTAAGGAACATAGCATGTAGCGTCTGTGAGAAAGAGAGGTGGAGGCAGACAGAGACACACCCAAGTCAGCCAAGGAGCAAAGGTGGGCCCTGTCTCCTTCCTGGTGTCCCCAGCTCCCAAGTGGGTGCCTGGCAGAGTGGGTGCACAAAGCTGAGGTGGGGGGGGGGGCAGAGAGAACCCCAGCCTCAGCAGAAGAGGCAACTTCCGCCTCTCTGGGTCACTCAGCCTGTGGGTGGTGGGTCTGGGATGTGGTCTCAGGCTATGAGGTTCCCCAAGAAGTGTTCAAGGACGCAGGAAGGGGCTCCTTTTATGGCCCTTCCGCTTCCTGAGCTTTAAGGGGGGGGGGGGCTGTAGAGAGGGATTACATGAGGGAGTTTTAATTGGGAGGGTCACTGGAGCAGATCCGATTAAGGGATTGGGAGCAGCCAGAGGGACTGTCCCCTCCCTGCTGGAGGCTGGAATGGCAGGGGATGTTGGCGGGCACACGAGCCTGGGCAAGAGAAGCTATCATAAGTGAACAGGAGTGCAAGAATCTGCCCAGAGGCCCCCAGCCAGCCAGAGCCTGTAGGCAAGGACATTTGTTTTCCTTAGTTGATCATGTTTCAAATTGGGAGTTTTTGTTTGAGACAGGGTCTCAACTGTGTAGTCTTGGCTGGCCTGGGACTCACTATATAGACCAGGCTAGCCTTGAATTTGAGATTCTCCTTAGAGCTGGGATCATAGGTATGCACCTCCACATCTGGTTAAATTGGGAGATTTCATATAAAAATCCAGATGCTTGGATTCCCTCAGCACATCAGAGAGGCACCGCCAACCTGTACTTCCAGGGGTGGACACTAGGTGGTGGTAAGGAGCAGCCAGCCCTTCTCAGAGGCAGGCTCCCAGTGCCTCAGGACCTTTGCACCTCACCTTAGGCCTTCACAGCCCCATGCTTTTGCAGCCCTGGGCCTACCCAGTGCCATGACAATGAGAATAGCTATTAATAGACCTGCTACTATGTGTAAAAAAATGTCCCAGAGATCTGTATGGAACGACAGAGGCAGAGATGGGGGATGGGGGGAGGGGGGGAGGGCACGCCCTACCATCCTGCCTTATTTTGTCCCATATTCACATCTGGTCAATTCCTGTTCACAGGTATCTCTAGATTTAGACTTTTCGTCTCCATCAGTACAGCCACCACCCTGTCCCAAACCATCATTTCTCTATTGGTGCCACTGCAAACAGATGTCTCTCCTGCTCCCTCAATGTCGCCGTAAAGACCACACACCCTAGTGTTTATTCTCCCCTTCTTCGGTTGCTGAGCATGGACCATCTAGGATAGAGACTGCATTCCCCACCTTCCTTTGCAGCTAAGATGCGGTCCTGTGATCAGGTTTGAGCAGCGAAAGGCACCTTTCTCTGCCTTGCTGGCTGGGTGCTGAGGTCAACACCAGTGCTAGACTGACCTTTACACAGAAGCCTGCCAGCTCTTGATGTGTCTGGTTTAAGCCACAGTGTTTGGGATATCTAGCCACAGGAACTTGGTTTGTAGACCCAGCAGCATCTGTCCCACCCTGCCCTGCTCTTTCATCTCAGGCTTTCCTAGGCCTAGACTATAGAGAGTCTCTATGGTCCTTCCTAGGCCTAGACTATAGAGAGTCTCTATGGTCCTTCCTAGGCCTAGACTATAGAGTCTCTATGGTCCTTCCTAGGCCTAGCCTATAGAGTCTCTATGGTCCTTCCTAGGCCTAGCCTATAGAGTCTCTATGGTCCTTCCTGCCTTGGTGCCTTTTCCCATACTGTCCCTCGTGCCTGGAACATTTTCCCCTCCATTCTGTTGGCTGACTGCTTCTCACCTGTGATTCAGCTGGAGGTCACCTCCTCAGGGAAGCTACCCCAATTGTCCCCAGAGGCATATGCTTCCCTTCTCTTAGAAAAATGCCCACAGGGTATTTCAGCAGCAATGTTTTCCATAGATACTTTCCAGTTTGTGAGTAAGGGCTGAGTTTCAAAAGTGAGTCTTCAGGGCCTGAGGTAGACCTCAGCAAAGCTGCACAGAACAAAGATGGGCATGGTGGCACATGCCTGTCATCCCAGCACTCGGTTTAACATAGGAGAATTGCTAGTTCCGGGGCAGTCTGGGACACAAGACTCCATCTGAATGAATGAATGAATGAATGAATGAGTGGTCTGGGTGTGGCTCAGTGGGTAGAGTGCTGATCTAGCATGCACAGAGCCCTGGGCTCCACCTCCAGCACCACATAAACCAGCGGCAGTGGGGCTCTTGTCATCCCAGTACTTGGGGAGTGAAGAAAAGTTCAAAGCCATCGCTGCCTCACAGAGAGTTTGCGGCCAGCCTAGGCCACATGAGACCCCCATTTCACAGAATATAGTTGAGGGCTAGGAATGCATCTCAGTGGTGGGTGCCTGCCTAGCATTATTTGAGGTCCTCAGTTCAAGCCCCAGCACCATAAAACAATCAAACAAACAAAAGCCTGGCATTGGGCCAGCAAGATGGCTCGCTGAGGAAAGGTGCTGGCTGCAAAGCCTGGTGACTGGAGCTCTAGCCTGGCACCCACATGGTAGAAGGAGATAATAGAGTCCCACAAGTTGTTCTCTGATCTCCACATGCACACTGTAGCCCACACATGTGCAAGCACACAGTGGCCCAGACACATGCACACTGGCACACACCATGGCACATGCACATGTACACTGTGCACACACGTGTACATTGTGGTTTGCACACATGTGCATGCACACTGGCACACACATGCACACACCGTGGCGCGCACACACATGCACAGTGTGGTGTGCCCACATCCACATCCACAATAAAATATAACTTAAGATATGTAGCGTAGATGTTCAGATGGAAGAGGTTCTCTGTGGAGGTCAGGGGCATCATTTCCCTCCTGTCTCCTAAGCGACCTTGTGAGAGGGAAGCAGCGGTTGACCCTGATCCTCGTGGGGGAGGGGGAGGAGGAGGTATTCCTAAGGTTCCTTTCTGAAAGCAAAAGCCAGGGACTCTGCCCTTCCGGCTGGGTGACTGCCAGTCCCTTAGACCTGCTGAGGGTGTGAGCAGCGAGGGGGGACTGTCAGTCTGTATTGACAAATGGCACGGGCTGTGCCCGCTGTAGAGAGGCACTGGGAATACAAACAAGAGGTGTGTGGCTGGGCTACGCAGGATGGAGTCCACAGGTTCTAGAGCCTCAGATTGGTGCCTCTGTCCCCTGGTGTGGAGGGATGGGGATATGGAGAGTGGCCTAGAGCTAAAAGTGCACCTTGTGGGTCAGGAGAGATGCTGGGGGGTAATGGGGTTGGGGGGACAGGACACACGATTGTGCAGCTAATGGCTCAAGCTGCAACACGGGCTTCAGGAGGGCCATCTTCAATGCCACATTTGCAGGTAGACAGACATGAAGAGCTGGCTGGTGGAGCAGCAGCACTTTTTCACATTACCGTCTGGTCTCACTAAGGAGTCACTAACACAAAACGGGCAGGTGAGGAGCGGGAAGGCCTGCCTTCTAATTACAGCTGGGCATCTCAGGCAAGTGTCCTCTTGTCTCTGGCCTTGCTCTTGCAATACCCGTTGTGAGTCTTATGGGCCTCCGGCGCTGCTCCCTTCCCTTGTGACTCGGAGATCCAGGGGCTCTCACCCCAGTGCATAGCCTCCACCTGTACACAGTGGAGGAAGTATCAGTAGACTACGTTGTGCGGGCTGGCCTTGAACTTATGATCCTCCTGCCTCAGCTTCTGGTCTGGCTAGGATGACAGGCCTGAGAAGAGTCTGACCTCTGTCTTTCTTCACACATTTAAAATGAGAAGGTGGAATGAACGAAACCATTTTAGCACTGCAGGGGATCGAATCCAGGCCTTGTGCATAGAATCAATGATGTCTGGAAATGAATGGTGACCTATGTCCAGCATAAGGGGGCAGTGAACATGTTGATTAAGATTCTGTACATTGGGCTGGGGTGTGGCTCAGTTGATGATGCTTGCCCGGTGTG